>NW_028254763.1:0-423833 GCF_964263255.1 Lissotriton vulgaris
CCTCTAACCTGAAAGGAATGTCTAGAGTGCATGGCTTAATTCAGAACAGGGCCCTAGGGAGGAAGGAGGGCTGCTTCACAAGCCTGATGAGATATAAATGTAAATTGATACTTGTATAGCGCACTACTCACCTGCAAGGGTCTCAAGGCGCTTGTACGAATACCGCTCTGAAACCCATCTTGGCTTTCCCTGTGAGGCGTCCACTCCTGGGCACCCCCAAGGTGGAGGCGAGGCATCCTTAGCATTGGGGGGGCCGTTGTGGAGATTAAGCAAGCTATTGCCCAGAGTTGCAGAGTGGGACTCCATGATTGGAATAGGCACCGAAGCGAGAATTATCAGGTCCGTGGAATTTTGAGCCCAAGACCCACCAAGGCAGGGAATTGAACCCTGGTCCCGGGCTAGACCTCTGCATCAGGGTCTGCTGCTCTAACCATTGAGCCACACTTCTCCACTAGTGTGGCTCAATGGAATAACATATTTCCTCGGTTATCAAAGTGTGTTTCGTTGAGTACTGGTACTGTGAGATGACACCTTGATGCCACGCAGGATGTTTTAATACAGTACTGATAGTTCCTGTTAGACTTTTAGTCCTATAAAGAAGAGCCACGTGAATCAAGCAAGACAAGGTTTGTGTGGGAAAGATGGGGGTGAAATTTGTGGATGTAAGCCATGGCAGGGGGTGTCTTTGTCCTGATACCGCGAATTAATGACTATAAAAAAACAAGAGTTTAAGCTACTGGCATTGTAAATGACAATGCCTTTTATTTATGTTTTAAAAACCAACATGTATAAATAAAAGGCATTGCCATTTACAATGCCAATAGCTCAAACTCTCAAAACTGAGAGACCTATTGCATTGCAAATGCTTGTTTTATCGTTGGTACGTCATTGGTAGGAGACATCAACAGAGGCCATGAAGAGGCTTAGAGAAATAAAATGAAGGAGCCTAGAACAGACCACCCTTGAGGCATGCCAGTTGCCCAAGTTAACAGCGGATGACTGGAGTGATAACACAAATGTATTTTGGAAAGACATTGAGACAATGAGTATAGTAGTTAGCCGATTGCGGTAGGCAGTAGGCAGGAAGATTGGGTGCATGTGGGAAGGACGTTTCTGTACTGAGAGTAAATGTCAGACGCATCTCAGTCATGGAGATCCTGCCTGGACCCCCTGCGGGGCACTGAGGAGAGGGTGCATATTTCACTTTAAGACTTTTTCTTCCACATCCTCGTAACGGGTCTGCTTGGCCACAGTTTAGTTTTAGTTTATTTAAATAATTGCAAAGTTACTTTAAACCATTGCAAGAAAAAGTTATACATGATATAAATACATAAATACGTAAAGTGCATACAATTAGTAATTCTAAACCCACCGGGTATATTAGCGTTTCAGTTTGGAGTCCGAGCATTAAACATGCACTAATCCATATTCTCTCCACGGAACTGGTGGTAGAGGTGCTGGTACGACTGGGCGCGAGGAAGGTCAGGCGGAAGTGGCAGCAGGCCGTGTAGGAGAGTAGGGTCTGCTTTCTATGGTCACCCCCACTTTTTGCTGTGATTTTTTGCTTTTTCGATTTTAGTGTGGCTGTGGGCTTGCTAATCAGACCCACAGCCCAGCTGTTCTCTCTCTAAATTGATGCCATGTACTTTAGGTACATACCAAATTGGGTATTGGGTCACCTTTGTGAGCCCCTGTATAGTGTACCATAGGTACCCAGGGCATAGGTGCATCCAAGGCCTACCAGGGACTGCAGCATGTATTATGCCACCCCTGGCTGACCCTCCAAACTGACACCCCAGGCTGATCACTCAGCTTGGGTAAGGTGGTGTAATCACCCCTTACTTAGATATAGTATACCTATATCTACCTTATATATAGACACATATGCACCTATAAGTCACTTCTATGGTAGGCCTCGACAATCCTGGAGGCAGAGTGCTTGGTTTTATGTGAGAGGTTGCCCTAGCAGGAGCTGAGCCCCTCTGCAGCTTTCGGAACCATCTGCTTATAGCTGTTCTATGATATAGCCATACCATATACTCTTAAGTGCATTATAATCCTCGCGGTTAATGCTAACTCTGGTTTGGCTTTATCAAAACATGTCGTGTAAGGTGTCAAACACTTTGGAATACTACCCCCCCCCCCCGCCCCCCCGGCCAATTCTGGCAATGGGGGTAGCATTCACAGGGAAAAGACATGTGTGTTACTGCTTTACCCGGTTAAAGTTAAACAGAGCCCCAGCATCACACAAGGGATGCTGCTGCTACAGACACATGTCTGACCCCCTGCTGCTGGACGAAACTCCGGCAGGGGAGGCCTGGACAATAGGTTTCCTGTCCAGGGAGGTGCCAGCACCTCCCCAGACAGGCAGATGTGATTTGGGACAGGGAGGGCTGCATCAGCAGATGCTTTTTGAGACACTGCCTGGGGCACACAAGGTGCTCCATGCATAGCCCGGTTCAAACCAGTTGCTGGGGCACTCCAGCTCCAGCTCTGGCGCAAAACTGGACAAAGGGAAAGGGGTGTAACCACACCCTTCTCAGGTCCACACATAGGAGGGACCTAGACAGGTAATCCAGCACCTTAGCTTAGTATAAGTTTAGGAGCTGTTTCCCCAGGACTTTAGATTATCCTGGAAAGAAACTTTGATACAGAACTCTTGGACCTTCGACATTCTATTCTGACTAGAAGACGGAAGACATCTCCCTTGTGGCCAAGGAGTGACCACCCTGTGCAAACAGGCACCACCAGTAACTTGCCAGTCTGCTTTGTCGATGCTCCCGACGGAACCCGAAGACTCAGTGACACAGGAACTAGACTCTCAGACTTCTCTGACTCCGACCCACATCCACAGCAAAGCTGAGATCCGTGGCGGTCACGATATGCGTGGGACTGGACACCCTGGACATCCTGCCTTTTGCTAAGAGCTCAACTACCAAGGTACCCTCGCAGTTGTGCATTAGGGTACGAGAAGCCCCAAACCCAAGCGCCGTTTGCACCAAAGCTCAGCCTTCCACACACCACGAGTGCTGCGTGGGGCCCGCTCTTGCATTTCAGCTCAACGCGTCTTCCCAGTTCCTTGCCCATTGGCTAGTGATCCCCTGAAGACTTTTCTATCAAACTAAACTACTTTCCTGGTTGCTCCAGGCTTGCTCCAGCTTTCCTTCAAAGGAGAAGCGTCACCTACAGCGCTTGCAGGTGGTCCAGAACGCGGCAGCGAGATTTGCTCTTGACCTACCAAAACGTGCCTCTGCCACTGAAGCCCGAAAACAACTGCACTGGCTCCCCGTTGAATACCGGATCCTTTTCAAATCCATGTGCCTGGTGTATAAAGCCCTAGCTAAACCCAGCCCTACAAGCATGGGATCCATTCTTTCTCGGCATAACCCCAGTAGGAATCTTCGCTCCAGTCACAAACTTCTCCTCTCTGTACCCCGTGTCAGAAAAGCAAGATGGGGAGGTAAGGCCTTTTCCTTTCTGGCACCCAAGTGGTGGAATGCCCTCCCTTTGGAAGTAAGATCCAGTCCCTCTCTGCAAACTTTTAGATCCGCGCTTAAAACTCACCTTTTTACACGTGCATACCCGTAGTGTTGCTTTGTATATTCTGTTCATTGATTTTGATAGGCGCCTTGATACCTTCGGGTTTAGTCTGCGCGTTATAAGTTGCATAATAAATAAAGCGCCACAGACCTTGCTGGTCTGCAACAGAGCCAATCTTGACATCCTGTGTGTGTTGCGGTTGCCAAGGCTTGTTGGGTCCAATCCGGATACCAACACCGCAGTCAACTAGATCCTTCATAGAACAGCTCGAATCCAGTGCCTGGCCATCGTCGATGCCTCCTGGACCTCGTGGCTGAAGAGACAAGTTTACCTTCTTCATCTTCATGCACGCAACATCGCCTGGTTCCTTCCTGGTCACTGGCTAGTGACCCAGACTCTGTCCCCTCTGCTTTCAGGTTCTTCACATCACTGATCCACCCTTGGATCCACCCGGACACTTTTCCTCTGGTCGCCTGCAACACTTCTTTGCAGCTCTCCATAGAAAATGACAACGAAACCCGACACCAAAAGGCACCTATGCACCCGGCTTCCCTGGGTGAGGTAACACGAGTACTCCGGTGCTCCCGTGGGTCTTGACTCTCGAAGTGTCCTAGTCTAAAAGGGTGTTATCGTAGTCCATCCGGAAGTGTCCTTAAACAGTAACTTTGTAACTTCTTAGTTTCCCATTATAAGTCAATAGTAACTTGCGACTGTGTTTAGACACTGCAAGCGTCTCCCGTGGGCCTACTACTTCCTAACCTTTGGTTGTTTAGTGTAGCCCCAGAAATTCTACAGGCCCTAGGCCTGCTGTATAACTCTCAATTGGTTCTTATACCACTTCCTTAATATATGGTTTGTTAGGCCTCTAGGGCATAACTGTATTTGTGCAACTTATCGTATGCTAATTGAGTAACTTGTGATGTAATTTTACCTCTGACCTCATAAAGAGTGCAGAGGGGTTGTGTTTAGAATAAATACATATATATTTGATATGTACCTTGTGTGGTGTCCTTTCATTTGGTATTCAAGGGATTATAATTGGTAAAACAGCTTGCTTCACATGCTCTCTGAAGTCTTAGCCTAAGACTGCTGGTCCATGCTACCACTAGGATAGCTTGTCTATAAGGTTGACTTTACAACCACCATCAATCAGGGTTGATTAGACTGGTGCAAGGTGCCCACTAGAATAGTGGACATCATATGCCAGGCTAACTTCTCACAGGCGCTTTAGATGGATCTGGCAGCGCAGGTTGGGCTGGCAGTTGAGTGCGCAGGTAGAAAGCAGTAAAGATAAGACAGGCAGCGGCCATGGGGACTGGAATCATGCAGCGCCGGTGGGACTGGCAGCAGATTGCGCGGGTGAATCGGGCAGCAGGCAGAGGGTAGCGCAGGGTGGACCGGCAGAAGAAGGAGCCTGTGGGGAAGGCGGCACAGTGCGCATGCAGGTGGGAGTGGTATCAGAGTGCGCAGGTGAAACTAGCAGCAGAGCAAGTGCGACACGCAGCAGCATATAGTGCCGGTGGACCTGACGGGGGCAGTGTGTGTTGAACTGGCATTGAGTGGGAAGCGCAGGTGGAACTGGCAGTGGGAAGTGTGTGTTGAACTGGAAGTGGGCAGCGCAGGTAGGACTGGCAGTGGACAGTGTGTGTTGAACTGGCAGTGGGCAGCGCAAGAACGACAGTGGACAGTGTGTATTGAACTGGCAGGGGCCAGTTTGTGTTAAACTGGCAGTAGGCAGCGCAGGTGGAACTAGCAGTGGGAAGTGTCTGTTCAACTGGCAGTGGACAGCGCAGGGCGCAGGCCGCAGGGTGGGCAGCGCAGGGCGCAGGGTGGACTGGCAGCAGAGCGCTCCATCGTCTTGCTTTCAGAGGTGGGAGGAGATTCCAGCCCCCCCATGCAGAGATCGTCTGAGCCTGGAGCTGGGGCGGAGGGGGGAGGTGGTGAACAACCAATGCAGCGGAGTGGCTTCAGGACACCAAGCATGGGGCGAAAGGTGAAAGGTCGGTGGAAGGGCGGTTATGAAGGGGGAACAGAGGGAGAGAGGGGCAGTGGATAGGAAGATGTTGGTGGGCGAGGGAAGATGTGGTGGAGAACAGAGGTGAGGAAAAAGAAGGTTGGGGAAGAGAGATGACAGGGTGGAGAGGGGTGGTGACCTGGTGGTGGGATTGAAGAGGTTGTGTGAGTGAGGACGGCTGAAGGTGCTGGGTTATGGGGAGCAGGAGAGGAGGGGGCGCGTCACTCCTGTAATAGTGGGAGAGAAGAGCAGAGGAAGGAAAAGAGCTGGTAGTGTGCTCTGCACCTACACTGGGAGGAGGGAGGGCTGCCCCCTTACCTACTGAGGGGAGAGGAGGTGTCAGATGAAAGTGGGGGAGGAAGTTAGTGATTGAAATATCTTTATTTCATATATTTTGCTGATCACCGATGTCTTGAAGAAACAAGTCCGGATTGCAGATTTTTAAAGGCAGCAAATAACAATTGCCACTCTGCACACGGCGCCGCGAAAGTGATAGTAATGGCGGCGCCGTGAAAGTGAAAGTAATCGCAGCTGGTGATGCGAGTGGTGTGCACGCACGCGACAGGAAAAAGTGCTGTGCCCGTCGCACGCGCGTGTGCGCGTTCTAGCACTCTGGTCGCCTGCAAGCTTGTGGCGGGTAGCACTTTTTAAACCTGCTTTCTGAGGGCCCGATTCACAGAATGAACATAAGACACAATCCTAAACTTACTACTATTTTGGTATTCACAGAATGCACTTACTACTTTTGGCATTCACAGAATGAACTTACTACTTTTGGTATTCACAGAAGTTATGATTTTGTCTTAAGTTTGTCTTAAGACCATCTTAAGACAAACTTAAGACAGACTTAAGACAGACTTAAGACAGACTTAAGACAAAATCCTTACTTAAGTCTGTCTTAAGTCTGTCTTAAGTCTGTATTAAGTTTGTCTTAAGTTTGTCTTAAGTCTGTCTTAAGTTTGTCTTAAGACAAACTTAAGACAAAATCCTAACTTCTGTGAATACCTAAAGTAGTAAGTTCATTCTGTGAATACCAAAAGTAGTAAGTGCATTCTGTGAATGCCAAAAGTAGAAAGTGCATACTGTGAATACCAAAATAGTAGTAAGTTTAGGATTGAGTCTTAAGTTCATTCTGTGAATCGGGCCCCTTATGTCTAAATTAAGCATGAGCGGATTTTGCGGATTGGCAATCCGCGAATTTTGCGGATTTGCGGATTCGCAATCCGCAAAATCCGCGAATTCCCGCGAATTTGCGGATTTTTTTTTTTTTTGTGTTCGCCCGTGTTTCTGCCAGTTCGCGAGGGTTTTTACAATTTCGCAATTTGCAAACTTACCTGTCGGGTCGCAAGTTTTGCGAACTTGTTGTTTCTACGTGTCCAGCCTGTTTGGGACACTCTTCTTCATCACTGCCACTCTCTGTCACCACTGCCACTCTCTGACTACTCATGCCACCCTCTGGCCCACCCATGCCACCCTCTGTTTCATCACTACACCCTCTGGTTGTCCAGTGTACATTATTTTCGGCAAAGCAAAGCACACCTTCCCTGCCTCAAGTGACCTGAATTAATTTGGGGCTGATTAATGTGTCACAGAATATTTTTTTAGCTGGCACCTGCTTCCTTAGTGCGCCCTGATTAGTGATCTTTTGCACTTGCTAAGTGCTTTCATTGTTGCAAAATTAGTTACAACACCTGCCCTGCCCCAACTGACAATAATGAATTAGGGGCTGATTAATGGATTTTAACTTCCAGCCTGGCTCCTGCTTGTCTCCCTTAGCTGTAATTCAGGACCTTTGTGGCATATGTGTAACTATTCTGAGGTTCAGAGCAGGGTCACATAATAGTTTCAACTGGCAACTGAACTCTGGAGGGGCCCCTCAGGAAGCACTACAGGAAATGGCTACTAATGATGTGCCTGAACTTTTGAACCTGGTAAGTAGTTACTTTCAGTTTTGCCAAGATCGTATTTCTGCAATTTTGCACTTATTCGCGGGGCGCGAACTCACGCTAACAGTGCGAGCAAAATCCGCTGCTCGCGGATTTGCGGATTTTGCGGGAAATTCGCAAATCTCGCGGATTGCGGATTTCCCGAAAATCCGCAAAATCCGCGAGCGGAACGGATTTTCCGCCCACGCCTAGTCTAAATGTCTCGCTGACAGCGCATGCTCGCTGGTTCAGCGAGACCTAAAAATGGAAGCCTAGCTGTTTCGATACCTGGGGATCCGCATTTACCACGATACACAAGATTTAATTAATGGGAAAATCACTAGAACCATTGTCTCTTTGCGCCCTGAGATTACTTTTTCACCTGTCACGGTTCAAGGGATAATATTGTTATCTAAAATGGTTATGGTCTCCTGCCTCCTTTCTTTCATAACCTTCCAGTGCATATTCCACGGTCCACCTTTTGGGCCCTGCATCTCACACTAAGAGCTTTCGTGTGGAACAGGGGGAGGAGACGAATGGCACTAGGGAAGCTAACCCTGCCTGCAGATAAGGGAGGGTTGGGATTATCTGACAGTGCAGCTGCAGGGGCCTGCGAGATCCCTGGCAGGATGTCAGACTGAAGAATTAGGTCTGCGACCTGGGCGCAAACAGTGGTAGGTGGTATGCTGCACCCACAGGCAAAACTCCCCCGAGAGTCCACCAATTTACTGCGCATAGCATATGAACGCTACGGCAGAGGGTTAGGACTCACACCGCTGATAACTCCATACTCCCTGGACATCAGGTTGAATACTATTGACCCATTCTGTGCATCACTTGGATGGGAGGAAGTGGCGACTTGGGCTGAGGCTAGAGTAGGAACGCTGGGTGAATTGTTCTGGGATTGTTTGCTAATCCCCTTTGCTCAAATTCAAGAGGAGTATGAGCTACCAGTGGGACACTTCCTAGACTATGGCAGTTGTTGGCTGAACTGGCGCGGTTGTAGGGCATTACGGCTTGCAACTAAAGCAACACCTGCTCTTAAAAAACCCTTCACAATATGGGTAATGGGCGTAGGCACAGTGCCTGGTTTGCACGGGCATTAGCACACACCACACTAGACCCTTTACAGACGACATGCTTAAGCTGGAAAAGAGATATAGGCCGAGACTTAACACCAAAGATGGGGAAAGGCCTTGCACTATCCGAGAAAAGTGTCCCGGAATGCTAAATTCCAGTATAAACAGCACAATATTCTTCACAGGGCATACCTCACCCCTGCGAGCTTGCATAAAATGTTTGGGTCTTCCCCTCTCTGCCCCTGGTGTTGCACACTGAATGACGTTTTGGAGATGCCCGGCAGTCATATGTCCCTTTGGCAGGGAAGGGGTGGGTGAGTGGTAGTAGAGGCAATGTTGGAAGTGGCGGGCCGCGAGGAGTTTCTCAGCATGGAAGGAGTGCTTGCTACTGGGTACATTTAAACAGAAAAAAAGCACATACAGCAACAAATCGATTTCTCGACTAGGCCCTTCTCTTAGCACGGCGTCCCATAGCAATGAATTGGAAGGTACACAACCTCTCAACCACACACCTCAGTTGTGGGGCAGGGCTGAAGCAATGGCACTGAGGAGGGAAGAGGTCCGGGGGTGCGTTTCCCTATAGCCCCCCTTTGAGATGGTCTAGTGCACGAGCTCCAGGTGGACACTTCTCATCTCTCATCCTTCATGCGGTGCTGCTCACTGGTCTGGTTGCCCCTCACTTGGGTGATCTACCGGGCGCCCTTCACAGCTCTGCTTCTTTCCACTAGGAGCTGGGAAGATACATCCTGCTCTTCTCAGAACTTTCACCCTGGCAGGGTGTTTATTACTTAAGTCACCTTCGAAATGATGCCTTTGGCTCCTTGGTCGCGTCCCTCTTCTCAGTGTGATCTTGCGATACAAACAAATCGAAGTGCCAGCACCCTTGAATGACGGCTTCTCACACCTCCGAGGCTGGTTAGGACTGTGTCCACTCCTTGGGGCGAGAAGTACCGAGCAGCCGCCTCCTCCCCAGGCACGGGCCTTAAAGAGATAACCCCACCTTGCGTTCTGCTGATGCCTGCTTCGCTTGATGGAAACCAGGCAGTGGGTCAGGAAGGTGCAGACGCCCTTCTCCTGAGACCGAGCTGTCAACAACGGGTATTCAAATGAGAACTGCAAGTGAGTACAACATCACTGATGGCGGAACCCTGTAATCTCAGATGCTCCAAAACCTGGCATAACAGCTTGCAAGGGAAAGTGCCTCTCAAACTATTGTCAATATGAAATGTAAACCAATAACAATACTCCCTTTTGACCCCTCCATCTTGCTATCATTGCAGTTATGCACTGCGGAAATCAATAAAGTCTGGCAAAAAACTGTACTGTGTGCTGACTAGTACGGTCCTAATTCTTCATCCATTTTTCATAACTAACTGGGCTTCATGGTGCACACTTCCAGCACTACCAGTAACATCATCAAAGCGCGCCACAATCCCTGCATCTTGGAATCCTTACGCGCCACAATCCCTGCATCTGGGAATCCTTACGCGCCACAATCCCTGCATCTAGGAATCCTTACGCGCCACAATCCCTGCATCTGGGAATCCTTACGCGCCACAATCCCTGCATCTGGGAATCCTTAGGCGCCACAATCCCTGCATCTGGGAATCCTTAGGCGCCACAATCCCTGCATCTGGGAATCCTCACGCGCCACAATCCCTGCATCTGGGAATCCTTACGCGCCACAATCCCTGCATCTGGGAATCCTTAGGCGCCACAATCCCTGCATCTGGTAATCCTTACGCGCCACAATCCCTGCATCTGGGAATCCTTAGGCACCACAATCCCTGCATCTGGGAATCCTTACGCGCCACAATCCCTGCATCTGGGAATCCTTACGCGCCACAAACCCTGCATCTGGGAATCCTTACGCGCCACAATCCCAGCATTTGGGAATCCTTACGCGCCACAACCCCTGCATCTGGGAATCCTTACGCGCCACAATCCCTGCATCTGGGAATCCTTACGCGCCACAATCCCTGCATCTGGGAATCCTTAGGCACCACAATCCCTGCATCTGTGAATCCTTACGCGCCACAATCCCTGCATCTAGGAATCCTTACGCGCCACAATCCCTGCATCTGGGAATCCTTACGCGCCACAACCCCTGCATCTGGGAATCCTTACGCGCCACAATCCCTGCATCTGGGAATCCTTACGCGCCACAATCCCTGCATCTGGGAATCCTTAGGCACCACAATCCCTGTATCTGGGAATCCTTACGCGCCACAATCCCTGCATCTGGGAATCCTTACGCGCCACAATCCCTGCATCTGGGAATCCTTAGGTGCCACAATTTCTGCATCTGGGAATCCTTACGCGCCACAACCCCTGCATCTGGGAATCCTTACGCGCCACAATCCCTGCATCTGGGAATCCTTAGGCACCACAATCCCTGCATCTGGGAATCCTTAGGCGCCACAATCCCTGCATCTGGGAATCCTTACGCATTTGCTGTCAACGTGATTCAAGTGGCCTCTGGACTGACACACTCACACCACTGATGAACCTGTCTCGCTAATATGACACCTCATAGTGGCAGAATATTGCCTCATCACCTGGAGCGAACACATCATCTCTGTCTATGCCAACCTCGCCACAAGCACCGTCCCTGCTCCATCTGTCATCTATGCATCGCTTACGAAGCCTTTTACAAGGTGCCTTTCTCTTGTTAAACACAGTAAATTGCATGGCAGCCTGCTCACTGCCTCTTATTTCCATTAGGCTATTGTAATTATTAGTCATAACACTTTAACGAAGTTTCAGCAACTTATATTGCATAACTGCTCCCCAAGCTAGAGCTTACAACAACAAGCATTTGCAATGCAATCGGTCTCGCCTCTTGGACTTTATATGTATTTAGCTATGCAGCACATGAGCCTGGGTGCTGCAACATTTACTGTTCTTTAACATGGAGGGAAAGTAAGCACCAAACTGCGTGACATGCCAGGTATGGGAACACATGGAGAGAAATATTGCCTTTCAGCGGGAAATGGTATAGTCCAAAGCTCTGCTTTTAAAATAAAGCAGGGCTTCATGGTCATATATCTGAAAATACAGGACTAAAAAAAAATATTATTGTCTATGGGTGGTCGTGGAAGACAATTTCTGTGGACTGGAATCTAGAGAATGCTAAAGTGATTCTGGTATTTTACTGACTTCTGCCAGTCGTTTTCTATTAAAAAAGTTAAATAGAGGCATTTGCCAGAAAAATTAAAAAAAATAAAGTTCCTCAGTAGAAAGCAATTCTGGTATTTTACTGACCTCTGATGGTCGTTTTCTATCAAGACAGTTAAATAGAGGCAGTTGAACGGGAAAAAAGTCCCTAAGCGGAAGCAGACAAGTCCTAGGGCTGATCTCCAGAGCCCACAAAGTACATACACATTTAAGCATATAGAGAAAGTCCCTCAGCAGAAAGCAATTCTGGTATTTTTCTGACCTCTGCTGGTCGTTTTCTATCAAGACAGTTAAATAGAGGCAGTTGAACGGGAAAAAAGTCCCTAAGCGGAAGCAGACAAGTCCTAGGGCTGATCTCCAGAGCCCACAAAGTACATACACATTTAAGCATATAGAGAAAGTCCCTCAGCAGAAAGCAATTCTGGTATTTTTCTGACCTCTGCTGGTCGTTTTCTATCAAGACAGTTAAATAGAGGCAGTTGAACGGGAAAAAGTCCCTAAGCGGAAGCAGACAAGTCCTAGGGCTGATCTCTAGAGCCCATAAAGAACATACACATTTAAGTATATACATAAGTATATATACTAAAGTATATACTAAAGTATATATAGAGGTCTTGAATGCTCTACCTAAAAAACAGCGAATTATTAATCAATAGGTGAAACCTAATGCATTTACCAATGCTGTTGTAACAGCTTCAGTGCTTTGGTGCTTTGGTGCTTTAAGTACAGATGAGGTTTTAAACTAATCTCTTTTTATAAGGACATTTTGTCGTTCTAGAATCCCGTATTTGAGGCACACTCTAACTTTTATTGTGAATCATTTTCAAACCTATTGTATGTTGCCTTTGCAAAGGTTTCAATTAACTATGCAATAAAATGCATTTAACATGAATTATTTAAAGAAGCTTGTGTTCTTTGTTGCAAATAACATGCGTTACTGTTATCGGACTACAAAAATACATTGCACCAAAAAGGACACACAAAAAACCCTAGTCTTGGGCTTTTCTTTTACACCTCATTGTTTTCAGATGTGTGTGTATGGCTGGCTCAAACATAGTAAAAGAGGACTACAGCTCCCAGAATGCATTAGGTCCTGGATAAACCCAAGACTGAAGCAGAGCATTCTTAGTGGGATGGAGTCATCTGGTAACCTAATTCTTTTACCACTTTAATGGTATTCAGTTTACTGACCTTGAGATCACTTCAGACAGCTGCGGCATGTCTTAACTCACTCAGACTTTTAGACACCTGCATAAAATGTTTCTAAAAGAATTAATGATTGCTACCAAATCATGCTGTTCCATTTAAAATGAGCTGCTGTAGCAGCTTTCATCACACCCACAAGTCGTTTCCTTGAGTGGTGTTCTGGTAATTTTTGCTATCGTAAGAGAACAGAGTGTAAACAATATTATTAGAACATCAGATTGGATTGCAATCTAACCAGAACACGTCACAAATATTTGCAAAGCCCATTGATTGCCCATATTTCTAAATTAGCATAGAGCTCTACTGTAAGACTTACTCTATGGCAATCCTTTATTTCAGCACCTTTCATTCCACTGTATTTGAGCTTCCTCGGTACAGTTTCATTAAGTTCACTAAGGTGGTGACTCCCGATTTGCCAGCTTGACAATAACCATTCCTAATAACTGTTTAATCTCGTTATAGCCAGTTTATCCACCCACTTTGATCGAGTAAACTCACATGCTCCAAGACTAGGTCCACTATCCACATCTCATTTGTCATATGCTGATGATATTGTGTTGATGAGTCACACTGAGGTGGGACTTAAAAGATTAATTAAGGAAACTGTGGCATTCACAAATGTCAACAAATTGGAAATTAATATCACAAAGACAAAAACCATGTAAATAGGAAATAATTCCAATGTTCCATTGAAACTCCAACTAGAAGAAGTCAACACCTACAAATATCTAGGCTTCTACTGCGACACAAACATTACCTTTCAGACACACCAGCAGTATATGGTTAAATAAAAGGGCACCTTAATACATGCCTTTTACGCACTTGTAAAGAAACTGGAAGGACCCTCCTTTCAACCATTGCTCGCAGTCATCCATGTGAAATTGCTTCCCACGTTAACTTACGCGAGTATGGTGATGCATGGTAAAGATTCCAAAATGTTGGACAGATTACAAATAAACACGTACAAAGGTGTTTTTGATCTTCCCTGTTATGCTTCACCTTTATTATTCCTCTTGGAATTTGGATTGATGCAACAAGAGATAGCAAGAAGATCCCACACAATCAAATCCTGGCATAAGATACGAAATACCGAGTCTAGCCCTGTAGTCAACGCTTTATGGCAGTCACTGATGAACAATACACATTCGAGCTACAACAAATATTTGTTATCTTCATTAGAAAGAACTAATACAGTTGGCTTCTGGGATCTAAATCGGTCTCATGCCACTTTCTGCCATGCGATCAATAAAGCAGGAAAAACTCACTCACTAGTGGAGGATAACAACAAATTTTTGCGGCAATCACATGCCTGGATGACAATTCAAACATTTATTTATTTATTTATTTCACGAATTGGTCATAGACAATTACAATTTGAAATCATTGCATCCATCACATAACTTGTGTCATAGGTCGATACAGTTATATAGAATATTAGACTTAATAATGCTTTTTCTTTTTGTGCTCCCTTTTGTCTACACCAACTCCCCCCCCCCTCTAACTTCCCCGGCACGTTTACAGTCTCATTCACATTCACTTTGCACTGTGTTTGCATCATTTAGAATGATATTTTCCATTTAAGTTCCTGCCATGTCCATATTCACTCCTCTTATCAATGTCTCAATGTTATTTCTCTTCCTGCACCTGGTAGTGTGTTCCCTTTCGCCATTAGAGAGGGACATCGGGGGAGGGGGGGGCGGAGGAATGAAAGACGGTGGATGTGGGGGGGGGGGGAAGAAAAGGTGGGGTGGGGAGAAAAAAGGAAGAAAAAAAAGGGGGGGGGAGGGGGGTATCCCCGCGTTCACTAATCGTGCATCTCAACTCCAGTGGCCCCCACAAGTGATTGACTCACGTTATTGCCAGTACCTGCTTCAAAGTCCAAAAGCATTGCATTCCACTCCATTGAAATAGGAGTTTTCCGTGGGCCTCTTCGCTCTTCTCTCTGCAATTCCATACCCTCCGCCTTCCCCAAACGTATCACCTCCCCATGCCAAATGTCTGGGTCTGGTGGTCTAGCTGACTTCCACCTCATCGTTATTGTTCTCTTTGCCAGTAGAAGGGCCATGTCAGCGAAGCACGTCGCTACGCTCTTTTTCTTTTCGGTAGGGCCCAACCCCAGTACGCAATATGCCATAGAGGTGTATGGTCTGGCTGGCACTACCCTGGTCAGTGTTTTGTGTACTGTTGTCCAGTAGTACCCTAGCTTGGGGCAGTCCCAGAGCATGTGTATTAGTTTCGCGTCATCAGCCCTGCAGCTGGGACATGTGTCTGCGGCATCTGGAAACATTGCGCGTATCCGGTGTGGGTGAGATATGCCCTATGTACATCCATTTGATGAATAAATTTAAATTTTGGATTCCTCGAAACCTTTTTGGGGAATTTCAAGATTCTTTCCTATTCTTTGTCTCTAAGTTCCCTGCCGATATCTCTCTCCCACCGTTCGCGGGTGGGTTGGAGTGAAACTGCCTTGCCAGTTCTGATGCCATTCGTTATCCATTTTGTCAAGTGGCTGCCCGTTCCCATTAAATACTGCAAAGTGAGGAGCGGATTCGTGGGTGGTACTGCACCAGTTGGTGCCCAGGTCCTCTTAATGTAGTGCTTGACCCTGGCGTATAAGAGAAACAACCTCTCAGGAGGCTAGCCATTGCAGTTGGCAAGCGTACCCATACGCCGTCATATTTGGGACCCATATATCACCCTGGGCAGTCGGCAGCTGTAATTTGGCGAGACTAATGCGTCGTCTACCCGAGCCCCACACCAGTTCTGTCAGTATAGTGTTTAACGTTTTGAGGGTGTTTTTGGGGACCAACAGCGGTAGATTCATAAAGAAATATATGAGACGGGGCAGCACTATAATTTTAGAGATTGCCACTCTTCCGGCCACTGGCAGCGTGTTCCAAAATTGTACTTGTGACTTTAGGGCGCTAATTGCTCTTCCCAGGTTCCCGTCTATCATGTCCTGCGTCTCCCTGTATATTTGTATCCCTAGGTACTTAAAGGTTATGTTATGTTATGTTAAAGATATTTGGTACCGCGCACATTCACCAATTGGTTTCTTGGCGCTGAAAGACATGTGGAAGGAGGACACAGGGGAGTAGAAGCAGCTAGTCGTGAGCAAGATGGAACAGGTAGGTTTTCAGGAGTTTGCGGAAAGTAAGATAGTCAGGTGTGAGCCGAATTGAGAGGGGAAAAGAGTTCCAGGTGGACGGGGCGAGAAAGGAAAAACAAGCACCACCGTGTTTCTTACGTTTGAACCTGGGAGTGATCAAGAGGTTGTGAGCAGAAGATCTAAGATGTCGAGAGGGGACGTGGGGATGCAAACAGAGAGAAATAAAGGCAGGGGCAGAGGCAGATAGAGATTTGAAGACAGTGCATCCCATTTTGAAGGTGCAACGGTGTGCAACCGGGAGCCAGTGTAATCTTTTCAACATAGGCGTGACATGGTGGTGTTTGGGTTGTTGAAAAATTAGTCTGGCTGCCTGGTTTTGCACCAGTTGGAGCCGATGAAGATGGTATGCGGGAATCCCCACGTATAGACAGTTGGCATAGTTAATACGTGAGGTGACCAGGGCCATGATGACAAGGGTGAGAGCCTCTGAAGATAAGAACCTTCGGATCTTCCCGATTCTGCGAAGGTGAAAGAAGCAGGTCGAGGTGACATTTGTGCTTGTCATACTGTTTTTGTATTTACTGCATTCGTGCCCGTGTTAGCGTCTTTTTTCCCTTAGTGCCTGTTTATTTTATTTTTTCAGCTTTATCAGCTTGTGTCCTTCCTGTTTGGCTGCCTACCTCGCCGCCCTCCGTCTTCCCTCCCCGCTCCCCGCTTCCCGCCACCACCGCAGACCCCGCCCCTTTTTTCCTTCTGTTCCCTCCCCGCTCCCGCCTCCCAGCTGCTCCGCCCACCCGCGCACTTCGCCTTTAAATGGCGACCGTGCGAACGCGCAGCGGGCGCGCCGATTGTGCGCCGAAGGCGCGCCAAAGGTAAGCCCGTCTGCTCCCGTCCGCGACCGGATCGCGACCAGCGCCAGGACCCCTGGCCCCCGAAGACCCCGACCGACCCGCCTGACGTACTCCGCCGCCACCCTCAGCGCTCTCAACTCCGGCCGACTCCCAGATTGCCATCAAGCCACACCACGACGCACCCACGGACCTTTCAGCTGCCACGCTTGCAAATTCACCTGCATCCGGACCTGCCTCACACCAGCACCCGCCAAGCCGAACACCAGCAGCACCCACCTCAAGTGCATCCTGCTCAACACCCGCTCCGTCCACAGACATGCCATCGAACTCTGGAACCTCCTAGACGCCACAGCCCCTGACGTTGCCTTCCTCGCGGAGACCTGGATGAACGCCTCTTCAGCTCCCGACATCGCCATCGCTATCCCAGAGGGCTACAAGATCGTCCGGAGGGACCGCAACGCCAACCAGATGGGAGGAGGCATCGCCATCATCCACAAGAACACCATCCGTCTCACGACCAGCACCGACAACACCCTGACCACCGCCGAACACCTGCATTTCCAGATCCACACCAACCCGAACACCACCCTCAGAGGCACCCTGATCTACCGACCCCCTGGACCACGCACACAATTCAGCGAGGACATCACCGACTTCGTCAGCCCGCATGCCCTCCCCTCCGCTGACTACATCCTCCTGGGAGACCTCAACTTCCACCTGGAGAACAACAACGACCGCAACACCACCACCCTGCTGGACAACCTCGCTAACCTGGGACTCAAGCAACTGGTGTCCACCCCCACCCACCTCGCCGGACACACACTCGACGCAGTCTTCTCTTCCAGCACAGACATCGACTTCAGCCACGCCACAGAGCTTCAATGGACGGACCACAGCTGCGTCCACTTCACCTTCAAGAGAACGACGACCCACCACCACCAGCAACAGGCCACCCGCAGAAGCTGGAACAAGATCACAGCAGACCAGCTCGCCACCTCCCTGAGCCAGCACCCTCCTGCCAGCTCAGCGAACCCCAGCCAGGCCGCCGACAACCTCACGAAGTGGATCAGCAACTGCGCGGACGAGCTCGCCCCGCTGAGGACCCCGCCCAGCAGACCCGGAAGCAAGAAAGCCCCGTGGTTCACCGACGAACTCAAGAGCTCCAAGAAGAACTGCCGAGCCCTCGAGAAAGTCTGGAGAAGGGAACCTACACCGGACAACAGGACCTCCTTCAAACTTGCCACCCGGAAGCACCACCAGCTGATCCGCGCCGCCAAGAAAACAGCATTCAAGGAACGGTTGGACAACAATGCACACAACTGCAAGGAACTCTTCAACATCGTGAAAGAGCTTTCCAACCCCAGCGCAGGAAACAACGACATCACCCCATCGCAAGACCTCTGCAACTCCCTCGCTTCATACTTCCACAACAAGATCGCGGACATACACAACAGCTTCAACAACCAACCAACGCACACCTTGACAGAACAGCCACCCCCCACCACCACCCTCCACGCCTGGACCCCGATCAGCACCGAAGACACCATCCGCACGATGAACTCCATCCACTCCGGATCACCGACCGACCCCTGCCCTCACCACGTCTTCAACAAGGCCGACGCTGTCATCGCACCCCACCTGCGAGACATCATCAACACATCATTCGACACCGCCACCTTCCCTGAGAGCTGGAAACACGCCGAACTCAGCGCCCTACTCAAGAAACCAACAGCGGACCCCACCGAACTCAAGAACTACCGCCCCATCTCGCTCCTCCCGTTTCCTGCCAAAGTCATCGAGAAGACCGTCAACAAGCAGATGGCCGCCTTCCTCGAGACGAACGGATCCCTCGACCCCTCACAGTCCGGCTTCCGAGCCAATCACAGCACCGAGACCGCCCTCATCGCCGCCACCGATGACATCCGAGCCCTGATGGACAATGGAGAAACAGCGGCCCTCATCCTCCTAGACCTCTCCGCGGCATTCGACACGGTCTGCCACCGCACCCTAGTACAGCGCCTCAGCAACATCGGAATCCAGGACAAGGCGCTGGAATGGATCATCTCCTTCCTCGACGGAAGAACACAGAGAGTCCGCCTACCACCGTACAAGTCAGAGGCCTCCGAAGTCATCTGCGGCGTCCCTCAAGGATCATCTCTGAGCCCCACCCTCTTCAACGTCTACATGAGCCCCCTCGCGGCCATCGTACGCAAACACAACCTCAGCATAATCTCCTACGCCGACGACACCCAGCTGATCCTCTCCCTGACCAACGACCCCGCCTCCGCCAGAGCCAACCTGCACGAAGGGATGAAAGAGGTAGCCGAGTGGATGACGACCAGCCGCCTGAAACTGAACTCTGACAAGACGGAGGTCCTCATCCTGGGCTCTTCCCCCTCCGCCTGGGACGACTCCTGGTGGCCTCCCACCCTGGGCACCGCACCCAAACCGACAGACCATGCACGCAACCTGGGCTTCATCCTGGACTCCTCCCTCTCCATGACCAGGCAAGTCAACAACGTCTCCTCGGCGTGCTTCAACATCCTACGCATGCTACGGAAGATCTTCCGGTGGATCCCCACCGAGACCAGGAAGACCGTCACCCAGGCCCTCGTCACCAGCCGACTGGACTACGGCAACGCCCTCTACGCCGGTACCACCGCCAAGCTCCAGAAGAGACTCCAGCGGATCCAGAACGCCTCAGCCAGACTCATCCTCGACATCCCACGAACCAGCCACATCACCGGACATCTGAGAGACCTTCACTGGCTCCCCGTCAACAAAAGAATCACCTTCCGCCTCCTCACCCACGCACACAAAGCCCTACACGACCAAGGCCCGAGCTACCTCAACAGCCGGATCAACTTCTACGCTCCCAAACGCCACCTCCGTTCAGCAAACCACGCCCTCGCCGCCGTCCCCCGCATCCGAAGAGCGACTACAGGAGGAAGGTCCTTCTCCGACCTGGCCGCCAAGACCTGGAACTCCCTCCCGACCGACCTGCGCCTGACCCAAGACCACCTCTCCTTCAGGAAGAAGCTGAAGACCTGGCTGTTCGAGCAGTAGCGCCCCCCCCCCCCCCCCCCCCCCCAGCGCCTTGAGACCCTACGGGTATGTAGCGCGCTCTATAAGTGTCACTGATTGATTGATTGATTGATGTGGGGCCGCATCGAAAGGTCACTAGAGATGATGACTCCTAAACTCTTCACGGAATTGACAGGACAGGGGGGGACCAAGGGCTGGGGGCCAGAAATTAGGGGTCCAAGGGTGCGAAGGCCCACCGATCAGAACCAACTCTGTCTTGCTAGGGTTGAGCTTCAGCTGACTGAAGTTCATCCACTCGTAGATGGTGAGCATTATTGATTGAAAATTGGAGCAAGAGAGAGGGGAGGGGTCGATGGGAAAAATTAGTTGCAGATCATCTGCATAGTTAAAGATGGTAACAGAGGAGTGTCGAAGAGAGGCAAGAAGGGGCTGCATATAAAGATTAAACAAAAGAGGGGACAAGGCAGAATCCTGGGGAACACCACAGGAAAGTGAGATTTGGGGAGCGGAGAAGGTGGACAGTTGTACCGATTGGGAGCGGCGTTGGAGGAAGGACACAATCCAAGACAGGGCCGGGCCAGTGATGCCCGCATTTCTGACACGGTCGATCAAGATGTCATGATCGACCGTGTCAAAAGCGGCCGAGAGATCTAATAGCACCAGGGCTTGGGCCAAGTTCTTATCAGCCCCCTGTCTCAGCGCATCCATGACCGCTACCACGACCGCTACCACCACTGCCTCCGTGGAGTGGGCCGGTCTGAAACCTGCCTGTTGGTCATCAAGGAAATGAGTTTCCTCGATGAAGGCACTCAGGCAACGGGTGACATAGGTCTCCAGGACCTTCCCCAAATAGGGGAGAAGGGAGATAGGTCGGTAGTTACCTAAGACCGCAGGGTCAGAACCGAGTTTTTTTAAAATAGGTACAACCACTGCTTTTTTTAAAGCATCGGGGACAGAGCCTGTGGAGAGTGAACGATTTAGCAGATCAAGAGGAGGACCAGGACAAGCCATAAAGGCGTCTCTTAGGATTTGGGGAGGGCAGCAGTCGTGGGGAGAACCGGAGCCGACAGCCTGTAATAACGAAAGAAAAATGTCCAGAGAAATAGGGGGAAATTCATGCAGGGAGCGAGGATTCGGAGAAGGGAGGACACTGACCTGGGACGTGGTAGTGGAGGGGATATTGTTTTTAATCATGGAGATTTTGTCAATAAAAAAAGAGTTTAAAGAGTCGCACAGAGCCTGCGAGGGTTGAGGCTGAGGCGTAACACGATCAGGGAGGGAAAGTTCAGCCACAATGGAAAAGATTTCTTTTGATTTTGATGTCGCGCTGATAATTTTCTGGGAGTAGTGGGAGGATTTGGCCAAAATGATAGATTTTTTGTAGGATTTTAATAAGTCGGTGTAAGTGGACTTTGATAGGGGATCATAGTTTCGCCTCCAACGACGCTCAGCCTGTCTAAGAAGTAATTTGTCAGCTTTCAGTTGATCAGTAAACCAACGCTGAGCGTCGTGGGGACGTTTAGATTTAATAGTTTTGACAGGGGCGACCACGTCGCTGGCTTGGGACAGCCATTGGTCAAGTGTGGCAGTTTGAGAATTCAAGTCAGAGTGATCAGAGGGGAGTGAGGTGGCGAGGGTCGAATGGAAAAGGGAAATGTCGGCATGCTTCCAATTGCGCGCCGAGAAATTGGATGCTGAAGGGGGACGAGTAGGTACTGAGATTTTCAGAGAGAAAGAAATAAAGAAGTGATCAGACCAGGTGCAGGGGTAGACCAGGGGAGGGGAGATATCCAGATTGGTTGTCCATACCTGGTCAAGGATATGGCCCCTGTTATGAGTTGCGACGGAGATATGTTGCAAAAAATTAAGACCAAGTAGTAGGTCGGTAAATTCAAGTGAGGGGGTAGATTCATGGGGATCTAGTGGCCAGTAATTGAAGTCACCGATGATCAGGACCCTGGCGGAGTTGATGGCTGTCTGAGAGATAAGATCACCAAACAGGGATGAGAAGGACAGGGGGGCGGTAAACTAAGACACAGATAAAAGAGTGTGTGGGAGACGTGAGTTTCAGCGTGAGTATGTCAGAGTTTAATATGAGAGTGGTTATTAGGGAGGTGAATTGTAAGTCAGAACGGATGATGGCAGCAACTTCCCCACCCGGTCTACCAGAGGACCTGTTAGATTGGAGGATATAAAATCCCGTCGGTATAGCGGCCATGATGTCCAGGAAGGAATCCGCCTGGAGCCAGGTTTCTGCGAGGAGCAAGATGTCAATGTTGCCACTGTCCAGGAGTTGAAATACTTCGAGTTGACGTTTCGGGAGTGAACGGGTGTTAAGATAAACTATCGAAATGGAGCGAGCACCAAGATAATTGGTACTGATGGATGTGGGGGCGGCATTACAGTGGGAAGGGGTGACAGAGAGAGGAGCCCGTGGGGTGTTAGAAGGAAGGGAGGACAGGATGCCACATTTCTGTGCATTAGCAACTATGCGAGGAGCGAGGGGGGCACAACAATGAAAGGAACGAAGATCTTGAGATGAGTAAATAATGCGACAGGTAGCATGCATGGCCCCGGGCTCGGTCGGCCGCGGACAGGCGCAGACGGGCTTGACTTGTGCGCGACTTCGGCGCGAAGTCGGCGCTCCCGCTGCACTCGTCCGCTGCGCTTCCTCCAGGCCGCCATTTATACTGACTGACGTGAACCACTAGACCGCTCACCTGCATGGTGGAGAGGCAGGGCGGAAGTGGTGCAGAACCGGAAGTGGCGCTCGTGCAGGGACCCTCCGCGCAAACGGCACACTGCCGGGGCGGACCGGGGTCGAGAGCGAAGTAACTAAGGTGAGCAAGTTACCGTGACAGTCCAAGAATAAAGCGGGCGCTGAAGGGCATAACACAAAATATAGCCAAGACAATTTTAAAATAAGCAAGCAGCACGTAATCAGCTGGAGTAAGGTTTAAAAGTTAATCGGCAGCGCTGGTGCACGCCCGCGGCCTTCAAGCCACGTATGCCAACCTGCGAGGCTAGATTCAGAGCAAGATATAGACTAGAGCCCTGCAACCACTAGACCGCTCACCTGCACGGTGGAGAGGCAGGGCGGAAGTGGTGCAGAACCGGAAGTGGCGCTCGTGCAGGGACCCTCCGCGCAAACGGCACACTGCCGGGGCGGACCGGGGTCGAGAGCGAAGTAACTAAGGTGAGCAAGTTACCGTGACAGTCCAAGAATAAAGCGGGCGCTAAAGGGCATAACACAAAATATAGCCAAGACAATTTTAAAATAAGCAAGCAGCTCGTAATCAGCTGGAGTAAGGTTTAAAAGTTAATCGGCAGCGCTGGTGCACGCCCGCGGCCTTCAAGCCACGTATGTCAACCTGCGAGGCTAGATTCAGAGCGAGATATAGACTAGAGCCCTGCAACCACTAGACCGCTCACCTGCATGGTGGAGAGGCAGTGCGGAAGTGGTGCAGAACCGGAAGTGGCGCTCATGCAGGGACCCTCCGCGCAAACGGCACACTGCCGGGGCGGACCGGGGTCAAGAGCGAAGTAACTAAGGTGAGCAAGTTACAGTGACAGTCCAAGAATAAAGCGGGCGCTGAAGGGCATAACACAAAATATAGCCAAGACAATTTTAAAATAAGCAAGCAGCTCGTAATCAGCTGGAGTAAGGTTTAAAAATTAATCGGCAGCGCTGATGCACACCCACGGCCTTCAAGCCACGTATGTCAACCTGTGAGGCTAGATTCAGAGCGAGATATAGACTAGAGCCCTGCAACCACTAGACCGCTCACCTGCACGGTGGAGAGGCAGGGCGGAAGTGGTGCAGAACCGGAAGTGGCGTTCGTGCAGGGACCCTCCGCGCAAACGGCACACTGCCGGGGCGGACCGGGGTCAAGAGCGAAGTAACTAAGGTGAGCAAGTTACCGTGACAGTCCAAGAATAAAGCGGGCGCTGAAGGGCATAACACAAAATATAGCCAAGACAATTTTAAAATAAGCAAGCAACTCGTAATCATATGGAGTAAGGTTTAAAAGTTAATCGGCAGCGCTGGTGCACGCCCGCGGCCTTCAAACCACGTATGTCAACCTGCGAGGCTAGATTCAGAGCGAGATATAGACTAGAGTCCTGCAACCACTAGACCGCTCACCTGCACGGTGGAGAGGCAGGCGGAAGTGGTGCAGAACCGGAAGTGGCGCTCGTGCAGGGATCCTCCGCGCAAACGGCACACTGCCGGGGCGGACCGGGGTCAAGAGCGAAGTAACTAAGGTGAGCAAGTTACCGTGACAGTCCAAGAATAAAGCGGGCGCTGAAGGGCATAACACAAAATATAGCCAAGACAATTTTAAAATAAGCAAGCAGCTCGTAATCAGCTGGAGTAAGGTTTAAAAGTTAATCGGCAGGGCTGGTGCACGCCCGCGGCCTTCAAACCACGTATGTCAACCTGCGAGGCTAGATTCAGAGCGAGATATAGACTAGAGTCCTGCAACCACTAGACCGCTCACCTGCACGGTGGAGAGGCAGGCGGACGTGGTGCAGAACTGCAAGTGGCGCTCGTGCAGGGACCCTCCGCGCAAACGGCACACTGCCGGGGCGGACCGGGGTCGAGAGCGAAGTAACTAAGGTGAGCAAGTTACCGTGACAGTCCAAGAATAAAGCGGGCGCTGAAGGGCATAACACAAAATATAGCCAAGACAATTTTAAAATAAGCAAGCAGCTCGTAATCAGCTGGAGTAAGGTTTAAAAGTTAATCGGCAGCGCTGGTGCACGCCCGCGGCCTTCAAGCCACGTATGTCAACCTGCGAGGCTAGATTCAGAGCGAGATATAGACTAGAGTCCTGCAAACCACTAGACTGCTCACCTGCACGGTGGAGAGGCAGGGCGGAAGTGGTGCAGAACCGGAAGTGGCGCTCATGCAGGGACCCTCCGCGCAAACGGCACACTGCCGGGGCGGACCGGGGTCGAGAGCGAAGTAACTAAGGTGAGCAAGTTACCGTGACAGTCCAAGAATAAAGCGGGCGCTGAAGGGCATAACACAAAATATAGCCAAGACAATTTTAAAATAAGCAAGCAGCACGTAATCAGCTGGAGTAAGGTTTAAAAGTTAATCGGCAGCGCTGGTGCACGCCCGCGGCCTTCAAGCCACGTATGTCAACCCGCGAGGCTAGATTCAGAGCGAGATATAGACTAGAGCCCTGCAACCACTAGACCGCTCACCTGCACGGTGGAGAGGTAGGGCGGAAGTGGTGCAGAACCGGAAGTGGCGCTCGTGCAGGGACCCTCCGCGCAAACGGCACACTGCCGGGGCGGACCGGGGTCGAGAGCGAAGTAACTAAGGTGAGCAAGTTACCGTGACAGTCCAAGAATAAAGCGGGCGCTGAAGGGCATAACACAAAATATAGCCAAGACAATTTTAAAATAAGCAAGCAGCACGTAATCAGCTGGAGTAAGGTTTAAAAGTTAATCGGCAGCGCTGGTGCACGCCCGCGGCCTTCAAGCCACGTATGTCAACCTGCGAGGCTAGATTCAGAGCGAGATATAGACTAGAGCCCTGCAACCACTAGACCGCTCACCTGCACGGTGGAGAGGTAGGGCGGAAGTGGTGCAGAACCGGAAGTGGCGCTCGTGCAGGGACCCTCCGCGCAAACGGCACACTGCCGGGGCGGACCGGGGTCAAGAGCGAAGTAACTAAGGTGAGCAAGTTACCGTGACAGTCCAAGAATAAAGCGGGCGCTGAAGGGCATAACACAAAATATAGCCAAGACAATTTTAAAATAAGCAAGCAGCTCGTATCAGCTGGAGTAAGATTTAAAAGTTAATCGGCAGCGCTGGTGCACGCCCGCGGCCATCAAGCCACGTATGTCAACCTGCGAGGCTAGATTCAGAGCGAGATATAGACTAGAGCCCTGCAACCACTAGACCGCTCATCTGCACGGTGGAGAGGCAGGGCGGAAGTGGTGCAGAACCGGAAGTGGCGTTCGTGCAGGGACCCTCCGCGCAAACGGCACACTGCCGGGGCGGACTGGGGTCGAGAGCGAAGTAACTAAGGTGAGCAAGTTACCGTGACAGTCCAAGAATAAAGCGGGCGCTGAAGGGCATAACACAAAATATAGCCAAGACAATTTTAAAATAAGCAAGCAGCTCGTAATCAGCTGGAGTAAGGTTTAAAAGTTAATCGGCAGCGCTGGTGCACGCCCGCGGCCTTCAAGCCACGTATGTCAACCTGCGAGGCTAGATTCAGAGCGAGATATAGACTAGAGCCCTGCAACCACTAGACCGCTCACCTGCACGGTGGAGAGGCAGGGCGGAAGTGGTGCAGAACCGGAAGTGGCGCTCATGCAGGGACCCTCCGCGCAAACGGCACACTGCCGGGGCAGACCGGGGTCAAGAGCGAAGTAACTAAGGTGAGCAAGTTACAGTGACAGTCTAAGAATAAAGCGGGCGCTGAAGGGCATAACACAAAATATAGCCAAGACAATTTTAAAATAAGCAAGCAGCTCGTAATCAGCTGGAGTAAGGTTTAAAAGTTAATCGGCAGCGCTGGTGCACGCCCGCGGCCTTCAAGTCACGTATGTCAACCTGCGAGGCTAGATTCAGAGCGAGATATAGACTAGAGCCCTGCAACCACTAGACCGCTCACCTGCACGGTGGAGAGGCAGGGCGGAAGTGGTGCAGAACCGGAAGTGGCGCTCGTGCAGGGACCCTCCGCGCAAACGGCACACTGCCGTGGCGGACCGGGGTCAAAAGCGAAGTAACTAAGGTGAGCAAGTTACCGTGACAGTCCAAGAATAAAGCGGGCGCTGAAGGGCATAACACAAAATATAGCCAAGACAATTTTAAAATAAGGAAGCAGCTCGTAATCAGCTGGAGTAAGATTTAAAAGTTAATCGGCAGCGCTGGTGCACGCCCGCGGCCTTCAAGCCACGTATGTCAACCTGCGAGGCTAGATTCAGAGCGAGATATAGACTAGAGCCCTGCAACCACTAGACCGCTCACCTGCACGGTGGAGAGGCAGGGCGGAAGTGGTGCAGAACCGGAAGTGGCGCTCATGCAGGGACCCTCCGCGCAAACGGCACACTGCCGGGGCGGACCGGGGTCAAGAGCGAAGTAACTAAGGTGAGCAAGTTACCGTGACAGTCCAAGAATAAAGCGGGCGCTGAAGGGCATAACACAAAATATAGCCAAGACAATTTTAAAATAAGCAAGCAGCTCGTAATCAGCTGGAGTAAGGTTTAAAAGTTAATCGGCAGTGCTGGTGCACGCCCGCGGCCTTCAAGCCACATATGTTGTTGCCATCTGTAACCGATAGGGGAGAAACCGCAGTGGTGCGTTCTCCTCAGTAGCGTTAAACCAATTGCCATATGACTTAGTGTCATTTATCGTAAGTCCCGATATTACCCAAAATTCCTCGAATATCTTCGGTATAGGGTCAAAACAACCCCTCATGTCCCTTAGGTATAGTATTATGTTGTCCGCGCAACCGACACTACGTGTGTCACTGTGTTCCTCCGTATCCCTCTGTGTGGGGTGAAAGTCCGAAGTTTTTGTAAAAGGGGTTCTAAAGCTAATATAAACAGTATGGGCGACAGTGGACAAACCTGCCTAGTACCTTTCGCTATACTCAGTGGTCCAGAAATGCATTTATTAGTGCGTACTGTTGGGTGTGTGTACAATAGGGCTACCCATGCTATGAACTCTTGCGGCGGTATTCCGAATTTACTGAATGTTGCAAACATATAGTCCCACCTTATGGAATCAAACGCCTGCTTTAGGTCTAAAGATATACATACCTCTGTACTGTTTGTCACGTCTTCGTGGAGCATTATCTGGCTGAGTCTCCGTAAGTTCATCGTGTACTCCGACCGGGTACAAAACCGCATTGGTCTGAGTGTATCAATTGTGGAATATATTTCGCTAGTCGCGCCGCCAAGATCTTACTAAGGTTTTTGTAGTCCGTGTTGAGTAGCGAGAGCGGTCTGTAGTTTACTAATTGGAGCCCGTCTCTACCCGGTTTTAGAAGTGAAACTATCAGCGCCTGTAGAGTCGTAGGCGGTAGCCCGTTGTATTTCAGCGACTCTTGATATAATACATGTAAATGTGGTACAAGTAGGTCAATATAAGACCCATAGAACTCAGCCGGTAACCCGTCAGTTCCGGGGGTTTTGTTCCGCGGTAGTGCTCGGATCGCCTGCCTTATTTCTGCAACCGTAATTGGGCACGCTAAATCCTCCCTCTGATCTGCCGTGAGCTGTGGCATAGTGAGGTCAGTCATAAAGGACTCATCATACTTCTCACCTGATAACTGCGAATGTCGCCCATATAGTGCCTCGTAGTATTCCCGGAATGTAGTGTTTATGTCAAGTTGTGTCGTAACCGGTGCCCCTTGTTGGTCATTCACTTCTAATATGGGGGTGTATATGGGTGTATTTCGTACAAATCGTGCTAGCAATGGACCCGACCTGTCTGCTTGCGCGTGTTGTCTGCATGTGTATTCTTTGTAGTCAAGTACCCTCAATTCCTCTAGTAATTCCGCATGGTGTGCCTCCTGCAATTGTGTGAGTTGTTCATTCATACTCGCTGCCTCACTCTCTAGCATTGCCAGTCTCCCTTCCTCCTCCTTGAGTCGTTCCATTACTGTGTGCCTCATGCCCACTTTCGTACCCATCGCTACGCCTCGTATGGTCACTTTAAAGGCGTCCCATTCGATCTGCCTTGAGCTAGCTTTGACTGCGTTCATAGTGAAATATTGTGTGATAGCATCTGTTATTGCGGACCTGAAGACAGTGTCTTCCAGTAGTTCCGGCGGTAGGCGCCATGTTGGTATTGGAGTTGGGATCCTACCCCAGCGGATTGTGATTTCTACCGGGTTGTGATCGGAGAACGTCTTCCCCATATTAGCAGCAGTCCTAATAGACCCCAGTAATGCTCTAGAGCAGAAAATGCGATCTATCCTCGTGTGCAATCTGTGAGGTGGAGAATAGAAGGTATATTCCCTGTGTCTTATGTTTTTGCTCCTCCATATTCTGTATGCAACAACAAGGGAACCCAATCGGTTATCCGGGGACCGTGGGTAGCTATAGTCTAAAAACAACAGTGGTCCCCAAGAGTATATAAATTCAAAATCAGATAAACAATAGTCCACAATGGGAACTATATTGGCCACTGTCCAGCCGGACAGGGTAGTTTATTTTTTACAATGAAACAAATACTGGGGTGTGGAAGGGCACAATCCTGTACCGTTTTCAGGAACAAACAAGGGGAGTTTTTTAGGCAAGAAGGAGCATGATTGGCCACTTATAATTCAGTAGACATTGAAAGTAGTGCCAATAAAAGTGCTAGACACAGCATAAATCAGACATAATAGTAGGGCTGTGAAAACACTTAAAACAAGTCGACGTTTCGATCCCATATGCTCAATGTTGCGGGACCATCATCAGGACTAACAATACATACATTTGCTTGCCTGGTATAAAAAGTTAACCACACAACCGCCCATATGGGTCGGGGGGTTTCAGGGAATTTTAATAAATGGGTCCTCGTTTTGATATTCGCCTGTTTGGTACAGGTCGTTCCATTAAGTCCTCCTCATTTCCGTTAGGGCCGAATTTTCTTGCGGAGGGGATTGGCCTGTTAGGTCCGGTAATACTCAAAACGAGTCAGTGGGAGGCAGTGCCTCCGTAGTGTCTGTGGTCCCTGGGTGCTCTGCCGAGTCGCAGTCACTCACTTTTATTGGCACTACTTTCAATGTCTACTGAATTATAAGTGGCCAATCATGCTCCTTCTTGCCTAAAAAACTCCCCTTGTTTGTTCCTGAAAACGGTACAGGATAGTGTCCTTCCACACCCCAGTATTTGTTTCATTGTAAAAAATAAACTACCCTGTCCGGCTGGACAGTGGCCAATATAGTTCCCATTGTGGACTATTGTTTATCTGATTTTGAATTTATATACTCTTGGGGACCACTGTTGTTTTTAGACTTTTGCTCCTCCATATATCAGTCAAATCCCAACCGTCTGCCCATTGTGTTAGTGCTTCGGCCTGTTTCCTACTCTCCGTTGCATGTAGTGGGGGGATATATCTAGGACTGCATTATAGTCCCCTCTTATTATCCAGTCATACTCCGACCATTCAGCCAGAACCCTGCTAATTGTGGTGAGGAACGTCATCTGGTCAGTGTTTGGCGCGTATACACTGCCGAGCACTATGGGGGAACCATCCAATGTCCCACGTATAAATACATATCTACCCTCCTTGTCTACCCTTTGCTCTAACATCCTGAAGGGAACGGAGTTTTTGAGCCATACAGCCGCTCCCCTCGAAAACGCGGAGTAAGTAGTAGCAAACAAATGCCCCTTCCATTTCTTATGTAGTTTGGCGCTCTCTGCACCATTAAGGTGGGTCTCTTGAAGGTATGCTATATTCACCTGTCGCCGATTCAGCTGTGCTAAAATTCTATGTCGCTTGTGTACTGATCCCATACCCCTCACATTCCAGGTGCATATCTTGTATGTGCTAGGAGTCCCCATGGCAGTGCGTGTCCATTACATATGTCAAACCCAGTACAGTCAGTGCGCGGTATATGTAAATTGGTGTCATAAGTGCCTGAACTTTACTAAACTCTCTAACCTTAAGGTCTCCATCTGTAAAAAGCTGGGGACCAAACATCATCGCCCAACGTGGGCAACAAATAAACTGAAGAGTCCCTGCGCCCTGGGGGGTGTGGTCGGTCACACGCACTCACTAGGTATCTGCAAGTAGTTACAGCAATCTACCCTGTACTCAATATGTACCCTGTTCCCTGTTTGCCCACCTCCGCCTTCACATATAGTCATCATACATTACCACTTGGTGTCTTCAACATTTACGGTCAGAATTCGTTCGCCACTTGGGCAGTGATTTTTGGGAACAATTGCAAACTAGTGACAGAGCCCGACAGTTCCGTGCGTGAGTCCGAATTGCTGCCCATATCCGTCTTATCCCTGGCATCATGCGCTGCCAGTGCATCCGTCGTCAGCAAAGTCACTTCTGGATTCGATCTCGGCCGGCCCTGTGTCCCCTTTCCGTTTGCACCAGTTGTCTCCACGAAGATATCCCGTGAGGTGGGCTGTATTTCCCCTTGGTATGATGGTCCGTCTTCTTGGTCTTCCGCCATGGGTTCTTGCGTGTGCAGCGGTGTTAGCGCCACTTCGATCCACTCCGAAGACTCCTCAGAGGATTAAAAAAAAGTAAGTTTTGTTTCCGTGCATGATTTTTATGCGGGCTGGGAAAAGGAGTGCGTATTTCAGATTACGGTCACGTAGTTTGCGTTTCACTCCCAGGAAAGTTGATCTAGCTTTCTGGACTGCCAGGGTGAAGTCTGGGTAAATAGATATCGTCTTGTTTTCATATTTCAAAGGGGCTTTCTCTCTGGCTGCCCTGAGTACCGAGTCTCTGTCCTTATAGTGAAGTAGGCGTGCAATCAGAGGTCGCGGTGGAGCTCCTGGTCTGGGCGGTTTCGGAGTCATTCGGTGTGCCCGCTCCACACTGTATGGTGTAGTAAGGTCCGTAGGTCCCACCACTGTCTTCAGCCAGTCTTCCACAAACTGTGTGGGGTTCCTCCCTTCACTGCGTTCCGGAACGCCTAGTATGCGGACATTATTTCTGCGTGAGCGCCCTTCCGCCTCATCCACTCTATCTCTCAGAGTCTTAAGCTGCCGTTCCATGTTCTCAAGTCGCGTGGAATGTTCCGTTTGTTGTGGAATCAGATCGTTAAGCGCAAGTTGGTGTTCCGTGACTTTCTCTGCCAACTTGTTGTGGTCGGCTTTAAGGAGTGACAGGCCCGCGCTTCTCTGGAGGCCCTTATTTCCGTTAAAATTAGGTCTAATTTTGCCTCTTGCGAGTCTTTGCCCGTCGGTGGTATGATTTCGTTGTTGGAAGAGGCCAGTGGGTCCTCAGAACCAGTAGATTGTAGTTCAGCATTCACCACTGGGTCCTGTTGCTTGAGTCTGTTTCGTCCCATGATTGCGTGGTGGTTTGGCGCCATGCTTCGCTTTCTTGTGTATACTCTCGGTTCCCCTCTTTGTTGGTGCCGGTGCTATTCGTGCACTGTCACCAGATGCCGGTGGGGCTAGTGATCTAGTCCTGGTGCAGAGGCCCTATCTGGCGGGGTCGGTGCTGTGAGTGTGTGTGTACTCACACTGCTCTTCTTGTCCCTTGCACCACATTCACCCCCTAAGGTCGGTCCGGTTTCCACTGTGTCTGGCAGGGGGGAGAGGGGGAGGTCGTCCCTTATGCGGCTTGTAGTGTCGCCGTGGTTCACGTTCGGCGTTTTTGCCCGCACATCAGTGTGAGTTCCAAGTAACGCTACCTTCGTGATGGTCAGGGTATACGTATAATGTGACAACTCCACTTCCTCAGTCACCCGGGTTGGGAACAGGCGGCTATCTACACCGTTAATTCGTCACTTAGCCCATCTCTTTAGGACGTGTGTACTTTATGGTGTCTGTTGGTAGGGCTTTCGCCGATGTGCTATATGGGGTATCTGATTACTCCTCACCAGGGACTCAATGTGACCGCACTGTCCTAGTACAGTTCCGGTATGCTGTCCCTCTCCGCCAGTTTAGGACTCCCTTTTGGGTTTATGCGCTCAGTGATCGCCCGCTACGTTGTACAAAATGGCGCCCGCCAACTTTTGCACCAATGTCCTCAATATGTAACCCGTCGGGTCCAGCCCTCGGGAGTCGGACGTGATCTCACGACCTCCCTCTGCGTTGCCGCATCCCCCAGCCTCTGCTCTCCGCTCCGCTTACTTGTGTTTTGCCGCCGTATACTCTCTGTGTGGCGGGGTTCCTTCTGACGGGCCTGCTCCCAGGCGCTGGGTCTCTCTGTGGTAGCGCGCTTTCGATCTGCCCCCTTGTGCACCCGATCCCGAACCTGGCCGTCCGTCCCGTAGGGTGCAGGCGCTTTCTTCCCCACTCACTGCGGGTCGCTTCTCCCACACCTCCAGGCGCCGGGTCGATGTCTCTGTTCTTGCGCCGCACCCGGGTCGGCTCCTCCTTCTACGTCAGTTTGCGGCTTCCGACTTGCAGCAAGGCCGCTCCGCTTCCGACAATCTCTCACCCTCTTCGGGAGCCTCAACCGCCGCCAAAGTTGTTTCCGCTAATCTCTCCCTTATCTGTAGTCAAGTGGGCGAAGGTGGGTGCCCAGCGGGGGCAGGGATCTCAGGATCATGAGCTTATATTCAGGGCATGGGACGGAGCTGACTCAGTTCACGTCCTCCATACTTCGACAATTCAAACATACGTCACCTTGCAACCAAGAGCATACCTTTTTTAACTTATCCTGTGCATCTTAAGAAAAAGTTATTGGCTCTACGCTTAGTAGAACTGCCATCCTTAGCAGATAAACCCTCATGGAGATACAAAAAACCCCAAAATGTGCAGATTATGCGGCGCAGCCAAGGAGGATTTTTTGCATTTGGTTTGCATATGTGCCACATTAAGAAAAGCATGCCACGTATACCTAAGACGGCTATTCAACGAGAGGGGGATTCGTACCTGCAGGACAGCAATCATGAGGAGCCTTGGTTCTATGGACCCTCAGCTAAATTGTAAACGTTTGAAGTTTTTACAATCACATGATAAATCACTGAAACAGAGCTCCAAGGGCGTAGCTCCAGCACAAGCAACCGGGGCCACATAATGTCTCAATAAACAGATGATCGTGAGTAAAAAATAACAATACAACATCTATAAAATTATGGGACTCTAGTATCTTGTAGAATATAAAATTAGAACTTAATTTCTCATTTTGATGCACACGCCACTATATAACAATTTAGCTGAAAGCTATTAGCCATAATCGAAAAGAAATGAAGTAATAACATGTTTGAAATTCCAAATGTTTTAATTTCTCGTAACCTTGAAATATCAACATGCACGTTTAAGAAACTGATTATTTGGAAAAGCGAAGTATTTTATTGCAAACATGTTTTATAATGTTGTATTTGTTTTTAAATATTGTGACGCTTTTTATTAACTTATAGCAATAAACATGAAAAACATGAAAACATTCATAATTGTGGGTTGTCTCATAGTCCTTACTTCTGTTGATAGTCAAAAAATCATGTGGAAGTGCATTCAAGTTGCTGATCTTGAAAAGTAAACCATGGTCCAAGTGAGGGCTTTGGTAAGCCAAGCCTCCCGTACAGTGCATGTGCACATTGCATTTTTCTCGAATAGTACCAAATCATGTATGCTACGAAACTGCAAAATGTAATGTAGTGCTATACATTATTGCAAAGAAGGAGATATTACTTCTAAATAGACATATCAGTAGCACTCCCACAATATCAGAAGTGAGGAGTGTTCAAAGTCTCATAATGTTTTTTAAGGGGGAGTGGTGATGATGTGGTGTGCAGATCATTGCAGTGGGAGATGTAGATTGGAGGGTATCAAAATGTCACTCATCCTTGGGTGGACAATCTCTCTTCACCAGCCCTGCCACGGTGGCCGGGATAGTACATTTCAGGAGAGGGCTGTTTTAGACCAGGGGGCCCAGAAATAGGTCTTGTCAGAGGGGGGTGTACCTCAAGGATCTACTATACATGAAGAAATTCAGGAAGGTAATGAAGTACCTAACTCTTCCTAAGATGGTCCCCAATGAGAAGTAAGCATGGGCGGAAAATCCGTTACGCTCGCGGATTTTCAGTAAATTCGCAATCCGCGAACTCCCGCGAATTTACCGCAAATCCGCAAATCCGCGAGCGGCGGATTTTTCCGGGGGCAAAAGTTCAAAACTTGAAGCCTGGCCTGTTGTAACTATTTTAGGATGGCGCCGGCAAGCTGCCAGCGCCATCCTAAAATAGTTACTAAGTTAGCTTCAACAGGAAGCTCTAATAGATAAAATAAAGCAGGTGCTCGATTTTATCTATTAGAGCTTCCTGTTGAAGCTAACTTAGTAACTATTTTAGGATGGCGCTGGCAGCTTGCCGGCGCCATCCTAAAATAGTTACAACAGGCCAGGCTGCTGAACTGATCTTTCTCTGACCTTTTATGCACACAAGAGGCATGTGAACTCACATGGAAGCCCCACACGTTTGGCCCCGCGCACACACTCGCGGTTTGCACCGTCTTCCCGCCATTCACCCACTATGATGGACAGCTCACTCAAGGGACCCCTGCGCCCTTCGGGGCGATTGCATAGTAACACAGACATGGTCGCTCGAACTAGTTGATGCTCAAAGTCAGTGACTCATTCATTAGCCCAAAAACAATCATGAGCGTCTTCGAGGCTGGACAGGTGTGCCTCTTCCCAAATCTACCGTGGAAAGTCAGCTGTGATGCTGGGTAGAGGCCTTTGCATCCTTGACTTTCATGAGCGCAATCCCCGTGCTGTTCCTGTGACCAGGAGCTTCTTTCTCTTCATATTATTGTGTTCGCACGGGTTGCTGCAAGTTCGCACGCGTTTTGTACAATTTCGCAATTTGCGAAATTGTACAAAACCCTCGCGAACTTGCAGAAACCCGTGCGAACATAAAAAAAAAAATCCGCAAATTCGCGAGAATTCGCGGATTTTGCGGATTGCGAGTTCGCAAATCCGCAAAATCCGCGAACGCGAGATCCGCAAAATTCGCCCATGCTTAATGAGAAGACCAAACCACTTGCTGTTACTAGGAGAGGTGGACAATGATGGACTTGTGATGATTCTGGCTCGAAAGTGGAACAACAGATGTGGAAACAGACACAGGTGCTCCTACCTTCCACCGTCTTTTGGTCTAGTCCACACATGAGCGCAGCTGCATGTTTGCAGGGGTGAGATATGAGCGGCCTATCACACGCATACAATGCCACAACTCGTCCCACCTAGGCCACATCCGCATTTCTCATCCTCCATACACTAGTGTCTAATTGTGCAAGCATCCTGTACCAAACATGCCCTAGACAGAGCAACACAACACATAAGAGCATTGCTCTAGTCCTCACATACCAAATGAAAGCACTAGTAACGGAGGCCACATGGCAAACATACACTTCTTTCGCCCAAGCCCACAAAACAGGATCAGACTTCTGCTCTTGTCCTCACACATGACAAAAGTTGCCACCTGACCAGGGGCGGCTCTCCTCTAAGGCGGAGAAGCGTCGCCCACTGCTCTCAGAGCTGGGTAAAGAGAAAAAAAAAATGATAATAAGAACGTTATCATTTTATTTTTCATTGCTGCTGGGCTGGATTAGGGCGGGGATGGTGGCACAGGGAGGAGGAGTGGTTCATGCACTTAAGTGTGCATGACGGTTTGGACGGACGTCTTAGGCTGGCCAAACTGTCATGTGCACTTTGCATATTCCCCACTAGGCTGTAATGCGCAGCCTGGTGTGGATCATGCACAGGCCCCCTGTCCCCGTTTGGTCGCAGAACCAGGGTGCTCAGACGAATCACAACGCTGCATTGCATTCGGCGGGTGTGGGGGGGAGTTACAGGGGGAAGCACATGGTGGGGGGGTTCGGAATTCGATTAAAAAAAACTTCTTTCCTCGAGCCGGGTCCCGCGTATTCTCAGCTCCTGCTCTCCTGTCTCTGACATCAACACGAAGCAGGCCGCCAGGCTTCCTCCCCTGACTAATCACAATGCTTCAATACAGCATTGTGATTTGTCTAAGTGCCATGACACAGCGCTCAGCCCGGGGCTGGAGGGGTGGGCATGTTCTCAGTGTGCATGACTAGTGTGGGCGGCCAGAGAGGGCCGACCAAACAGTCATTGAGCAGTTAGGAATAGGCAAACCACTCCTCCCCTGCCCTGCTCGTAGAGCAGAGCAGCCCCGTCCTCCCGCCCGCCGCAAAGCAGCAGGACACGCAACATAAAATGACAACTCTAAGTTATTAGCTACATGTGACTTATTTATATGTCTCTGACTTGTTTTGTCAGATGGCACCTGTTAGGTGTGCTCATGAAGCCCTCACCCACCAACCTAGTTGGTGGCATGCTTCATCATCGGGCCCACCCAGTGACACCTAATGTGTCCCAGGTGTGCTTCAACGCCTGGTTACAGCGGAGCTGGTATTTTTCGGAGAGTGCAGTGTGGGGAAATGTGTAGTGAAGTTAAAACGGCTTGGCAGGGGTCCCAGTACCCGAGGGTAAATTACATTTTAATAACTGGGATTTCGTGAGCGGTTAAAAAACAAGGCAAGTGGATGTTATGGTGGCAAGTTAAGACCTCCTACATCCAATGTTGGTCGACATGTTTCAGCCAGTGCCTTTAATATGCTGGCTTTCCTCAGGACCGTTAAAAAAGTGCTGGTGCAAGTTAAAAAACATTAAGTGGAGTGTATTTACAGACTATGTGTTACACTCACTAAGGTGTTCTAGGTGTGAGAGGGGAACCCCTTGCCGATTCACTCCAGGAAGCATCGGCTGCAAATCGCTAGCGTGAGAACTTAACCCTTACTCTCGTACCACATAGTGTGTGTGTGTGCTGACCGTGTTCTAGCCTCACCACGCCTATGTTATTACCCGTTAATCACTATTAACAGTACCACCAGTACGGTTACTCTTTCCCCGTTTCTAGCCTTCCCACGATGCACTTTAGAACCGGCAACACTGTATTTTATGTGACCTCAAGCAACATGCTAAAATTACTCTTTCTCCTATATGTTTTGTCTCTGTTATATATGTTGTATGTCCAGGTATGCTTGAGAAGGGAATCCCCCTCTCACACCTAGAACACCTTAGTGAGTGTAACACATAGTCTCTAAATACACTCCATTTATTGTTTTTTAACTTGCACCAGCACTTTTTTAATGGTCCTGAGGAAAGCCAGCATATTAAAGGCACTGGCTGAAACATGTCGACCAACATTAGATGTAGGAGGTCTTAACTTGCCACCATAACATCCACTTGTCTTGTTTTTTAACCGCTGACGGAGGCCCAGGTATTAAAATGTAATTTACCCTTAGGTACTGGGACCCCTGCCAAGCCGTTTTAACTTCACTACACATTTCCCCACATTGCACTCTCAGAAAAATACCAGCTCCGCTGTAACCAGGCGTTGAAGCACACCTGGGACACTTTAGGTGTCACTGGGTGGGCCCGATGATGAAGCATGCCACCAACTAGGTTGGTGGGTGAGGGCTTCATGAACACACCCAACAGGTGCCATCTGACAAAACAAGTCAGAGTCGTATAAATAAGTCACATGTAGGTAGTCCTTGTTGATAAACATATAAACCCCTGGGGATACAGACTAGCTATCTAGTCCTCTCTCTCTCTCTTGATATGCCCAACTCTAAGTTATAGGCATTTTATGTTTCTCATAGCTTAATAGCAGTGTGGCGACGATCCTTCGCCATAGCAGAGGAGCCGCTCCTGTTTTCATTGCCCGGCTATAAATGCACTTTGGCAACTCGTTAGGCTCAAGACTTATGTACTGCAACTACAATGCACTACTAATAACGGGGAACATAGGAGTGACACAGAAAGACGTGCGTGCGTGCAATCATAACGTAAAATACACAGGCAGAGCTGGGGCCTGGAAAGGTTTGCTGCACAGCTCAGTTGCTCATTTGGGAGGAGCAACAGTTGTAAATAGAAGACCAGAAGTGAAAAAAGAAGTAACTTGAACGGGTTCTCATCCCCCGTTTGCACACCTGAATTCTCATAATAAGCCTAAAGACGAAAGCTGAGTGTGTTCAAACACATTTGACTATCACACTTCAGTCAGCACATGGTGGCATTGTTATCTGCAAAAGATGTGGTCATCTTCTGTCAATTCGTTCATGAATATGGCGAAGGGACCAAACTGGTGTTTCACACAAAACGTATTGTGTTGCACTCCAGCATTTATATAGTGCTTACCACTCCTATGAAGTGCTTGTCTATGGTAAGCATGCTACCCCAGGTAGGGTGCATGGTTTGAAGAATGTTGTCTTTGTTTTTATCCTATGTGGGAAGTATTTCCATGTCAAGAGTGAGGACCGCCAAGGTAAAGTTATCATGTTATGGGACGAAGCGCTTGAACAGGTTGCAGGTCCCCTTTATGGTGTTTCTTAAGATCATAGTCCACTTAGTTGATTCCCGCACTGGGTTGGCCATCTGAGATATTTAGTTTAAAATTTATGGTCCTGACCAAGCATAGGTTAAAGCAGGCTTCTTCAAAGACTAGCTCTTGGCCTACTGTAGCTCTCCAGCTATCTGCAAGTGGTCTCCTGTGTGCAGCCCAGCCTACTAAACTAGAAGCTTTTGTTGAATTAATACATTTAGCTCAAAATTGAAAAACATATGTTTGGGATGAAAATGTGTGTAACTCATAAGCTGCTCTTTGAAAAAACAATGGATTTCCAAAATATACATAAGAGTGATATTTCAGTGACAAATCATGCAATATTCCTAATAATATTACCTTGGTGCCTGGGGCATTTAATCTGTGGCTGTCATGTGTTATCCATGTAAGGGATTAGAGTTTTGAGCCTGATTGAATGCTTGGACTTGGGCTATAATTGGCTGTAGGGTCTTGGTCTCCTATTGGTTCTAGAGTTTAGGGCTATTGTTGTGTTTGATTAGGGTTAGGTCTAGGGTTCCCATTGGCTGAAGGGGTCACCTGATTACAAGGGCTATAAAAGGTCAGGGTTTAGGGCATCTCAACCCGGGCATCGATGTTAAGGGCAGAGAGGACAAGCGCAGTTGCCTGTTTGAGCCTTTTCGAGACTGGTTGGGACTAGGGCCAGACATGCTGCCCAATTTCCCATACATCAGCACACACTCCACCCCATCCATGACCAGAGTAACACACTCACACCAAATGTACTCCACACATTTACTAAAAACCAATCCTATGCACAAATCAATGTACCAGCACACACTACAAAACCACACCTATATACCCTTCTGTTCCAGCTACCACACATTTGCACCATTACCTACAAACAGTACACAACTCTATCATTTGCCAACCTATCCACTCATCACGAACACAAACAAAATCCATACCATACTCCATAACTACAACCCATCCAGACACACACTCTCTCCACTCTAATTACTCCTAACAGACCCCCTTTTATCACTAACAACCCTATACTCAGCCTTGCAACATGTGTCCAACCAACTCTCCTCTTCTTTCTACCACAATGACACAATAACACAACACTTACACTCCACAGCACAACACATTTTAACTCTTGCAGCAATCACGTCTAAGACAAACACTCTTAACTCAACTTCATACCCTCCTACACACAACATACACTCTACTCACAAACACCCCTTTACCTTACAACGTCCTCTCACAAACAATACTATACAAACAACTCCATCTCATAAAACAAATACATCAGCACCTCTTTTCACTACTCCTAAATAAAAAACATATCAGGCACACCAGCACAACAAAATCTCTCAAAGGTAACACCTCATAATACTTAGTCACAAAATACAATCATACACCCACCTTTCAAACTACACAAATGAACAAACTACAATGCCAAGCTTTCTCTCCTCCATCACACCTAACACACATACAGCAACTCTCTTCTAACCACCTCTCATTCATTGGACAATTTAGAACCTTACTACATGACCCACATGCTGCACCACCACCCCTAACTCCTACACCTTCCGCCCTAAATAAACGCAAACAATATAAGCAACGTGCCACACATCATAACTTTGCTTCTACATGTCTACTGCACAACAAGGTTACACCACAAAAACAACACAGCTCGCCAACTCACTCTCATGCCTTCTTAGCCTGCTGGACGAGGACCACATTACAGAACAGCTACACAATTCCTATCCTAATACAGCTAACATCAGCACTAAAACACACCTGCTACAGACCCACACAATACTGATCACTCTTCTACAAAACAAAGTCTCACTGTCACCAAAGCACATTTTCTAGATTGCCTACTAATAAATGATCGACCACTCTCTAAAAACAAATATCACATCTACGACCTTCTCATTGACACAAAACCAGACATATTATTCATAACTGAATCATGGTTGGGAGATGATATGACTCCAGTCCTGCATGAGGCCATTCCTCTAGGCCTTCAAATGATCACCCAAAATCATATAAGCAAAAAAGGAGGTGGCCTAACTGTTGTTTTGGCAAACATTACATATCACTAAAGTTGACGACATCGCCATAAAGAATTGTGAGGCTCTTCTCGCCATATGCAATCCTACACTGTCTGCCTCCTGTAACTTCCTGCTCCTTTACAGACCTCCACCTAGCAAGGCGAAATTCCCAAACACACTTCTAGACACAGTTTCAAACCTGATAACAATACACTCCAACCTATGCGTTCTGGGTGACCTCAACATTGGGTTTGACAAACCCAATATGCACCATCTGAAAACAATATTCACTGGCCTAGACGTACTGAACCTGCCTCAGATCGTCCACAAACCCACACACATCGCTAGTTACATTTCAAACTATAACTTCAGTCACATGGTCAGACCACCACTTGCTTGCTTTCCAACATAAAACAACACTAAGCGACTCACCTAAAACCCCCTTTCATGTATCCACCTATCAACCGTGGTACAAACTCAGTTTGGAACACTTAGAAACACAACTAACATTCGGTACAGATCCGGAAACAATATATTCTGTTCAAAAACTATATGAGTGGCTAAAGAAAGCTTTTGATATTCTTATAACTCTCAAACCCACAAAGCAGAACAAAAGAAAACAAGCACCGTAGAGAAATACAGAGATAAAAGACATAAAACAACAAATTAGAAAACTGCAATGGGCCTGGTTCAAAACAAATGTCAAACAAGGCAAACTTTGTCTACAGAAATCTAACAGATTATACAAGTCAGCTATCAAAAAAACAAAGAAATGGTACTGTTCAGACAGAATTCAAAATGCTAAATGTGCAAATAAAGAATTCTAAAAAATACTCAATGAATTTCGTAAAATAAATTGCCTAAAGGGAACTCATCCCGTTACTCAAGATTTCACAGACAAACTGGCAAATCATTACACAGACAAAGCAGACACGTTGGAAACATACTTAAAACACAGACAAAGCACCAGCACGAACCCTTTTACAAAACAACAATCCAAGAATACTTTATCCCAGCATCTCCGTTCCTTCCAACACATTTCAGATGATGAATTTATGGACCTGGTCAAAGCAAGCAGGCCTGCCGGCAGCCCTTCGGACCCGTGTCCATCGCAAACTTTCAAGACAATTCTTCTAACAACCTCTGTTACTATTCCAGTAGGAAGAATCATCAATGATTCCTTAACTACCGGAATAGTTCCAGAAGAACTTTAAGAGTCATTCATATGCCCTTTCCTGAAGAAAACAAACTTGGACCTGCTGAACCCTGACAACTACAGACCCATTACAAATGGACCTTTCCTGGGTAAACTGATAGAAAGAGAAGCATTCGCCCAAATGTCACAATTCATAGAAGATACTGCCATACTTTCAGACCTACAAACAGGATTCCGTCCAAGAAGAGGCATAGAATCTGCCCTCCTTGCCATCTGGAATGACCTATAGAACACAGTTGAGCTCAACAGGGTTCCTGCTCTACTACTTTTGGACCTCTCAGCTGCCTTTGACATGGTTGACCATGACACTCTGATACAAAGACTCCATGAAGCCGGCATAGAGGCGACTGCTCCAGACTGGATCACATCCTACCTTCAAAATAGAACTGATGTCATCCATACCCCACCTTTCTTGTCCAAACTGTAGTCCACAAAAGCAGGGGTCCCTCAAGGCTCTATCATCTCGCCTATGCTTTTCAACATCTACATGAAGTCATTACCGGTACTGATCAATCAATTTCACCTCACGTGCTATTACTATGCAGATGACACCCAAATACTCCTTTAACTGGAATGCCCCAAAGATATTGGAAACTCAGCAATTTCCAGTTGTCTCAGAGCTGTGGATCAATGGATGACTTGGAGCCATCACAAATTGAATGCTTAAAAAATGTAAATACTCACGTGTAGCGATCGAAAACATTATGACCCGCTTGCCGCCTGACCTGATGAACTGGGATCACCTCCCAAAGTATCAAAGGAAGTAAGAAAATGACCATGGACTCCAAGCTATCAATTAACGCCCAAGTGGACAAACTGGCAAGATCAAGCTTTGTTACAATAAAAACTCTGCGACAATGTTTTCCCTATTTGGGATTTCCATACAAGGCCCAAGCTACCATCACCCTTGTTCTATCCAAACTCGATTACGTCAATAGCTTCTACCACGGATCACCTTTAATGACCATGAAAAGACTACAACAGATTCAGAACTCAGCTGCCAGGCTACTCTTGCATACCAAACCCCAAGACCAGATCTACCCTTCCTTGAAAGCCCTGCATTGGTTACCGGTTGCCAGAAGATCCACGCTCAAGCGGCTTTGTATCACCCACAAAGCGATACATGGAATGGGACCGCTCTTCATCATGAATAAAATCACCAAACACATTCAACAAAGGAACCTCCACTCTAGAGTGGCACCTCACCTCAAAATCCCAAGATACAAGAAAAAAAACATGGGCGGCACATCCTTCTCTGTTCAAGCAGCCAAACTATGAAACTCTTAACCCCACAACATAAAATCTACAGACAACCACCTTATCTTCAGAAAACTACTCAAGAATTGGCTCTTCCCCACATGAGCACCATACGCAAACAGAAATATACAGCCTATTGAATGGAACTTAAAAAAGGAGACGGGGGCAAGATGGCCGCTGACAGACCGTAGGAGTCGGTCGCTACCCTCCTATGCTCCTGCACCTGCTTGGTGATGTAGAAGGGGGAAAAAATGCTGATAGACTCCTTTGTGGGATATCTGCAGATGGTCTGCGGATAGTATGCTGCATTCTACAAACTTTGTGACCCGATTGCTTAACTGGTTATCAAAAGGCGGTCTGGACCTAAAGATTATTTTCTCCCGGCTGGGGTCTCCACGGAACTATTTGATTCAAAAGATGGTTCCACGTGGACCAAGGCCACAAAAAGAGAAGGAAAGGGATGCTGCTACCCTAAGCAACCCGGGAGGGGTCCCAAGCCCTAATTTTCGAGCACCAGCACAGACCCGGACACGGAGAAATGTGGTAAAAGAAAATGCAGAGAAGGCGGACCACGAGGATGCATCCGAGTCCCTCGAGTCCCTCGAAAAAATGCAGGGAAACAGTTTAAAACTGAAAGCAAAGGAAAAGGTAAAAGATAAGAAAGAAAAAGTGCAATCAACAAAAAAAACGGCGAAACGAGTGAACAACGAGACTGTTGGCAAAATGCTGAGCAAAGAAGGTAATATGCGCCAACCTACCCTTCGAGAATCTTTCGCAGTGCCAGTTACAAATCAGCTCTCCACCATCACGAATGAAGCAGGTACAGATTCAACATCGGAAGCAGCACCCGCCTCACTACAGGCAGGCACAGGACCTGATGGAATTGACGAGGCCCATGGAGCTGCTCTGGGGCCGGGGCTGCTGGAGTCGAACACAGAGCCTGGAGAGGATCGTACGGGGAAGGCAGTGGAAACTGACGGTCGGACAATATCGGAAGGCTCTTGCAAATCGGGGATGCAGGAAAATGGAAGCGCGGTGAATCAAGGTAGCGAGCTGCGGGAGAACCAGCAAGCCGCTGGTACACTGGAAGTACAAGTAGTGATGGAATACCCCGATGGACACCATATTAATCCTCACGCTCTGGCTACCGGTAAGGTGGGAAGAGAGGGTGGTGACAATGTGTCTAATGTGCATAATAGCAGGACTCAGACGCTGGAACATGGGGGGAGAGTAGATGGAGCAGACGGATGGATAACAGCTCCGAGTGCGCCAGAGGCAGAGGCAGAGGTTGTGGCCCTGAATAAATCTATGACTGCTGAAGCGCTGAAAGATGGGCCAAAGGTGGTCTTTCCCCCTGCTTCTAACGCTATAGTAGAGGAGGGTTCCCCGGTTCCACAACAGAGCCTGCTGAACGATGGTAGGCAGAGTTTGGTGTCTGCAAGGAAAGAAGGCGAACCTGTATTTGTATCTATCATTCAAACTCCTCTAGGTCCTTCTGCAAATATGGGGTCCCCCAGCGATGAATGCTTCTTCTCAGTCAATGATGAGGAGGGTGAGGAGGACAATAATGAAAGTGAGGGTTCCATATCTGAGAGTGAAGTTGGGGATTCTGAGACTGCATCTGAGCTAGAAGTGGAGTCTCGGAGAGCAAAGCACGCCAATCAAAAGATACAAGCATCTTTACGTAAAGTTAACAAGTTATATACGGACATGGCATCAAGGGTTACTGAGGTAGAATCAAGAACCGAGAAATTGGAGGAAGAAGTAGGGAGCTGGAATGAGTACCGGAAGGAGCAAGAACAGTTGACAACTGATGTACAATGGAAACTGGAGGATTATGAGAACCACCAACGGCGCAATAATATAAGATTACTGGGAGTGGAAGAAGGAAGGGAACGGCAGGATGTGCGGGCCTTTGTTATTGAGCTGCTTAAGGGGGCTTTTCCCGAGTTAACAGGCTGGGAATGGGAGAAGGAGGTACAAAGAGCACATAGGTTCCCTATGTTTCAAAAAAGAGCACCACCTACGGATAAGCCCAGGGCTATTTTGATATTCGTAGGGAATTTCCTTTTAAGACAGGAAATTATGGACAAAGCAAAGCCCGAAGCAAGACGAACATATAATGGTGTAACTTTTTTCGCCCGCCCCGACTTCTGTCACACCACAGTGGAAAGGAGGTGGCGTATGAGGAAATTGATAACCCCTTTCCAAAATCTGGGATGCGAAGCATATCTCATGTTCCCATCTCGGTTAAAGGTAATAGACAAGGGACAAACCAAAATCTTTTTTTCTGAGATAAAAGCACAGGAATATCTTGAGGAGATCAAGAAAAGAAAAGAAGGCACAAATAACATGGTGGTTGCGCTAATTAGGACAAAGAAACCTTAATAACAATAATATGCACTTTTTCACTACTTGAAAACAGGGGGAAAAAAATGGAATGTTTGTGTGAAATAAGATAGCAAACGGTAGAATAGCATAATGATCTAGACGGTAACCAGAGCAGGGGGGCGGGGGGGGGGGGAGTGGCGATTGACACCTGGGATGACAGCTGTCACGTATAGGTCAGGACTGACCTATTTGCCTGTAAGGGGGGGGGGGAGTGGGTGGGGGAGGGGTACATGGCACTTGGATGATTTTTGTTTGAATATATATATACAGGGAAGATTTCAAGAAATATGTAAAATACAATGGCTGAGGAGTTAATAAGACACGGTGTAGTGAAAATGGTAACTTGCTGGGACAGATAACTGGTGTACATTAATGGGTACACGTATAATCACGGTAAATGTGTGTGGGTTAAATGATCGGGTTAAGAGGCAGCGAGTGGCAATGTGGTTAAGAACTCTAAATGTGGATTTTGTGTGCCTACAATAAACTCATATAGAGGGGGGTCAGGCTTATCTGTTAGACCAGCTGGGATATCAAGTACTAGCCCATACTAAACAGGGTGCAAGGAATAGAGGGGTGGCAGTTCTGTCCAAGCAAAGAGACCTTATCATAAGAAAAAAACTGGAAGATAAATGGGGTAGGTGGGTCATTATAGAGGTTAAAATGAAGGAAGAGTGGGTTACTCTAGTGTGTGTTTATGGCTCAACAGAAGATGATCCGGACATTTTTGACTTTTTGGACTTGGAATTGCCCACATGGTCACCGACTGTAATCTTAGCTGGAGATTTAAATATTAATGGGGCAGGAGGGCTTGGTTTGATGTCTAACATGGGCTATCAGGGTAGAAAAAGGAGAGTTTGGTCTTCATTATGTAACCTTGTAAGGAATAATGCACTGATAGATGTGTGGGGGACAATTTATCCAGACAAACAAGGGTTTACTTATTATTCAGCACCTCATAGGGTTTGTGCTAGGCTTGATTATTTTTTGGTATCAAACTCTCTTCAGTCAAAAGTGAAAATTGAAAAGCTACCACGAATAATGTCTGATCATAACCCTCTAGTTCTAACAGTAAATCTTGGTAGTAAGAGACCGGAGCGCACTTGGACATTTGAGAGGGGATTGCTGAAGGATGAGGCATATGTAACACATATGAAAGAGTGGATCACTGAGTTTTTAAATATCAATAGAGGCAGCACGGAAGCTGGGAATGTCTGGGATGCATTTAAGGCAGCCATTCGGGGGGAGACACTAAGTTATAGTGCGGCGAGCAGGAGGAAAGAAAGACAAAAAGAGGAAGCACTTATTAAAAGGGTAATAGAAGCAGAGGATGAGTTAACTGATATCGTTATAAGGGGGGCTCCTCTTGATCAGGTATTAATAAAAATAGCTAAGGCAAAGATGGAGGCACAGGAGAGCGTAGCCAACAAAGCTGCTAAAATATACCTAGCGAATAGAGAGAGATGCTACGAGTTCAATGAATCTGTGGGGCGCACTTTAGCTATAAGAACTAGGCAGAACGTATCTATTGCGCAAGTACGAGGGGTTCAGGATGAAGCTGGAAGAGTAATCTCAGAAACAGAGGGTATAAGAGAAGTATTTAGAAAATATTATACCTCATTATATAATCAAGAAATACAAACGGATATGTCTAGGATAGGTGATTATCTCCGAGAAGTTCCAGTAACTAAGCTATTGGAGAATGAGGTAAAAGGATTAGAGGAGCCCTTGACCCCTGAAGAGATTTTTATTGCCTTGACCAGCCTGCCATCCGGGAAGGCTGCTGGGCCTGATCAGATCCCAGTTGAATTTTTTAAGACTTTCTGGGACAAAATTTAACAGGATTTCACACACACACTACAGCAGGCGCAGGGGGGGGACATCTATTCCGAAAAGCTGGGCAGGTGCCGATATCGTCATAATTTTGAAGAAGGGTAAGCCAACTGAACAACCTGGATCATATAGACCCATAACATTAATGAATGCGGATACAAAAATATATTCAAAAGCATTAGCTCTTAGAATAGCAAAAGTAATCAATAGACTTGTCAGCATTAATCAACACGGGTTTATACCAGGGAGAGGTACTATCCACCATATACGAAAAGTGATTACCCTTCTTGATGTTGCGGAGGTATCAGGAGACCCGATAGCGATTATGCTATTGGATGCTGAGAAAGCTTTCGATCGGGTCTCCTGGGACTTTTTATGGTTTATATTGAGGAGGTTGGGCTTTGGAGAAGGTATGGTGAAAGCAATCCAAGTATTGTATGAGAATCCAACTGCTCGCATTCGAGTAAATGCAGGGTATACACTCCCATTTAAAATAAAAAGGGGAACGCGACAGGGCTGCCCTTGTTCCCCTCTCCTATTTGCCTTATACATGGACCCCTATATACGCCGTATACAATTAAATAATAATATCTGTCCAGTAGAGAACTATGGAACTCAATATAAAATTGAGATGACGTGGCAATTGTGACTACTAAACCTACTGAAGCAATGGCAATGGTAGAGATTGAAGCTCAACAGTTTGGAGAAGTGTCTGGTTATGCTCTCAATACTGGTAAAACACAGATTATTAAAAACTGTAAAACACATTGTTTAGATAATAGGGTGGTAGAAAGCGGAGTTTACTTAGGGGTAACAATCACAGCGGAGTTAGATAAATTGGTGGAGTTAAATATTGCACCTATAATAAGCAAAGCGAAAAAGGAATTAGACAGGCTGCATAACATACATTTTTCAATAGTTGGGCGAACAAATATAATTAAAATGATTTTCTTACCAAAGTTTTTGTATATATTCCGAGCTATACCTCTATTATTTGAACCAAAATGGTTTAAAATACTGGAACATATGATAAATAGATTTGTTTGGTCCCATGGAAAGACCCGAAGGGCATTAAGATTTATGGCTTTACCTAGGGAGCGTGGTGGATGGGCCCTGCCAGACTTAAAATTATATTATTGGGCGGCATCTCTGCAATGGATGGCAGGATTGTTAGGAGGGGGAGAAAAGGAAGGACAAAACCAGCTAGGAACCTTAGCAATATATACACTGGCTCTGGGAGATCAAGCTGAAAACCTTCTGTTGAAAATTACTGATCATAGCTATTTTAGTAGGACTAAATTTAAAACGATTATAGCAGCGCATAGAATATGGACGTCATTTGCTAAAAAATTTGGACTGGGAAGGTACAATGCCTACACTAGGTTTAAGGGAATCCCAATCTACCTGATGAAATATTTGCAGGGGTGGTTTTCAATGACTGGCTAAGTCGCTGGATCACAAAGGTGGGGGATATCATGGGAGCACAGGGGGTAATGCAATTTGGTGACTTACAGGCAATATATGGATTGGATACAACACATTTTTTAAGTATCTGCAAATAAGAAGCTTCATCAGGACAAAAACTGGAGGGGTGGAGGGATTTAGTTTAAACCACATTCTGGACATTATAGAGAATGGAACAGAGGGTTCAATAAGAAGATTTTACTCTGAGCTGATAGAGCATCAGTCTGATGATCTGATTAAATTTGAGAATAAATGGATACAGAAACTGGGAGTTGATAAGAGCTGCTTTTATAGATCACTGGAATTGGGTCAGAGACTCCTATGTTCAGCACCACTGCAAGCCCAACATTATAAGACTCTTTATCTATTATATCATACGCCAGCCAGGATAGCACAGTGGGGTGGTACAAATGGGATTACATGTCCAAGGTGTGATAGTGATGAAGCTGATCTTACTCATATGCTTGCGAAGTGCACCCATTTGAAAACCACCTTTGATGGAATAGAAACATTTCTTAAAAATACATTGAGGATAGAAATCACACTTACTCCAGCAGTGGTGATGCTTGGAGTTAATCAAAGTGCTTCTAGTGCAGCTTATGAATACTTTATATTTTTAGCTATGGCTGTTTTGAGACTGTGTATTACCTCAGCTTGGCTGGACCGCATACCTCCTACATTCCATCAATGGTTAATGAAGCTATTGAATATATACAATCTTGAAAAAGCAATTTATGCTAGGAAAGGGGCAACTAGTAAGAAAATAGGTAAGGAAATATGGGATCCTATTCAAAGATGGAGAGATATAGATCCAGGGTAGGTATTACTAAAACTGTGAACCACTGATTGATTTATTTACCTGCCAGAACTGAAGAAGGTATATGATTTATCTATGTCTAAATGAAAATATAAGGGATTATAGTATGAATGTTTAAGTCTTTAAATTGTACAGTTTTAGACACACGCGTGGACTATATAAACCTGGATTTTATAGTATTTTACGTTATTACTATTTGGCTTTTTTTTATTGCTTGTATTCTTTTCTCGATTTGGATGCTAATTTCTAATACCCTGTATGTATATTTTTTGTGCTATGTACCCAGATGAAAATGGGGGAAAAAGCTAATAAAAATACTTTTAAAAAAAAGAAATATACAGCCTATCATATTGTATATTAGCATTTATTTGTATTATAGATATGTACCTATGTATGTGTATTGCTTTGTATAAACATGTAGAATAATTATGTTTAAAAAAAAAATTATAAATAAAGTTTTAAGTGCAACAACACTTGCAAACTAGAGTTTATCTAATGCATCTTTAACCTACATATACTTACCTACTTTATACATCTATATACCTTCCATGTACTTGGATCTATGGGCCCGATTCACAAAAGTAATCTGAGACAAAATCCTAACTTTACAACTTTCGGTATTCACAAAGAGCATTTAGGAGTAGTAAAGTTAGGAATACTAACTTTATTACTCCTAAATGCCCTTTCTGAATCACAAAAGTCGTAAAGTTAGGATTTTGTCTCAGTTAAACTTATGTTTTGGTCTTAAAAAGTCCAAAATTTAAGATTAACTGAGACCAAATCCTAACTTTAAGACTTTCGCTATTCACAAAGGGCATTTAGGAGTAGTAAAGTTAGGAACTTTAGTACTCTTAAATGCCCTTAGACCAAAATTTAAGTTTAACTGAGACAAAATCCTAACTCTACGTCTTTTGGCATTCACAAAATGCATTTGGGAGTAGTAAAGTTAGGATTCCTAACTTTACTACTCCTAAATGCCCTTTGTGAATACCGAAAGTTGGAAAGTTAGGATTTTGTCTCAGATTACTTTTGTGAATCGGGCCCTATATATTTATTACTTTTCTCCTAAAAAAGCATTCAGTGCAATACCCTATTTCTCACCCTATACCTCTCTCAATATATCCTCTACCTCAACTCTCTGACTCATCTCTAACCTCTATCTACCACTCTTCCCAATGCACTACCCTGTTTCTCATTCTACACCTCTATCAATATTCTTAATCTACATATACTTACTTCCTTTATGAAGCTATATACTTTCCATGTACTTATGGATTTATATATTTATTACTTTCTTCTAATTCAGCATATCCTATGCACTACAGTATCCTCACCAAATATCTCTCTCAATATATCTTTTACCTCAACTCTATGACTCATCTGAAACCTCTTTCAACTACTCTTTCCAATGCACTACCCTATCTCTCACCCTATACCTCTATCAATATATCCTCTACACCCACTCTCTCATTCTTCCTAAACCCCATACCGCTACTGTGATCCCCAAAATAACCCTTTCTAGACTCTCCCCTACTCTACCCTCCTCGCATCATCTGACACCTCTTTACTTCACCGATCCCCCAAAACAAGACTTTCTAAACTCTACCCTCTGACTCTTCCCCTCCAGTTTAGTGCTGAATTAGTATAATGAAATATGAAAGTAGTTTGAGTTATGAATATGTTAGTCAGTTATTTTGATTGAGTAGGGTAGCGGAGAGAGGTTGTATGATGGTATCACACATGCCTTTTCCACGCGGTCTATGCTACCCATGTGTCATTACCACACCAGCATTTACAACAAATAGTTTGACAAAGCATCTGTTTTTACCACAAACATTTTGTTGTAAAAGCATGGTCATTCAAGGCATGTGCAGTGCCAAATTTAAAATTGGTAAGTATAATTCCCATATTGTTAACTTCCCCGCTCTTTCTTTAGATGGAATGGACTATGGCATGATGGAACTGAGTGCATTTTGCGTGCATAAATAAAATTCAACATTCGATACAGGTATCTGCTATGAACATTATTTTTTTCTTATACATTTGAAGTGCCCTCTGTTGAATGTTTTAGTATTTAACCGCTTTTTTTTCAATAAAACATAATCGTTATTTATGCATACTATGTTTGCATTTTTCCTTTCTAACCAAAGCACTTCGGGTTTTCCTGCCTCCTCATTTCCGCACTCGCGAGGGCGTTCAAAGAAAACTTTATTCCTCAATGACAAGCAACAAACGCGTTTTGGCAAACCGCCTTCTTCGGTGTTGATGACACACCGGAGAAGGCCATGTTTTAAAGACACCATACCATGATTGGAGCCCCTCCGTGAAGTCACAGACTGCGTCAGCAGCGGCATTTTGCTTACTGTGGATGCGGAGGTCTGGAAAAATTCCGATACCTCGGAGTACAATATATATATATATAGTTCCACATTCACCAATGCTTAGGATTCACTTTCCATCAATTTGCTGCCAATCATGCCTGTGACCAAGGACGAAAGACAGTCTGAAACTTGTACGGCAAGGTGAATGAACCCGTGTATCTGCTGACTGCGCCTATATTAACGGAGATTCGATTGATGGAAAGCGCAACCTAAGCATTGGCGAGTGTGGAATTGTATAAATAACACGGCAGGCCAGCAGTGAGGATTGCACTACCGCGGACGGCAGCGGGCCGATGGGCTCTCTATTTTGGGAGCATTTTACGCTCCATCAGTTTGGCGAAGAATATTTTTAACAACGTTGAATGCTGATCATGGGGAGCCCACTAATGGCTTTATTTTGATGTTATAATTAATATGATTTGGCAGCCTTCAGTTTTATTACGAACTGTGGGATTTACTTAAAGAATACTGAACCCATAATGCAATGTGGACATTATGCGAAGCCGCATCTGTGGGCAATAACAGGTACTAGCGAAATGCATCAGAAGTCTTTTGCCAGTTACTTTGCTGCCAATCATGCCTGTGACCAAGGACGAAAGACAGTCTGAAACTATACTAATTCACCAGTAATCATTTATGGGTGCCAGGGTAGCGTGCTGCTCGCCAAAAAAGGGCCTCAACACCCCATCAGGGGTAACAAGCGATATAAATACAAACCTTTTACCCTCTTTTATCCCTCCGCTATCCTTCTCAATTCAAATAACTGACTAATATCCACCACTCAAATTACTTTCATATTTTACTATACTAATTCACTACTAATCCTTTATGGGTTCCGGAGCAGGGTGCTACTCGCCCAAAAAACGCCACAACACCCCATCAGGTGTAACAAGCGCTATATAAACGCAAACCTTTTTACCTCTTCTACACCTCCACTATCCTTCTAACTCCTAATAACTGACTAACCTATCCACCACTCAAATTCCTTTCATGTTTCACTACACTAATTGAACACTGTTAGATGTGCGGGTCTCTAGTTGGCAGAGGTAGGTACCTTTGACCAAATAGGGACCCTTGAGTCTAGTTAGGGTAAGGGGATACACTCCTAAAATAACCCCTGCTCACCCCCTTGGTAACTTGGCACGGGCAGGCAGGCTTATTTCAGAGGCAGTGTGTAAAGCATTTGTGAACACATACAGTAACCCAGTGACAACACTACAGATGGACACCACACAAGTTGTAGTATAAAAATAAGTATTTTTATATAGACTTAACACAAGATCACAAACAACAAAAATCAACAATACTGTACTTTAAAGATGGTAAAAATAGCTTAGTTCTCTTTAGATGGTAAATGCAACACTTTAAGTTCAATATACCTTTGGATGCGTAATGCTATACAACGAAAGTGTTGCAGGAAAGGTGATGCGTCTGTTCCTTACACGCAAGAACAGTGATGTGTTGGGTCTCTACTGATGCAGAGGCGATGCGTCAGTTCTTCTCGGCGCGGGGAGGTGATGTGTCGGTTTCTTACTGCGCTTCCGTGGCGATGCGACCAGCAGCGCTGTGATGCGATGAAGATCCGGTGCAATGAAACAAAAATGGCGCCTTCTCCTTCATGCAACACGTTGCGTGCATGCCCGACAGCCGTGCGGTGACTCAACGATTCTTCTGAGCTGCGACAGGCCCTGCGACACGCTTGTCTCTTGATGCGAGGGCGCATGATGCGACGGCAACACTCTTCTCCGGTGCGAGGCGCTTCGGCGATGCAATGTGACAGCTGCAGCGGTGACACCCTTCTGCAGTGATGCGACAATAGCGGCTGTGGCAGCGACACGCTACTCGATGATGCGACGGCATCTGATGCGACGGCGACAGTCTTCTCCAGCGATGCAAGGCACTTCTGTGAGGCGAAGCGACAGTGGCAGCAGCGACACCCTTTTTCAGTGACGCAACGACAGCGGCTGCGGCGGCGACATACTTCATCTTCGTGAGTCACGCTTCCAGCTCCTTGCGACACGCAGTCCCTCAGAAAGCCCAACACAACTGCAGGCACTTCCAAAGAACTCTTGGGGAGCTGGTTGGTGAAGTCTGTTGTCCCTGAGACTCCAACAGGAGGCAAGCTCTATCTCAAGCCCTTGGAGATCCTTCACAAGTTGAATGAAAGTAGCACAACATCCTTTATCCTCTCTTTGGCAGTCAGTCAACCACAGCAGGCCAATCCCCCAGACAGCACTCAGCTTAGGGATAGTCTCTTCCTCAGTTCCTCTGGTTCCTCTCCTCAGCAAATATTTCTTCTTGTTTCCCAAAAGTGATCTTAAGTTCTGGGGTCTGGGTCTCCCCTTTTATACACATATTCTCTGTATTCTCTGGAGGCAGAGAGTCCTTTGCCTAGTCTAAACCAGTCCTGGTCAGTGCTGGAGCACTTTGTTGACACCTTTGACAGTGTGGGTCAGGGACATCAGACGCACCACAGGAGGTGGAGCCAGCATTGTGGAAGGAAGGCACAGCCGTATTCAGATCCCAGGTCAACTCCTCCCACCCATCTACATGCAGATCTCTCTATTCAGTCCTATGCTGACTCACACTGTCTCCTGGAATCCCCCAGCCCCTGTCACTCAAACTCCAGACAAGGAATACACAACCTAGCAGAGGCAGGCTTGGATAGTTAGACAAGAAAATACCTACTTTCTAAAAGTGGTATTTTCTAAACACAGAATGTTAAAACCAACTTCACTAAAAGATGTATTTTACCATCCTGAGTTCAGGCATACTAAACTCGAACTTTTACCTAGTTCCCTGAGTCAGTTAGGATTACAAGATGTAATATTCAAACTGACCTTTCTGGCCATGGGGAACAGGTAGCCTTGCAATAGTAAAAAAGGAAAATGGCTGTAATTCCCTATTAGGACATGCCACACACATCAGGGCATGTCCTACCTTTTACCTACAATGCACCCTACCCTTGGGCCGGGGTGACTAATATGCAGAAATGGGAAGGTTTCGGGACTGGCAAGTGGGTGCACTTGCCCAGTCTATAGGGCAGCACCAGACTGCACACAGGCTCTGCAATGGCAGACCTGAGACACACTTTTATAAGCTGCTTCAGTGCTGCAATCCCACCAGCAGAATTTGGTTTACAAGCCCTGGGCACACTCAGTGCACTGTACTAGGGTCTGACAATTAATTAAACCAACCAATCATGGAACCACTAATCCATACATCAATTTACCATAGGGAGCACTTGCTCTGTGGTACGGAATAGCAGTGGCACAGTGCCCAAAGCATCTATAACCAGCCAAAACACATGAGGCAACAGCAAAAAAATGGAAGGGAGACCCACGCCAAGGTGCCAGGTCTCACACGTGGCCCCTCCAGCTCAAATGTGGGGAGAACTACCCTACCTCCTGGGAGTTCTCATCACTAAGGCTTTCAGTTTCAGTTTCAGTTTCAAAAACTTTATTCGATTCAAAACAAAAGAATCATAAAAGTTGACAATTACATTTACAAACATAATTTAAAATTCATTTTTAAAGAGAGTCTTACAGTTATAACACTATAAAAATTCATTAATTAATATAGTCACAAATAAAGCCCATAGTTTTACTTTCAATTAATTCAGATGGTTCATGAATTCTTCGTACCGGGGTATATATTAGAGGGCAGGTAAGATAAGTAATAGAAAATCACAATGCAACAGTATACGATATACATAATCAAAGGGTCAGCTTCTTGGAGCCATATTTAGCCATACCGTTTTCTAATCAAGAGTGACACTTGTATAAAGTTTAACATTGCACAACAAACACCAGATGATGGCAAAGATAATAAATAATCATAACCCTCTTTGTAATGGCATGGTTGTTTTTCCTTGAGGATCGGCTTAATAAACCTGATTCTCGGGTCCTTGTATAGAGAACAGAAAAGAACAATATGCATCGTGGTTTGGCTGTCTTTGTTATTACAAGGACAGGGGGGCAGTTTCTCGCACCAGCCCCCCTGTTTAGGAAACGCATAAAGGAAGTGCAGGGTGTGTAACCTAAACCTTGTCAAATAAAATCGCCATTGCACATGATTTGTGAAGGTTAGATAAAACTGGTGCTGCAAAGTGGCCTTAGGAACATAAGGGCTAACCAGGGAGTTTGCAAGCGGTGATTTCCAATAATTTGTTTTAATTACAGTTTTGATATCTCCCTGTATATTTTCGGGATTGTCAAATATATCTCCCAAGCCTATTCTATGGAGCATTTCTTTTACATAAGATAGCCAGGGGATCTGATTTATATTTGCCAGTTCTAAGCAGTCCCGGAGGATATCTCTGGTAAGCTGTAAGTCCCCTGATAGCCATATTTTGCCCCATAACAATAAAGGGGAAAGGCGAATGATGTCACTCACATAGGTTAGACCTATTTCGTTATGGGCAAATCTGTTTGAAGAGCCTGATGGAATAGACAATACACGTTTTAAAAATGTATTCTCCATAATCTGTATCGTGTCAGGGCTATGGGTCCCCCAAACCCCTGCCCCATAGGTAGCAACCGACAAACATTTAGCTTTGTACAAGGTTTTTAGGTGTATGACAGGTTTTTGGCCTAATTTGCCACAGAAACGAAACAGACCCTCTATTGAGCGACTAGCACTCTGAACTCGTGTCTTCATTAACGGGGCCCAGCTTAGTTTGTTGTTGAAAAGGTTTCCCAGATAATTAAAATTTTCAACCTTTTCAATAATGGAGTTACTTACTACAAACTTTCTACTTTTGGTGCCCTTTGGGCCACAGACCATAACAAAGGATTTGGCAAAGTTTACCTTGAGGTCTAGGTCCAACATAAATTTGTGGAAGGCATCAAGACAATGCTGCATACTATTTGCTGTGAGTGTCATGAGTACCGTGTCGTCGGCGTAAGAAAGCATTGGAATGCTCCTGCCGTTGACCTTTGGGAAATCATGACAGTGGTCCAACAGATATTTTTCTAGACCATTGGTGTATACAAGAAACAAAAAAGGAGCTAATATGCATCCTTGTCGGACGCCCTCAGTTGAGAGGATAGACTTAGTTTTCTCTCCCCATGGCCCAAACCTTATGGCTACAGTAGTAGATTCATGGAGTCTACGGAGCAAAGGGACCAAGGGTTCCTCGAAACCCATGACCTCCATCATTTGCCACAGCTTGCTCCGACACACAGTGTCGAATGCACTTGAGAGGTCCATGAAGGCAAGATGAATTGAAGATTTCCTTGCCTTCATGTATTTCCCTATGATCAGGGCCAGATTCAGGCACTGTTCGACAGTACCTTTGCCTTTTCTGAATCCATATTGGGAATTCACAATAAGGCCCACAGAGTCTGCCCATGATTCTAGTCTGGCTAAAATGACCCTACCCAGAATCTTACATGATGCATCAATTAATGAGATTGGGCGATAGCATCGGGGGTCTGATCTGTCGCCCTTCTTAAAAATTGGCACCACTACTGCCTCCTTCCATGATGCCGGAATGCGGCTAATGACAACTGCTCTAAAAACGTTTAACAGCACGGGGGCCCAAGCCTTAACATTGTGCTTAAAAAAGTCCAAAGGCACTAGATCAGGGCCAGGTGCTTTTAATGGTATGCCTTTCGACAGAGCATCTTCCACTTCTTGCAGGGTGAGCGATGAGCTCAAGGACAGGGAGGATTGAGAGACCACCGTTTCCTTTGCATCTCCTGGTGATAGTTCGTTGGGTAAAGTTCCATGGGGATTAAAAATGTTCCCGAAATGTGATTCCCATGTTTCACATGCAATCTGCATCACAATATTGTCCTTGCCATTATTTGTAAAAAGGGGGCGATTGGTGACTTCCCAGAAAAGCCTGCTATCCTTCAGTTCCGAGGCCTTTTCTAGATCTTCCCAAGCTTGATTTTTTAAATCCCACTTTCTTGTTTTTATCGCTTCCTTATAGGCCAATCTGGATGCTCTAACCAGTTCTATATCCCTAGGTTTTTGTTTTAATGCCGCTTTCAGAGATCTGCTTGTTGCCGAACATGCAGCATCAAACCATCTTGGGCCTAGCCTTTTGTTTTTACCAATTGGTTTTGTGAGGCGTTCGGCTACATGCCTACATAAAGATTCAAAGTTTCCTATGACCTTTTCTGGGTTAGTTGTAGGTGTTAGACATGCCTCGTATTCAGAGCTATATCCATTTAGGATCTCTGCCTCAAGACCCACCGCATCTATTTTACCCCATTTAAGAGTAATGCCTTGGTTCCTGCTATACTTTACAGGTTGCTCCCAAACAGGGTGTGTGGGTTTAATAGGACAAAGCAGGGATAGGATTAGAGGGTTATGGTCACTGGCAGCATTAGCAATTACTTCCAACTTATCAACATAGTAAAAGTGCCCACTGGAGACAATTACAAAGTCAATAAAACTCATCGTACCTCTGGTACCCTGAAACGTCGGTATTGGAGTAGAATTTAGGCCAACCCAGGGCTCCACTATGCATAAATCATTTAGAATAATGATGTTGTTTAAGGCGTCCCCCTGGGGTGTATGTTTGAAGTGTAACAGGGGTTGATCATGGGAGTCTCTCAAGCCACACACCTTCGAGTCCCCATAGGTGCATAATGAACAGTTGAAATCTCCCACCCAGATGACAAATAATAGGGGTTGCTCTTGGCGTGCCCTGGCTATGGCCTCCTCCAATTTCGACATTACGAATGTCTCATTGTTGTCAAAGATGTTATAATACCAGTTAATCAGCAACAATGGTTCAGGAAACAAATTAACCAACATCAACACTTGAAACCATGGGGAGTCAACTATCATAGAAGTTACAAGTTTACATAGTTTTAAGGAGGTTGCTGTCATTAGGCCACCTTTTGCCCTACCCACTTGTGAAGGTATCGCTAGGGTATTAAAGGCTTGGAAGCCCTCGATGTTCTGGGTGGATCGGCTCCATGTTTCCTGAAGGCACAAGATGTCAGAGTCACCCACAAAGTCTAACCATGCCTCATCCTCCAACCTTGAGGCCAGCCCAGCAATGTTCCAAGAAATTAGACGCATCCTTAGTTCATTTTGGTTCTTTCTGACTGGTTCGGGTAATACTTCCAGATTATACCTTAAGATGATTGAACTTGGTTCACTTTCTTTAGTAAGGTCTGCCTCAGGGGCTTGGGCGTTAGAAGTACGATCGTCACCAACGGAAACATTCTCCCGTGAGTTATCGTTACAACTTTCTCCCTTCTCCCTCTGGCTGGGCTCACCTATTGTTAAGGTATTAGTAATACAGGGAGGATTTTGTGATGGTCAATCTATCTCTTCCATACCTGCAAGTGGATCAAAACGGTTTCTTAAGGGGATATTGCTTGGGAACCATCCTAGGTAATCTTCCCCCTGATATCTTAGGTCGTTGTGCCAAGTTTGCGAGGGGTTATTATTGTTATAAATTGATCCCCAATGGAAGCCATCACTCTGTTGCGGAGGTCCCCAGTTGTTTTGATTTGGCCATACGGCCCTATTTCTCCGGGCCCACCCAGGGTGTGTTTCACTGTTGAATGCCTGCCCAGTGTTCTTGTAAAGCAAAGTCGGGGGAGCAAAATTCAAATTTGGGTAAAAGTATTCTAGACCTATACATTGAATATCCCCAACTCTAGCAAATCTCGGTTTACAGCAGATAATATTTTTTACCCAGGTATCACTGAAGTTGATCAGGATACAGTCCCCCTCTAGGTCCTTCTCGCTTGGGCCCACCCAGGGGACTCTGCGCACACTAAGTATTTTTGTTTTGGAATCAGGAGGGAGTGGTCTGTTAATGTTAAGCCAGTATATTATTTTGTTTTTTAGTTCCTGAATTGATTCCGTTTTATTGGGCAAAACTGGGGGTACTCCAGTGAGTATTACCATAAAAGGGGCTGAGTCTGGGGGCAAGTTTACAGTTGGTAGTTTCCTTTTGTGTGCTCTCTCGTTGTCGTTACTTACTGCAGGCCCCTGTGAACATGTTTGTTTGGGCCCTTGGGTAGTTCCCTGTTTAGCAATAGTAGCTTCTGGTGTTGGTGTTGGTGTTGCACTACCCATATTTTAACTAGGGGGCCCCACAGTGACCGCCACTGCAGGTTTAGTACGAGCTAATGGTACAGGTTTTGTGCGTACTAAGGGGACCGGTGCTGCCCTAGGGTCACCAGTTGTGAGTGCTTTAAAAGTTTTACTCACATTTTTATTCTCTCCCCCTTTTTTTGGATTACTAGTGTTGGTGTTACCATTTTTATTGTTGTTATTAATGCCCCCCTCCTCAGGTAATATATTCTTCAGTGCTAAAGTTTCAAGGGAATTGGTGTTAAGAGAGATGAGATGTTCCAATTGGTCTAATTTTAAATTAACAATTTGAATTTTCTCTAGGACGGGCAGCAAGAGCATCTGCCCTGTTTTCTCAATTTCTCCCAGAAGTCGGTCATTATTATTGATATTAAATGAGAAAGTTTTCTGACCCGCATCAACTAGGTGGGTGCCCTTTTGCTTGGGAGGAATTGTCAAAGCTTTAGGTGGTGCTGGCTTCGCTGACTTTGATCTAGTTCCTTTTCTATGGTTTCCCCCTCTTTTGCGTTTATTTGGATTGTTAGGTTCCCGCTCACAGAGTACTACATGATCTTGTGGAAGGATAGGCCCATTGTTACTCAAGTTGCCATCTAAGGCATTTTCCCCCGTAATACCTGATGGAATAGGTATAGGAGTGAGTATAGGTGCTTCAGCTTGAGAATCCCCTGGGTCTACTATCGTAGTTGTCTGTGAATCAGAAATTACCACTAAATTTGGGCTAGCCTCTAGGTTACTATCTGCACTATCTGCACTTTGCTCAAGAGTAGGTGGCTTATTGGGGGTGATTTTAGAGGCAATATCTCCCAGGGATGAGCGTTTTCCTGTTACTAAGTCTAGGGACAAACGCTTTTCTGTAAGAGCAATTTCTTTTTCTAAGATCACAGTTGCCCGACTTATAAAATCATCTAAAGTTCCAGTGGCTTTCCCATTGTTCGTTTTTACAGTAACCTGTCTACCCTTCCCTGAGCGCAGGGACATCATGTGAGTTCTGGGAAACAGCTAAATATATAGTGCTATAACTTACAACCAAACAGTTTAAAATATGAGATCTGTGATCACTGATGAAAGGGAGTAGCCCCGACCCGACCTTGATCGGCCTTAGACGGTCCCGCCCTTGTCCCGGGCTTCTCCCGGCGAGCTCCCGCGCGCTCCCGCGCAGCGGTATTCACACGTTAATTTATGGCTCTTACGGTGATCACCCGGTCGTTGGGGGCGGGGCGGGGAGGGAGAGCAGCCCAGGTGGAACGGGCGGGGTTACTGGGACTCCTGGGAAATGTAGTCCCAGCCCTCTTGCTCGCAGCCCTCAGCCCCTGTCTTACCCCAGCAGCAGCTAACAGCCCACGAAGGAGAGCGCCCCTCTGCGAAGTGGGACCCGCGCTGCGGGTTCCGCGAGGCGTTGGTGGAGATGCAAGGAATCCACGGGCAATCCAAACAGCAAGGCAGGTTTGTCAAGGTGTCCCACGAAGTGCAGGGCAAGCCGGTATTTGAACACCCGGTCGTTGGGGGCGGGGCGGGGAGGGAGAGCAGCCCAGGTGGAACGGGCGGGGTTACTGGGACTCCTGGGAAATGTAGTCCCAGCCCTCTTGCTCGCAGCCTTCAGCCCCTGTCTTACCCCAGCAGCAGCTAACAGCCCACGAAGGAGAGCGCCCCTCTGTGAAGCGGGACCCGCGCAGCGGGTTCCGCAAGGCGTTGGTGGAGATGCAAGGAATCCACGGGCAATCCAAACAGCAAGGCAGGTTTGTCAAGGTGTCCCACGAAGTGCAGGGCAAGCCGGTATTTGAACACCCGGTCGTTGGGGGCGGGGCGGGGAGGGAGAGCAGCCCAGGTGGAACGGGCGGGGTTACTGGGACTCCTGGGAAATGTAGTCCCAGCCCTCTTGCTCGCAGCCCTCAGCCCCTGTCTTACCCCAGCAGCAGCTAACAGCCCACGAAGGAGAGCGCCCCTCTGCGAAGCGGGACCCGCGCAGCGGGTTCCGCGAGGCGTTGGTGGAGATGCAAGGAATCCACTGGCAATCCAAACAGCAAGGCAGGTTTGTCAAGGTGTCCCCTTCATCACTAAGGCGTAAAAATCTGTACAGACCATTAGCATTGGCGTGCTCTGTACCAGGGCAGTGTTCCACCGTGCAATCCATCCCCTGTAGGGAAATGGACCACCTCAATAGCTTTGGATTCTCACCCCTCATCTGCATCAGCAATCGGAGGGGCCTGTGTTCTGTCTGAACCCCGAAGTGAGTTCCAAACAAGTATGGTCTCAACTTCTTCAGTATCCAGACCACAGCAAATGTCTCACGCTTAATCGCACTCCACCTCTGTTACCGTGGAAGTAACCTCCTACTGATGAAGGCTACGGGTTGATCTAGGCCCTCCTCATTTATCTGTGACAAAATAGCCCCCACACCATGCTCTGCAGCATCTGTTTGAACAATAAACTCTTTTGAGAAGTTGGGTGCCAGGAGCAGAGGTGCTGTGCACCTGGCAGTTTTCAGGGCCTCAAAAGCTTTCTGACAGGTGCCAGTCCAAATCACTTTCTTGGGTTGCTTCCTGGAAGTCAGCTCTGTCAAGGGGGCAACAATGCTGCCATACCCCTTGACAAACCTCCTGTAATACCCAGTAAGTCCTAAAAAGGCTCTCACCTCTGTCTGGGTCTTGGGGGGTCTCCCAAGCCAGTATAGATTCAATCTTGCGCTGTAGGGGAACCACCTGGCCATTCGCAAACTGGTGTACCAAGTACACCATGGTACCCTGCCAGATCTTGCACTCACTCGCCTTGATCGTGAGGCCTGCCCTCTGCGGTGCCATCAACACTTCCCAGAGGTGGTGCAGATGTTCTTCCCAACTGGTGCTGCATACTGCAATGTCATCCAGGTAGACGGCACTGAACTCAACCAGTCCAGCCAACACCTGGTTGACCAACCTCTGAAAGGTGGCAGGGACATTCTTCATCCCAAAGGGCATAACCCAGAACTGGTTGTGCTCATCTCATGTGGAGAATGCTGACCTCTCTCTTGCCCCATCAGTCAAGGCGATTTGCCATTACCCAGACCGGAGATCAAACATGCTGAGGTACCGGGCAGCCCCTAACCGATCGATGAGCTCATCAGCTCTGGGGATGGGGTGCGCGTCAGTCCTCGTGATTGAATTGAGCCCTCGGTAGGCCACACGGAACCGGAGTTCTGGTGAGGCACCCAGTGCGGCAGCCTTTGGGACCAAGACCACTGGGCTGGCCCAAGGACTGTTAGAGGACTCAATCAACCCTAACGCAAGCATCTTGGAGACCTCCTCCTTGATGCAAGCTCTCACCCTGTCAGTCACCCTGTAAGTTTTGTGCTTCACAGGAAGACAATCTCCAGTGTCCACATCATGGAGGCACCAATCAGTGACACTGGGAATCAGGGAGAATAGATCAGAAAACTGTCTCAGCAACTGGTGACAGTAATTCTGTTGTTCAGGGATTAGGGTGGAAGAGAGGTTCACATCATCCACTGACCCATCTCGCTCTGTCTACGACAGGAGGTCAGGAAGAGACTCGGTCTCCTCCTCCATTCCAGCATCTGTTGCTAAGAGCATGCCCACTTCGGACCTCTCCAAGTGGGGCTTTAGGCAGTTGACATGCAGGACCTGCAATGGGTTCCTGGGAGACCGCAATTCAACCAAGTAGGTAACAGGACTTTTGCGCTCCACCACCTCAAATGGTCCGGTCCAAGTATCCTGGAGCGCACAAGGATCCACCGGGGCCATGACCCACACTTTCTGACCAGGCTGAAGCTCTACCAAAGTGGTATTCTGGTCGTACCACCGCTTCATCTCTTCATGGCCGGCTTCCAGATTCACCTCAGCGAGTTGCCTGAAACGCCTAGTTTGGTTACTGAAGGCCAGCATGTAGCTATATACATCCTGGGGAGGTTTCCTGGGAGATTGCTCCCAGCCTTCCTTGACCAAACTCAGAGGTCCTCTCACTGGGTGACCATAGAGAAGCTCAAAGGGACTGAACCCTAGAGATTTCTGTGGCACCTCACGGTATGCAAAGAGCAGGCATATTAAGAGGACGTCCCACTTAAGACTCATAGGTTCCTCTAGAACCATAATCATGCCTTTTAGGGTTCGTTGAATCTCTCCACCAACCCATTTCTTTGGGGGAGGTAAGGAGCGGTGAACTTATAAGTTACCCCACACTCATGCCACAGGGACTTCATATACATGGGAATGAAGTTTGTATCTGGGTCAGACACCACCTCTCTAGGGAACCCCACACTGGAACAAATTCCTACCACTGGGGCCGCCACTGTCCTCAGAGGTATGGCTTCCGGGTACCGGGTGGCATGGTCCACCAAGACAAGGATGAACCTGTTGCCCATGGCTATTTTGGGGTCCAGTGGCCCCACAATGTCAATACCCACCCGTTCAAAGGGGGTGCTGACCACAGAGAATGGCTGGAGAGGAGTCTTCTGCTTCCTCCCACTCTTTCCACTTGCCTGGCAAGTCTGACAGGTCCTGCAATGAGTGCCTGAACTCTTGTGCATTTGGGTCCAATAAAAGTGGTGGGTGATAAGCCTCTCAAAGGTCTTGTCCTGCCCCAAATGTCCTGTTAACGGCACATCATGAGCCAGCCCCAGTAGGGATGCTCTGAAGCGCTGGGGTACCACCAGCACACGGGCTGACCCTGGCTCAGAAACCTTAGGCTCAGGAAACAGTAGATCATTCTCCCAGTAGATCCACTGTGATCCAGACTGATCACCTGCTTCCTGGTCTGCAGCCTGCTGCCACAGACCCAAAAGAGAAGGGCACTACTCCTGCTCCTTGCAGAACTCTTCCCTGGAGGGTCCTCCTTTCTGCTGCCAATGGGTCAGCTCAGGCAGGTCCCCCAGTTCAGCTACCTGTTCCCCTGTGGGCTCCAGGGCATCCCCCTCAAGGTCTGCCTCCTCCTGGATCGTGGGAACTTCGGGGGCTGGTTTCATGTGCCCCCTGCCTCATCTCTTTAAGGCAGGCACCTGGGCCCCCCTCTCAGGTTCCAGATCCTCTTGAACACCCTTACTGGCTGCCATGGACCGTGTGGTCACACACGCCCATTCAGGTAGACCCAACATCTCCACATGAGCACTTCGCTCCACCTTAGCCGAAGGTGAGCTCTCCAAATCCTTCCCTAATAGTCAACAGGCATGGCTGGCCTCACAGCTACTTGAAGAGTACCAGAGACCCCCCCCCCCCACTCAAAGGGAATCTGAGCCACCTTGCAGTGGTGCCCCATGTTGTCAGTGGCAAAAATTGGGTAAAATGCATTGGGGACAACCTGCTCTTCAAACACCAGGTGACACTTGATAGCTGTCACACTGGCTCCTGTGTCTCGAAGAGTCTCCACTCTATGGCCATTGATGGTCACCCACTGCCTGTATTTCTTAGTGTTATCAGGCAGTTGAGTCCTGGGGACCACCTCACAGTCTCCTAAAGAGAGAAGGGACATCTCTGCGGGACCCCACCCACCTTGGACACCCATCTCCTCCCCCAGGGCTACACTCGCCATGTGCCGGGGTGGAGCACCAGTGGGGGCTGTCTTTCCAAACTGTGGGCACCGGAGATCAACAGACCTATGGCCCACTTCACCACATGTGAAGTACCTCAGGGATCCCCTGGGAACAGGTCTACGTGTCTGGCCCCTTGCTTCTTCTCGAGGGGAGGCTGGGAACCTTTTCCTTGGTTCTCTTGGGAATCAATTTTCAATCAATCTATTGGGAATTACTTGGGGGCCCTTTCTGGAACTCCCTCTGTTTACCCTTGTCCCCCCCACTCTTCTGCTGCGGACCCTGCCCACTCTTGACTGAGTCTCCCACGTGACCCTTGTGGACCCAGGTGCTCACCCAGTGATCCGCCTCCTCAGCAAGCTTCCTAGGGTTAGTCAGCCTGCTATCAATCAGGTGCTGGCGTAGGTCTGGAAAACAATTACTTGACAAGTGCTTCCATGCAATTAAATCGAAGAGCCCCTCAAAATCATTAACTCTGCTACCCTTCACCCAACCATCCAACGCTCTGCAAAAGAAAGTTACATATTCTACCCATGTGCTTGACTACAACTTTTTGCAATTTCTAAACCTCTGTCTGTACAATTCAGGAGTCAACCCATACCTGGACATCAATGCATCTTTCCTGTGGCTATAAGAATTATGGACCTCAGAGGACAAGTCTAACAGTGTATCCCGCCCCGCACTAAGGAACCGTCCCCACAACCCCACTCCCCAATCCTTCTCAGGGACCCGGTGGGAAGACATGGTTACCTCATAGGCTTTAAACCACTGCCCAATGTCATCATTCTTATAAAACTCTTTCACCACATCTTTAGGAATATACACCCTAGCTTCCACAGGCATGGACTGTGTGCTGCCACCAGAGGGAGTCATTTCTAAGCTCCTTGCTTTCAATTACATCTCCGTCAAACAATTCTCATGCTCCAGTTGCATCCTCTTTTCCTCTAGGGCCAATTTCCTAGTTTGCAACTCCAATTCTAACTGCCCACTCAACTTGAGCTTGGTCAGCTCCATTTCATGCACCCTACATGCCTTCCTGTCCTCCAACTCCTCTGGGGACAGGCCTTTGGCAGAAACACTGCTACCTACTGGGGAGGTTGCTCTCCTTCCCCCTGTACCGTATGGCCCATCCAGCTGCTCATCTGCATTCTCAACCCCCTCCTCATTCTCAGGGGTATTCCATGCTTCAACCCAGGCACTCCGCTCCTTTTGGAACTCATCTTTCTTGGTGAGTCCGGTCATAGCAACTTTACATTTCCTGCAGAAGTGCTTTAGCTGTCTCACATTGTAACATTCTAGTTTCTCCTGTTCCCAATCAAAATCAACAGATGATATGGATGCTGCTTTCTCCATGGTGGTTAAACTTGGCAGTTCTTTGTAAAAATAGAACATCCCAGGAAAAACAATCTAACAAAAGTATGTGGTCGCGTTTGGTCTGCACTCACTACTAGTGTACACCAATCACTGTATATGAATCACAAATGCAAGTCCAAATCCTCACAGTTGAACACCAATGTTAGATTTGAGGGTCTCTAGTTGGCAGAGGTAGGTACCTTTGACCAAATAGGGATCCTTTCGTCTAGTCAGAGAAAGGAGGTACACTCCTAAAATAACCCCTACTCACCCCCTTGGTAGCTTGGCACGAGCAGGCAGGCTTATCTCAGAGACAGTGTGTAAAGCATTTGTGAACACATACAGTAACCCAGTGACAACACTACAGATGGACACCACACAAGTTGTAGTATAAAAATAAGTATTTTTATAAAGACTTAACACAAGACCAAAAACTGTAAAAATCCACAATACTGTATTTTAAAAATGGTAGAAATAACTTAGTTCTCTTTAGATGGTAAATGCAACACTTTAAGTTCAATGTACCTTTGGATGCATAACACTATACAATGAAAGTGTTGCAGGGAAGGTGATGCGTCAGTTCCATACACGCAAGAACAGTGATGCGCCGGTCCCTACTGATACGTAGGTGATGCGTCGGTTCTTCTCAGCGTGGAGAGGTGATGCGTCGGATTCTTACTACACTTCTGTGGCGTTGCGACCAGCAGCGCCGTGATGCGATGAAGTTCCGGTGTAATGAAACAAAAATGGCGCCTTCTCCTTGATGCAACACGATGTGTGCTCGCCCGACGATCGTGCGGCGACTCAACGATCGTGACAGGCCCTGCGACATGCTTCTCCAGTGATGCGACGGCATCGGATGTGACGGCGACACTCTTCTACGGTGATGCCAGACGCTTCGGTGATGTAATGCGACAACTTCAGCGGTGACACCCTTCTTATGTGATGCGACAACAGCGGCGGCGGCGGCGGCGGCGGCACGCTTCCCGATGATGCGACAGCCTCTGATGCGATGGCAACACTCTTCTCCGGCGATGCGTGGCGCTTCTGCGAGGCAAAGTGACAGCGGCGACACCCTTCTTCAGTGATGCGACAACAGCGGCTGTGGCGGTGACATGCTTCTTCTAAAGTTCTGGTTTCTGGGTCCCCCCTTTTATACACATATTCTCTTTATTCTCTGAAGGCAGAAAGGCCTTTGCCTAGTCCAAGCCAGTTCTGGTCAGTCCTGGAGCACTTTGTTGACAAGACTCATTCTTTGCTTTGACAGTGTGGGCCTGGGACTTCAGACGCACCACAGGAGGTGGAGCCAGCATTGTGGAAGGAAGGCACAGCCCTATTCAGGTCCCAGGTGCAACTCCTCCCACCCATCTGCATGCAAATCTCTCTATTTAGCCCTGTGCGGACTCACCCTGTCTCCTGGAATCCCCCAGCCCCTGTCACTCAAACTGCAGACAAGGAATACACAATCTAGCAGAGGCAGGCTTGGATAGATAGATAAGAAAATACATAGGGCCAGATGCATCAACCAAAAATGCGAGGGCAACTGGTGCGAATTACCAATTGCGATCGCAAAGGAAAGAAACGGCATGCATGAAGAGAAATCGCTAGAAAAAGCGAAATCGCAAACGCAAAATTACGAAATCGCAATATAATCGCAGAATCAAAGCCAAACCCCATTTGCGACTCGCAAGTAGCGAGAAACCAATAAATTGCGATTAATATAGCGAAATCGCAATATCCAAATAGCGATTTCGCTATAAAATCGCTTTTTCCCATGCATGTAATATCGCAAATTGCGATTCTGTCATTATTCGCTATTTTGCAAGAGCAGTTTACAGGGAATCACAATCAGGTGGTAAAAAAAAAAAAAATTCCTACTCACCTGCCTGACATCAGAGGTGTATTTAAACACTCCCATGAGGCCCCAGTGGCCTTCCACAATGGCAGGACTCTACATATTTGCGAGGAGGAGAAGGATACTTGCAGCAGGCCAGGCCAGAAGGAGAATCCAGGATAGAATCTTCCGTCTGCGCATCACATTGTTAGGACAGACAGCTGAGCAAATTTATGATAAGTACAGGATGAATGCTGCAATGATACTGGACTTAATAGATGAATTGGACCCACTATTGCAGCGCCAAACACATAGGAGCCAGGCTATACCTACTCATGTCCAGGTGCTATGTAGCCTCCACCTCCTTGCCTCAGGTAGCTTCCAGGACATAGTGGCAGAAGCAGGAGGGGTATCACAGAGCTCCCTTTCGCGGTTCTTCAAATCCTTCCTGGCCGCCATGATGACTGTCATCAACAACCACATCTCCTTCCCCACAACCCCACAGGAATTGAGCCAAACAAAACAGGACTTCTACCAAGTAGCAAGGTTCCCACACGTGATTGGATGCCTTGATTGCACCCACGTAGCCATATGTCCCCCTGCCGTGAATGAGTATATATTCCGCAACCGTAAAGCATATCACTCAATCAATGTTCAAGCAGTGTGCAATGCGGAAAACATCATCACCGACCTAGTCGCACAATACCCAGGAAGCACTCACGATTCATACATCTTCCGCCATAGCGGCTTGCACACACGTCTGCTCAGGGGAGATTTTGGCAATGGACACCTGCTAGGTAAGTGCAATACTATACACATCACTGACTTAGTCATGGCAATGCATAAGTGACTCTGACATCTTGCCTCTTACTCTGTAGGTGACAGTGCATACGCGGTGAGGCATTACATCTTGACTCCCTACCTGAACCCAGCCAGTCCACAACAACAGAGGTACAATGCAGCCCACATCAGGACACGTAACGTTATAGAACGGACATTTGGATTGCTCAAGAGTCGCTTTCGCATCCTGCATAAAACTGGAGGAGCTATGTTGTACCAACCGGAAACCTGCTGCAGGATAATTGCTGCATGTGCAATGTTGCACAACATAGCAACAAGGAGAGGCATCCCCATCGAGGAATCTGACACAGAGGGCAACCAGCCCCCAGCACAACCACGCCGTGCACATATTGCCAGTTCAGCGGAGGGACAGAGGAAACGTGCAGACATCACCCAGCATTATTTCTAAGGTATGTAACAATGACACACAACACTCATTTGCATTTCAAGGTTAACTATTTATTATCACGGCTGGCGGTATGGGGGTCAATACAACCTGAAATGCTGTCCATTAGCACATTAACCCCATGCACCAATGGACAGAGGAGACACACTAAGGACTTGTCATGCAGTCACTAAGATTGTCTTGTACATGGTTACGTCACCATGAGGTCTAACACCCCTCCAATTTGTTTTACCGTCTCCTCCCTCTCACACCCAAATGTCTTTCTCCTGCCTCAGCATCTGCATTCGTAGATGCTGCGGGAGGTGCCTGTCTACGGCTACTGCTCCTCCTGACAGTGTTGAGTGGCGCACTGATGCTGCTCAGGCTGGAAGCCTCACTACCCTCTTCCCCTGTAACGTCGCCCTGAACACCAGTGCTAGCCTGCATCATTTCCACAGCTGTAGTAATTTGCCCCAGTGCCTTGGACACATCCCCACAACAATGGGCCATGTCAATCTGCATTCCCACAGACCGACGTGACAGGTGTGACACGCTAGTGCTTATCTTGGTGTTTGACTTGGTATAAGCCTCCATGCATGCGAGAAACTGCCGATGCCTCTTCCTCTGTGAATTGTGTCCCTCGTGCATCACACGTGCAACCTCCAGGAGGGCGTTGTTGGATTCCCTGTGAGCCTCCACTATGGCAGTTGTGAGCTCCCTCACACTGTCAGCCATTGCAGTGATGTTACTGTTCATTTTTGTCATCTGCAGGTCGATTGCTCCCATGTGCCTAGCTTGCACGCGCTGAACCCGCACCATCTGTGACTCCACGCCACCCCACTGATTGTGACTTCCTGCTTCCTGTGACAAAGTAGGGCTCCTTGGTCTGCGTCGTGATCCTGCCCGGACATGTGCCTGCGGTGTTGGTGTGTGACTGGCACTTTCACGGCTTGTAGTAGGTGTGCTAGATGTATGCTGTTCTACCTCCATTGGCTGTAGTGGTGCAACTGTGGCCCTGCGTCTTGCTGGTGCCTTTCCTTTGGATGGTGGTGACACAGGTTTTGATGCCGCAGTCTCTTGATTGGGCTGTGTGCTCTCTTCAACATCACTGTCATCAGTGTTTCCTTCAGCTGCATCTGTGATGTGAGACAGTGCAATGTTATATACATGTGTTTCAATAGTTCTGCAACCTTAATAAAATGACACTTTTCTGTTATGACTGTCTCTCATCTATCACTGTACTGCTTATTGTTAGCATTTGGGCTTACTGTGTTGGATTCCAACTGGCACATGGGTACTACTGACTACAAGTCCCATGATGCAATGGGCTCCCTATGTTAAATGTGTGCTGGACTATTTTTGCTGTAATTTTTGCAGGTGAAATCACATTTGGGCACTATCAGTATGTGCTTTGTGCTGTTGATAGTCATGCATCTTACCTTGTGTGCTACAGGCTGCCCCAGATGTGTCCAGGATTGTCACTCCTACGACTGCTTCAGGATCAATAGTGGCCTCAATCATGTCCTCCTGGGGTGTGTTGTCTGGGACTGTTGGGCCTCCTCCTCCAGTCCCCTTCGCCTCCTTCAGCCTTTCAGCAACCTTCTCCTTTGCACGACTGCGCAGGTCGTACCAGCGCTTCTTCAGGTCATCAATGCTGCGGTGTGTGACCCCCACAGCATTCACCTTGTCCCTGATCCTGGTCCAGATCCTCCTCTTGTCTGCCTCTGGCACTTTAAGGGAGAGCTTGCCAAATAACTTTTCGTGGTTGTTTGCAACCTCTTCAATGAGGATGTCAAGTTCACCCTCACTGAACTTTATTTTGCGCTTCCTGGCCACTGCTCCCTCCTCTGTGGCTGTTTGGGACATGGCTGTCTCCACCAGTTAGCAACCTGCTGTTTGTTTGCTTCTGCTCTCACTCCCTGCACTCAGCTTCTGCCTCAGAGTTCAACTGTGCACAGGTGGCAGCATGGGCTGATTGACTTCCTGGTTGTGATGTCATCAGCCTGCTCCCAATGCGACTCTGTAGTTTTTCACGCTCCCGCTTTTTGCGAACTCGCTAATAGCGATATCGCAATTTGCGATTTCGCAAATAGCGGGATCGCAAAATGCGCGATTGGAATTATTTTACTATTGCGATTACTTTACATGGAATCGCTAAAGTATTTAGCGATTTTTAGCGATTCCTTGTTTTTTCGCAATCCACATCATGCATTGCCTATAGCGAGTCCTTATTTGCGATTCCTTAATAATCGCAATTAAGGAATCGCTATTTCTTTGCATGATGCATCTGGCCCCTACTTTCTAAAAGTGGTATTTTCAAACACAGAATGTTAAAACCAACTTCTCTAAAAGATATATTTTACCATCCTGAGTTCAGGCATACTAAACTCGACTTTCCACCTAGTTCCCTGAGTCAGTTAGGATTTTAAGATGTAATAATCAATCTGTCCATTCTGGCCTATGGGAAAGAGGTAGCCTCGCAATAGTGAAAAACGAAAATGGCTGTAATTCACTATTAGGACATGCCACACATGTCAGGGCATGTTCTACATTTTACCTACAATGCACCCTACCCTGGGGCCTACCATAGGGGTGACTAATATGCAGAAAAGGGAAGGTTTAGGGTCTGGCAAGTGGGTGCACTTGCCCAGTAAAAATGGCAGTACCAGACTGCACACAGGCTCTCCAAATGCAGACCTGAGACACACTTTTACAGGCTGCTTCTGCGGGTGGCACAACCAGTGCTACAAGCCCACCAGTAGCATCTGGTTTACAAGCCCTGGGCACACTCAGTTCACTGTACTAGGGTCTGACAAGTAAACCAAACCAACCAATCATGGAACTACTAATCCATACATCAATTTACCATAGGGAGCACTTGAACTGTGGCACTGAATAGCAGTGGCACAATGCCCAAAGCATCTATAACCAGCAAAAACACATGAGGCAACAGCAGAAAAATAGAAGGGAGACCCACGCCAAGGTGCCAGGTCTAACAGACACCAATCCATTATGGGTTCTGGAGTAGCTTGCTACTCACCAAAAAGCACTTCAGCTCCTCGTCAGGGGTAGTAAGCGAATACAATACAATACAATTAGCAACAGAATGGCATGAACATATATGTACTAGTCATAAGTATTAATTTGCTCCGTTCTCCCCTCAGCCCCGTTAGTGACAAAACCCCATGTGCGTACCCTCCCAAGGTGTTCACGATCCAAGCGATCCCTCCCACATTAACAATGAAAGAAACATATATGCAGGCTGTTCAGAGGTATTCCACTATCCCATGATCTCAGTAGTATAAAACATGACATTCCCGATTTCACATACCCCATACAGTTGTAATGGTCAAGAAATCACAGGTTTTGATTGCGTCTCGTGACACAGCCCCTCAGCCACTCAAACCACACCAGCTAACGATACATGTTGCACCAGCTGGCGGCACTTTGATTATATAGTCAGGACCAACTAAAGCGGAAGGAAACAGTTACTTGGTTTTGTCCATCCAGACTAGGCCCTCGGGCACCCAGCTGCATCTTCACAAATGCAGGATCACTATTCCCTCATAGACAAAAGACTGTCACACAAGAAGCTGGTTTGCTTCCAATTTGGAGAAATGTTTCCCTGACAGGGGGATGAGTTGCAGTTGCTCCAAGCAACCAGCCATAGATGCACACAAGGCACAATGAGACACTTTGGGTCCAGTCACGATATTCCCAACAACAGATTACCTTGTGGCGTAGGTCCAGGGAGAGGGAGCCGAAGATCTCGGACTGAGGCCGCCATTGCAGGCACTGTCATCCTCCCAATCTGGAGGTCAGAGACAGTCTAGCTTTCCAGCACAGGTTCCACAAACTCAGAAAATCTCCCCCTAGACCCCTTAGGTACCACACGCTGTGAAGTGCAAGCTAGCACAGGTTTCTGGTTGTAAGCTTGTGTCCCCAGCATTCCTCAAACTCCTCACACTATGGCCCCCCCAGGTGGGCTGCTGATCGTTACGAACACACTCTTCTGCACAGTGTGATTACTGCATTCGTCAGGACACTCCTTGTCCCAACAAATGATCACTTCCATCTGTTTCCGTCGCACCATGTGCAGTCTTTACAATCTGGTGAAAATGGGGAGTTCTTTTCTGTCCCTAGGATCACATGGACCGGAGGCCAGTCAACCGGTCTTTGGGGAGTGCTTAGGGACCTGGGCCACAACAGATGGCAATTAGCTGCAGGACAGCAACATCCAGGAAAATCCTGCAGGTGATAGTCCCCTTCCTGGAGCACAACAAGCCTATGGCCACCACAAGTCTGTATATGATCCAGTTGCAGTCCCGCTTGACCCAATGGTACTTCTTGTTGATGTCCCAGCATCGAACCAGCATAGTATGGTTCCAATCCCAAAAGCGCCTCTAACTCCTGAGGGCAGAGCCCCACTAGTTATATCCACAATGGCCTTTGAAGTTGAGATCAGTTCAAAAGGCCAACTTTGAAATCCACAGGCATTCTCTAAATTTTGCCCTGCCTGCCATCCTATCCTGGGAGGCTTGCCCCATATCTTTATTGGGGCCAGGACCCTGACCCTTGGAATGCAGATGGCAATTCCACCCCCTCTTATCCATCTCAGGAAGGCCCCTCAGAGTCAGAGAAAGGCAGTTTCCATTGAGCCCCAAGTTTATATTGTCTATCCGGAATACACAGATGTAGCTCCCCCACCCCTCCCCCCCCATTGCCCAGATGTGGAATGGAAACAGGTTGACAGGCATAGAGAAAACTGAGCACAGAAATGCCCACTTTCCCAATGTGGCATTTCCACATTAGTAATGTTAAATCCACTTGCACTACCTGATAGGTTTTGCCATTACTAACTCATCAATATCAAACACTATACTGCCACTCTTGCGTACTTAGGAAATACAGCTCAGTACGCTTTTCACAGATACCTCATGTCAATCAAAGCGAGAAGCAGGCCCCACTGTACTGAGTACACCTTACGATGCCATTCACTACCAGTGCATGCAGCTCACACACACACACATGCCCTACCTCTTCCCGACACCTCACCCTGCCGCCACTGAGTATTTCGATGTAGCGAGAGACATGCAGAACCTTGGCAAGTAGCTTTTTAAATGCCAAGCTGAATAACAGTAACCTGCACATCCAGGCCCAGCCATGGCAAACCTGTGGCACGTTTGAAGAGGTAAATCCGTGGGTTGCACAACCAGTGCTGCAGGTCCACAGAGGAGCATTTCAGTTACATGACCTAGGTATATGTCTTACCCCTAAACAAGGGACTTACAGCTATCTCAAATCATCCAACCATACACACACCTATCAACATTATGCATATGGCAAGCACAGCGCTTTGTCACTGAATGACAGTGTCAAAATCCAATCTCCCTGCTCCATTCCCAGTGAGGGAACTGGAAAACATCATCAACAATCAACTCATGACACACCTGGAGCAGAACCAGCTACTCAGCCCCTCCCAATCCTGCTTCCGCAGCAATCACATCACTGAAACCGCCCTCATCGCAGCCATCAATGACATCCGAACCCTCCTTGACCGAGGAGAAACAGCAGCTTTAATCCTCCTCTACCTCTTGTCAGCCTTAAACACTGTATCCCACCACACTCTGATCAAAAGATTCCACCACATCGGCATCCAAGGGGACGCGCTCAGATTGATCACCTTTGTCTTCACCGGAAGAACCCGGAGGATCCACCGCCTACCTTTCACCTCTAAAACCAAGGCGATCAACTGGGATATCCCCCAGGGCTCATCCCCCAGCTCCACGGTCTTCAACACATATACGACGCTGCTGGCCAATACCATGATCTCAACATAATTTCCTACACAGACGACACCCAACTCATCCTCTCACTCACTGACGACCTCGTCACCACCAGAACCAACATCCACAGATGCATGACGAACGTCACTGACTGGATGAAGAACAACCGCCCGCAGCTGAACACAGACAAGCTGGAAGTAACTTTGGCAACAGCAGCAACACATCAAATGACTCCTAGTGGCCATCAGACCGAGGACCATCAACCACTTTCACCGACCATGTCAGAAACCTCAGAATTATCATTGACAACAAGCTCAAAGCTCAACGCCATCTCCTCTGCCTGCTTCCTCATTCTGTGCATGCTATGTAAGATATGCAAGTGGTTATCACTACACACCAACTGCACCGTGACACAAGCCCTCATCACCAGCGGACTGGACTACAGCAATGTCCTCTCCATAGGAATCATTGCACACATTCTACAGACTTCATACCATACAAAATGCCGCAGCCAGACTCATTCTCAGCCTTCTTCGATGAACCCACATAACACCCCACCTCAGAAAACTCCACTGGCTCCTCGTACAGAAGTGATGCAAATTTAAGCTGATGACCCACGCACATAAGGTTCTACACAACCAAGGAGCTGCATATATTAACCACCTACTGAACTTCCACCAACCAGCGAGAAGACTATGCTCCACCTCCCTTTCACTTGCCTGTACTGCTCGCATCTACCGAAGCAGAAAGGCAGGACGCTCCTTCTCCATTATTGCAGCAAAGACCTGGAACAGCCTCCACACGCACCTCCGGACCATCACCTCACTTCCGGAATTCCTAATGGCCCTCAAGACCTGGCTGTTCCGGGACCTGTAAGTGCCTGGATACCCTATCAGGTGATTAGCCAAGCTTTTTAAATCTTATTTGATTGATTAAAAAGCGATCACATTTCTAAGGCTAGCACTTAGATTAGCAGAAAAACAGGAGGGAAAAAGCAAATATTCCATGGAAAATGCCGAAGTTTACCGCAGATCTCAGTTCTAGTTCGTAGCCCGCAGACTGGAGACCAGAGTCAGGCGAGCCCAGTCGAGGTTGTAGCCGCATTCAGCTGTACCTGTAGCGGCGTTGGCATTGGCGGACTGCGGGGGAAAGAATTCTGGAAAGAACCTCGGGCTGAACAGTAGAGCGGTTGAGCCCCGTGGCCCGGTCCTGTTCCCGCTCCCGCACCGCTCTGGCTCACCCGTAGCTGGCACCAGCCCCCGGTCCCAGCCTTGGATCCAGAAAGCGATTGAGGGGTAGAGCAGCAGAGCAGTCGAGCTCTGGTTCCGCCGCCGGTAGGCTCCTGCTTTTGCTCCCCCCCCTTGTGCGTTGGTCCCAGCGCCTTGCAGCTCCCCGCAGCCTCGGAGCAGGCAGCGTTTTGGACTGAACACTGAACACTGCCATCAGCCTGCTGTCCGTGAGCATCTCCAACACGGCGGCAGTAGTAATTCGACCCCCATCTAAAAGCCTGTAGGCACAGGCAGATTGTTTCAAAAGGAGAAAGGAGAAAGGGGGGGGGGCTCTTCAGCAGTCCTGCTCCACCTTTTCTAGCCACATTTCGAAAGTGGTTTGCTTTACTCATCTCACAGCTATCTGGACACGCCTTGTGTCGTGGAAACGAGCAAGCACACGGAGCCGGAGCCGGAGCCGTTGAGCCAGAGCTGTCGGGCAGGCACAGCGGTACAGCGGCAGCGGGGGCCCCCAAGAAGACTAGGAACAGTTACATATCTTCTTGGCGTCGCGGTAAGATCAGTGGGCTGGGGATACGGCCAGGGGGCTCGCCACACACCCCAAGGAGATGCAACAAGCGAGAGACGAGTGAGCGCAGACCGGCTGAATGCAAGTGCTGCCTGACCCACTGTTAAACCCAGCCGCCTCACAGAAGACACAGAAGACCGCGCGGAGTGGAAGCTACAAGGAGCACCCAGCCCTCACGGTAGTAGATTTAGACTGCCTAGACAGAAGAATGATAAAAAGAAGTGACTCAAAAAGCAGCCTGCAATCAGAAAATGGCCATGCAAACTCATCAGATCAGCCCAAAGCTCCACTCAGAGCTTTAAGGAGCTCAAAGCTCGTAGACCAAGAAAAAAAGCCCTGTTTGAAATCACCATCAGGGGGACTCATCACACACTTTCTGGTTAAACTCACACCCAATCCAGAGAGCATTTCAGACATGCCTGTGCAACAGGGAGGCATAAGTAGCGACGGGACGGACAATAGTTCAGGGAATCAGCACTATAACAAGTTGCCAAACACACAAACACAACGCGGAAGCCCTGGAACCACAAGTTTAGAAAGACGGCGCTCTCGCTCCTGCTCAGGGTTGGGTCACATACCTGATTCAGCAAGAGACACATCATGACCAAGCTGCCGGAAGACAGAGCAAGTTACAATTGCCCAAATACACTGTCAGGATCAATTTATTCCTCTCTCACCGGCGCTGAGGCCATCGTCACTAAATCCAGGCTCTGGCCCGCCAGAGAGGCCGCAAAATCTGGGTTGTCTATCCCCAATATTTCTCAGAGAACTAGAATCCAAGATACAAAGTACATTGGAGCTGACTCCAACCTTTTATAGAAGCTCCAACGAGGACCGATGCACACCCTCCTGTACATAAGTCCCCAAAGGCAAAAACATCAGGAGAGCAGTGCCATTTTGAAACAAGGATCATCCCCTCCCGGAGAAGCAGTACAAAACATGGCCAGGCCCTTGCTCTGGCAATCAAAGAAGATGGAGCTACAAATCGATCTACTAGCAACTATCGTGCTACGTTTAGTGGAGCTGAACAACAAGGTAGATCTTCTGTTGAAAAAACTGAGTGACACCCAGATCAACAGCATAGGCACCTGCTCGTGCGCCGCACTTATGGACACATGGGCAACACTGCCAGAAATTCTTAAAGGGATGGTGGAAGCTCTAAAAACTCAAATTGGAATCCCAATCGACAAGGACAGTTGAAGTTCTGACTTAAAACTTGAAAATAAGTCAGGTACAGCAGGAGGAGGAAAATCGGGTTTTTCAATAATAATCTTAGAAGCACACGACTCCTCGACATTGAACAAAGTCTCAAGTAGTCCGTTCAGACGCAAATCCAACAGCAGCCACTCCTTATTGGAAAAACAATCAGAAGGCATCAACCTCAACCAGACAAGTAAGGAGTTTCCGCTGTCAAGGAGGGCCAAGAAAGAGCTTAAGAAACAGGCAAGACAGCAAAAAAACGTGCACTCCTTTTACCATCTCATTTTCAAAAATCACTAAGTAATACAGAATCAAGACGCCTCTTTCCGATCTTTACAAAAAGTCAGCCTTCAAACAATTCAAATAATTTAATAGGCACAGTTTCACCCTCCCCGGGGAAGACAGAACTGAGAGGTAGCTACAAACAGCAATTCTCCCATACAGTTCAATTCAATTCAATTCAATTAATTTATATAGCGCGCTACATACCCAGAGGGTCTCAAGGCGCTTGGGGAAGGGTGGGCAGTTACTTGTCGAATATCCAGGTTTTAAGTTGCTTTCGAATGCTAGGTGGTTCTGAGTGAGGCAGAGGTAAATGGGAAGTGAGTTCCAGGTTTTAGCCGCCAGGTAGGAGAAGGATCTTCCTCCCATGGTGGTTTTGTTGATGCGAGGTACAGCAGCCAGGGCTTGGTTGGAGGAGCGTAGCTGGCGGGAGGGGGAGTAGAAGGAGAGTCGTGTGTTGAGGCATTCGGGTCCAAGTTCGTAAAGTGCTTTGTGTGCGTGGGTTAGGAGGCGGAATGTTATCCTCTTATTGACGGGGAGCCAGTGGAGGTTTTTCAGGTGACCAGAAATGTGGTCATTACGCGGGATGTCTAGTATGAGTCTGGCTGAAGCGTTCTGGATGCGTTGGAGTTTTTTCTGAAGTTTTGCGGTGGTACCGGCGTATAGGGTGTTTCCGTAGTCCAGTCGGCTTGTAACCAGTGCATTGGTGACCTTTTTTCTAGTTTCGGTAGGGATCCAGCGAAATGTTTTTTTGAGCATGCGAAGAATGTTGAAGCAAGATGAAGAAACAGCGTTGACTTGTCTGGTCATCGAGAGTGAGGAGTCCAGGATGACGCCCAGGTTCCGTGCGTGGTCCGTCGGGATGGGTGCTTTTCCAAGGGACTCTGGCCACCAAGAGTCGTCCCAAGCAGAGGGGGAGGTACCTAAGATAAGGACTTCTGTTTTGTCGGAATTCAGTTTCAGACGGCTGTGCTTCATCCAATCGGCTACTTCTTTCATTCCTTCATGTAGGTTGGTTTTGGCGGTGTTAGGGTCTTTGGTGAGTGAGAGGATCAGTTGAGTGTCATCAGCATAGGATATGATGTTGAGGTTGTGTTGGTGTGCGATGGCCGCGAGGGGGCTCATGTATACGTTGAAGAGGGTGGGACTGAGTGAGGATCCTTGTGGCACGCCGCAAATGACTTCAGAGGCCTCTGACTTGAATGGTGGGAGGCGGACTCTCTGTGTTCTTCCGGTAAGGAACGAGGTGATCCATTCCAGTGCTTTTCCTTGGATTCCGATGTTTCTGAGGCGTTGTAGGAGGGTGCTATGACAGACTGTGTCGAAGGCTGCGGAGAGGTCGAGGAGGATGAGGGCAACTGTGTCTCCATTGTCCAGTAGAGTTCGAATGTCGTCTGTTGCTGCGATGAGTGCGGTCTCAGTGCTGTGTTTGGCTCGGAAGCCGGACTGTGAGGAGTCGAGAGATTTGTTGGTTTCGAGGAAGGCGGCGAGCTGGTTGTTGACAGCTTTCTCGATGACTTTGGCCGGGAATGGAAGGAGCGAGATGGGGCGGTAGTTTTAGAGTTCGGTGGGGTCCGCTGTGGGTTTTTTCAGAAGGGCGCTGAGTTCGGCGTGTTTCCAGCTTTCCGGGAAGGTGGCGGAGTTGAGGGAGCAGTTGATGACGTCTCGGAGGTGTGGTGCTATGATGGAATCTGCTTTGTTGAAGATGTGGTGAGGGCATGGGTCTGTGGGGGATCCTGAATGGATGGAGTTCATCAGGCGGATGGTGTCCTCAGTGGAGATTGGGTTCCAGTTATTAAGGATGTTCAAGGGGGGTGAAGGTACGGCAGAAGGTTGGGTGGGTTGGTCTCCGGGTTGGTTGACGAAGCTGTTGTGGATGTCTGCGATTTTGTCGTGGAAGAACGAAGCTAGGGAGTCGCAGAGGGCTTGAGAGGGAGTGATGTCGTTGGAGTTGGCAGAGGGGTTGGTAAATTCTTTGACGATGTTGAATAATTCCTTGCTGTTGTGGGCGTTGTTGTCTAGTCGTTCTTTGAATGCGGCTTTCTTGGCAGTTCGGATCAGTTGGTGGTGTATGCGGGTGGCGTTTTTGAAGGCGTCTCTGGTGCTGGTGTTTGGGTCTTTTTTCCATGTTTTCTCAAGGGAGCGACAGAGTTTCTTGGATTTCTTAAGATCATCGTTGAACCAGGGGGCGTTTTTGCAACCTAGTTTGGTTTGACGTTTTTTCAAAGGTGCTAGGTTGTCGGCGCTGTTGGTTAGCCATTGAGTGAGGTTAATGGCTGCTTGGTTAGGGTTCGAAGAGTGGGCAGGGGGGATTTGAAGAAGCGATGAGGAGATCTGGTCGATGGTGATTTTGTTCCAGTTTCTTCTCAGAGTAGGTTGAGGGTGGTTGTGGGTTGTGGTCTTTTTGTAGATAAAATGGACGCAGCTGTGGTCCGTCCAGTGGAGAGCTGTGGTGTGACTGAAGGAGATATGTTTGCTGGAAGTGAAGATAGGGTCGAGTGTGTGACCTGCTTAGTGAGTGGGGGTATTAACAAGTTGTTTGAGTCCGAGGTTGGCGAGATTGTCCAGAAGGGTGGTGGTGTTGCTGTCGTTGCTTTTTTCCAGATGAAAATTGAGGTCTCCCAATAAAATGTAGTCCTCGGAGGGGAGGGCGTGAGGGGTGATAAAGTCAGTGATGTCATCATTGAATTGTGCACGGGGTCCTGGAGGCCGGTAGAGGAGGGTGCCTCTGAGTGTGGTCTTGGGGTCGGTGTGGATCTGGAAGTGAAGGTGTTCGGCGCTAGCGAGGTTGACGTCGGAGCTGGTTGAGATGCGGATGGAATTTTTATGGACGATGGCGATGCCTCCTCCTGTTTGGATGGTGCGGTCCTTACGGATGATCTTATAGCCTTCTGGGATGGGAATGGTGATGTCTGGGGCTGAGGAGGCGTTCATCCATGTTTCTGTTAGAAAGGCGACGTCCGGAGAAATGGTGTCTAGTAGATTCCAGAGGTCAATGGCGTGTCTGTGGACCGAGCGGGTGTTGAGCAGGATGCACTTCAGGTGGTTGGTGTCAGTTGTCTGTTTGGTGTTAGTGGATGAGGAGTTGGTCTTGGTGCCGTCAAACTTGCAGGAGTTGCATGTGAAGGGTCCATGGGTGTGTCCAGGGGCGGCTTGGGCGCAGTTGGGAAGTCGACCGGGGTTAAGGGCTAAGAGGGTGGAGGCGGCGTATGTAATGCGGGTGAGGTGGATGGGACGGGGGTCAGGGGATCTTGCGCTGGGCGCGGGCTTAGCGCGGACGGGCGCAGACAAGCTTACCTTTGGCGCACCTTCGGCGTGACCGCTGCGCGAGAAGACATTAGACATATGTGGATAGAAGAGGGGGCGGAGCAAGGGGTTCTCACATGGGAGGCGGGGGCGGGGTGTAGGGACTGGCTCAACACAAAATGGAGACGTAAACAAAGATAAGCAGTACGATATTGGGGCACAGTCGGAGTGACGCTTATGGAATGGGCAGTGGTTATCAGGCGAGTCAGGCAATAATGCAGTACCAGGCAGCAACAGGCAATGCGAGCAAATGCGAGGGAATTAAAGTAGTGGGCGGTAAAGCGCTACGATCGCAGGCAGCAATTAGCAGTGTAGTGCTACGATACCAGGCAGCAGTGGTCAGAATGGCGCTACGATGTCAGGCAGCAGATCCCAGGCAGCAGAGAGCACGCAGTAAGTCTGGAGGAACAGGGAGCCTTAGGAGCGACGCCCGCTTCCGAGGAAGGTAGGGTGGTCACAGCGCTTCACCAAACGGGCCGGATCTTTGGAGTCAGTGGGAGGGGTTCTCACATGGGAGGCGGGGGCGGGGTGTAGGGACTGGCTCAACACAAAATGGAGACGTAAACAAAGATAAGCAGTACGATATTGGGGCACAGTCGGAGTGACGCTTATGGAATGGGCAGTGGTAATCAGGCGAGTCAGGCAATACTGCAGTACCAGGCAGCAACAGGCAATGCGAGCAAATGCGAGGGAATTAAAGCAGTGGGCGGTAAAGCGCTACAATCGCAGGCAGCAATCAGCAGTGTAGTGCTACGATACCAGGCAGCAGTGGCCAGAATGGCGCTACGATGTCAGGCAGCAGATCCCAGGCAGCAGAGAGCACGCAGTAAGTCTGGAGGATCAGGGAGCCTTAGTAGCGACGCCCGCTTCCGAGGAAGGTAGGGTGGTCACAGCGCTTCACCAAACGGGCCGGATCTTTGGAGTCAGTGGGAGGGGTTCTCACATGGGAGGCGGGGCGGGGTGTAGGGACTGGCTCAACACAAAATGGAGACGTAAACAAAGATAAGCAGTACGATATTGGGGCACAGTCGGAGTGACGCTTATGGAATGGGCAGTGGTAATCAGGCGAGTCAGGCAATAATGCAGTACCAGGCAGCAACAGGCAATGCGAGCAAATGCGAGGGAATTAAAGCAGTGGGCGGTAAAGCGCTACGATCGCAGGCAGCAATCAGCAGTGTAGTGCTACGATACCAGGCAGCAGTGGTCAGAATGGCGCTACGATGTCAGGCAGCAGATCCCAGGCAGCAGAGAGCATGCAGTAAGTCTGGAGGATCAGGGAGCCTTAGGAGCGACGCCCGCTTCCGAGGAAGGTAGGGTGGTCACAGCGCTTCACCAAACGGGCCGGATCTTTGGAGTCAGTGGGAGGGGTTCTCACATGGGAAGAGGGGGCGGGGTGTAGGGACTGGCTCAACACAAAATGGAGACGTAAACAAAGATAAGCAGTACGATATTGGGGCACAGTCGGAGTGACGCTTATGGAATGGGCAGTGGTAATCAGGCGAGTCAGGCAATAATGCAGTACCAGGCAGCAACAGGCAATGCGAGCAAATGCGAGGGAATTAAAGCAGTGGGCGGTAAAGCGCTACGATCGCAGGCAGCAATCAGCAGTGTAGTGCTACGATACCAGGCAGCAGTGGTCAGAATGGCGCTACGATGTCAGGCAGCAGATCCCAGGCAGCAGAGAGCACGCAGTAAGTCTGGAGGATCAGGGAGCCTTAGGAGCGACGCCCGCTTCCGAGGAAGGTAGGGTGGTCACAGCGCTTCACCAAACGGGCCGGATCTTTGGAGTCAGTGGGAGGGGTTCTCACATGGGAGGCGGGGGCGGGGTGTAGGGACTGGCTCAACACAAAATGGAGACGTAAACAAAGATAAGCAGTACGATATTGGGGCACAGTCGGAGTGACGCTTATGGAATGGGCAGTGGTAATCAGGCGAGTCAGGCAATAATGCAGTACCAGGCAGCAACAGGCAATGCGAGCAAATGCGAGGGAATTAAAGCAGTGGGCGGTAAAGCGCTACGATCGCAGGCAGCAATCAGCAGTGTAGTGCTACGATACCAGGCAGCAGTGGTCAGAATGGCGCTACGATGTCAGGCAGCAGATCCCAGGCAGCAGAGAGCACGCAGTAAGTCTGGAGGATCAGGGAGCCTTTGGAGCGACGCCCGCTTCCGAGGAAGGGGGCGCTTCAGAGGGCGCTCAAAGCCCACACGGCACGGCTGGCGGAGCCCATCCTCCCCCGGAGTTAATCAACAAATTGAGGGAACACAGAAAACCTGAGGGAGCATGCAAGGATCAAGCACCTGAGTCTGGGGCTAGTACAACTAAGGGTCACCTCGCCCCTGGGGGGCTGAAAATGTGCGACCAAGTAGAATTGCCACTTCAACGTACTGCCAAGCAGCCGGCCTTAGGCAAACAGACCTACGGCATTAGTAGCAAAGCACCCAGCAGCGAAGGAGAACTAAAGGATCAGGGCAAAGTACATCAAATTAGTAAAACAACATACAAGGTGATTCTAACCCCTAGATACCACATCAAAGGTAACCACAATATTCTAAACAGGGGCAACTTACTCAGGCTATTCAAGCATATACCATCTCTCACGGAAATTAAAACAGAAGATTTAGTCTGGTTTAAATTCTTAAGTCTAACAAGCGACACCCACGGTGAATCAACCTCAATTGGTCTGAGTAGACATGCCCAAGTGGGGCTCACAACTGATGAAACCACAATGATGGCCGCCTGGGGAATTGACATAGCATTCCCCATACCTGAGAAATACCCACACGTTCTAGCACTAAAGGAGGTTTACTCGGTATTAAAAGGGACAGCAGTCAGTCAAATAGGGACAAGTGCGCCCACGGTCCCGAGACTCTACAAGGCCTACAAGATAATAAGCTCTGCAGAGCAAAGGGTAGTGCTCCACATGGACCTAAATCACACCGCAAGGCAAAACATGACGATGGGCCCGGGGGACACAAGCCCTCGACGGCACATCCAACAAAGACAAGGGAGCCAGCTACTGGAATAAGTACCAAAAAAGGGGGAACAACACTCTATTGTCCATCTTATCATGGAATGTTGCAGGGTTGAAAAGAATGCTCAACTGTAAAGCAGCAAGCTTGTATCTTCAAGAAAATGACATACTCTGTTTACAAGAGACATTGGCTACAGAACCCTTAATTCTTTCAGGGTTTTACGAGATTCACACCGCAGCAGTAAAAAGTAATATCTTCGGGAGAGCAGCAGGTGGGCTTTCAATTTACATCAACCACAACCGTAAAATAGAGGTAAATTCAATAGAAACCAACTCAGCGAATCTCCAAGCAGTCCTGATCTCCGGCCTCAAAAGTAATAGTAACCCAATCCGTCTGTTGATATTCAATTGTTACATAAACCCTGCCACAAGGCAAAAAAAGCAAGCAATAAAATTAACATCCCAAAAAATTGATCACTTGATAAACAAACACGCATCTCATTTCCCAATCATTGCAGGGGACTTGAACATCAGGGGGCTAGACGACGACACGAGGGACACCTCAAGCACAACAGAATTGGTTCCCTTAGTTCAACTGTTGACTGCGCATGATATGGTCTCTGCCCACGCTACCATGAAAGCTGTGGACCCACAATGGTGTCCCTTGCCCACCTTCAATAATAAGTCAACAATTGACTACATCTTCATCGCAAAGAAATTTGCAACACTTTTTAAGGACTTTGAGGTGGGAGACAAGGAGGAAAGCGATCACAAACCACTATGGGTCACATTAGACATAAATGGGAAAACCGCAAAACACCCCAGAACAGTGGGTATCTCTACCGAGGAAGAGCACCACATAGCATTGAACAGAATAAAGTGGTCCACAAAAACAAGTCCAACGCTCATGGAGTGGGTCGTCCGCAAAGAGCAGTGCCAAACAACGGCTCCTCCCACGGAGCACTGGAAGGAACTACTTCTGGAATTAAAATTGGTCCTAGGACAGGTTAGTGGGCCCCTGAAAACCAAACGCCTTCACCCGCAAATCCACCTACTACAGCCAAACCCTACGGATTTAGAGCAAACGAAACGGAGCCTCTCTAAAGCTCTGAAGGCGAGAAGAAAAGGAGTGACAACTCATCTCAGCGCGGAAATAAAAGTCCTTCGACGCGAACACAGGAAAAAAATATGGGAAATACGAAGGAAAAAAATTGAGGCGGAGTGGTTGAAAATATTTCACATGCTTAAAGAAAACGGCCACGTCCGCTTCTTAGCACTGGGATACCTGTCCAAACGTGCGACTCAGCCCGCTCAACCTCCCTTGTTTTGCTGCTTTGTGGACTACAGCGCAGCATTCGACCGCGTAGACCGTGGCATACTACAGAGTAAACTCATCGATGACCAACAAGGTCCCAACAAATAACGGCCTCAAACAGGGGTGTGTTCTTGCACCACTTTTGTTCAACATCTACACATCCGATCTGGGCCAAGCTTTGGTGGGGGCAAACTTAGTCATTCCAAAGCTGGGGAACAAGCGGCTCCAAATACTTCAAGATGCTGACGACCTTGTAATTTTGGACCACACTAGGATAGGCTTACAGAAAGCCCTAGACGCGCTAAACAGGTTTAGTCATAAGAACAACTTATTGGTAAACCAGGAGAAGACTAAGATTCTCATGGAGTTCTGGACTTTTTGGTTCCGTCCAGAGGTGTCAGGGTACAACACCCAAAGACCCCGGAGTCCCACCTGCCTTGGTGCACAAATGAACAGAAACACGGGCTTCTCGATGGTGGCGTCAAAGACCAAAGGTTTATTACTGCAGGGACACAGAAGTCATAGATACTACACACGGGCAGTAACCAGGAGCCTGTTCGATTTGCACAAAGTGGGTTGCTCCTTATATACCAAAAATTGTGCTCTAGGCAAATATTTCACATGTCGGTACATTCCCAAACCTTTTGTGTCTCTAAACAATAAATATTTGGCGTTACACAGGAACTGTTTGATAATATCTGATACCAAACATCACGAAGAGGGGTTCCCACCAGTCCATCACAATCCTTTGTCAATATTGTATTCAAGAGCCGGACCGCCTCATCGTAAAGTTCGTTACCTCCCCCTAATAAAGGCCCAGAAGGAAAGGAGCAGAGCCAGGTGCAGAAGATAGAAAAGCGGGATAAGAGATGTTTGTGGGTTGTAAATGGGCAAGGCTACCGGCTTCGGCCGCCTAATCATGATCAGGTACAATGGACACGAAGACCAGTTTGGCAGGACTGGCCTCGGGCAGAGGATGCAGCCTTTGTCGAGTCATGCAGCTACAGCGTGATCTGGTTTAAGGTGCACGTGTCACGTAAGAGGTGAATCTCCGGCTAAAGCTACGTGTCCTTAATCAAAGTGGAGTGAATGAAATGATCAGAGGCTGTTGCATATGTGAGGGCAAGGAACCACAAAATGGCGGCCACGATCTAAGATGGATGCCGTGTGTATATCAGAAATGTGTCGGTGGAAGGAGTGCTCTTGCTCGTAGCGTAACGAAAACACTAGGATATACTAAATGGATCATTTGCGGTTCACTGATATCATTTTTATGTATTTCCGACAAACTTGAAAACACGGGTTCAAGTTGTCACGGAACCGTCACGGAACCTCAGACCCTCCTTTTGCCCTTACATAGGCAATTACTCAATCTATGTCTGAATCTAGTTCTATGTTCATCAGGTCAGTGACATGCTGTTGTATCATCATCCTTTCTCGTGTCTTTTCTCCAAACGCAGGTGGTTTTCTGAGACAAGTTGTAGCACAAAGACTACACAGAGCAGGACCACACTGGATAATCAGACAACATGAGAATAGGAATACTAAGATGACACCAATGACCATTAGAATCTTCCATCCCCACGCTGAGATCAGAGTCCAAACCCACTCCATGAAGGACCAGTTTCCCTTGTCTACATGTATGGAATCTGACATCTTGTGCAACTTAGAGATCGCCTCGAAAACTGTTGGAGCATTATTAGGAATAAAGACACAGCAGCTTGATTGGATCATTCTGCATACCCCACCTCGATCTGCAAGTATAACATCTAGAACCATACGGTTCTGCAATGTCATGAGCCTATCCGCCTGAAGCTCAGCTGTCAGATTGCTAAGGGCACCAGCAGTTTCGGTAATAGTAGATTCAACTACCCGTGTTAGCTGACGTATGTTTCTACTATTGGCCATAGGCCCCCAGAACGGAAGGAAGCCTTTGAAGAAGTCTCCAGCTTCCTGGCCAGCGGTATCTTCCTTGCTGAAAACACCTCTAGCTACTCTTGTTCTGTGATAATCCGGTGAAGCAGTGTATGTCGGAGGCAACAATCGAGCAATATAACATGATCCTGAGAAGTCGGCAGGCAACCATGTATAAGCTCTGTCTCGACAAATGAAGTAGGTACCCCTAGCAGTGAGGAAGGCAGGGGAGGAGTTAGCCGAAAACACATAAGTCTCTACGCACTCACTCCTCCCTAGCTGAGCTCTCGGATTTCTCCCATTACCTTGCAGACAGACCTGACCTCGGTGAGGTACGACCCAGATTGGAGTTGAGCTTCTACGCTTGTTTTCTCCTAAACTAAGGCGATACTCTGAAGTATTCCAACTTAAATATACTCGCAATTCGTCTCTAGGGTAAGATGGAGTATTATTGACGTCCTTAACCATGTCAATAATTCCCTGGACTAAGGCTTTGTTGGCAGAGTTATATTTAGTGGAACGTGGTGGACGTGGAGGATAGGTTTCAAGGGCATAAGCAAAGATGGTTTGGAAGGCCTGAAATGATCCATTATAGCTGTAAGGCAAAACCAAATAGGGAATACCTTTATCCATAGTGTGAGGTATCAAGCCACACACCCAGCAGTCTGTAGTGTTAACCACCAGTTGGTGTTGGTGCAAGAGCTGTACAAAAGTGTTATTAATGAATTCTGAGCGTCGAGCTTGCTCATGTTCTGGAAATGAGTGAAAAGAGTGTATAGAAGAAACAGTAGAAATAGCTGGATCAAGGGGAGGCACTGTAGAAACTGGCACAAAAATCAAATTTATGCTAAAGACAATTCCACCCACCAATGTTGCTAAAACAATCAAAAATGTAATGGCACATTGCATCAAGAAACTTTTGCTGTGAAGAATTCTATTAAGTCTGTTTCTGCGAACGTAAATCACATTTTCTCGTTGCAGCGCAGGAAGTTCCATCTTCTACAATCCGCTCGCGACCACTGATGATGTGTACGTAGATGAAAATGCCTCTGTCAGTCCTGGGAGTTCCCAAAACTAACAGAAAGATCGACCTTGTGTCAGACCCCTGCAAATTCAAACTAGGCACACAGCCACGACCCTACGGCTACCCAGACGGCAAGGCAATTAAAAAAACAATAGACAATAGCAAACTTCCTGGCTGAAAAGCAAAAGTTCAATATATATATATATATCAAAATCACAATATGCAGTTGCCTGCTTTATTTGTCCGTTTTATGGCTTCTAAGGTTGTATCTCTTCTTCGCTGGTACTGTTTGATCGGAAAATAGTGTATCACTAGCAGCTGTTGTAGAGTTTACGTTCGCAGATGGCAAAGTTTCTTTTGATGCTGGAGACAAATGTTCAATGTTCAAAGCAGTCTTTTCAGGAGGAGAGTTAAGTTTCAAAGTGTCAGTAATCAAATCGGCATCGCTGAAAGGGACAAATTTCGGAGTTATTTCAGATTCGGAGGCACCAATTCCCTTCTTCACCCAGTCGTCGTAGGGCAGCGGCAGTGGAACACGCTTTACGTGAGAAGCGTGGATCCAGTGCTTGCGACCAGCAACACGTACAGCTGTCCTCGTCGCCAGCAGGACCTGGAAGGGGCCGATGTAGCGAGGCTGAAGATTCTTTGCCCTCGCGAAGTTCCGGACCACAATGAAGTCACCCGGTTTCAGTTGATGCCCTGGACTCTCCGGAGGCTTTGGTAGTGCATCAAAAACCTGTTGATGAATAAGACTTAATTTAGCAGTCAAGTCGTAAAGGTAGTCTATCAACATAGGATATTCAATGGAGCAAAACCTTTTAGGCCTTGGCACACCCCAGATATTTGCTGGGCGGCCAAACACAATCTCATATGGAGAAAGCCCTATTCTAGAATGCACTGTTGCTCTCGTTGATAACAAAGCCAAGGGAAGTGCGTCTGGCCAAGCCAAACCTGTGGATGCTTGTATTTTGGCTATTTTAAGCTTGAGGGTGCCATTGTAACCCTCGACTAAACCAGCAGACTGGGGATGGTTCGCACTATGAAATTTTTGTTTCAATCCTAGACCAGCACACACACTCTGCATAACTTTCCCTATAAACTCACTTCCGTTATCTGACCATACAATCCGTGGCATTCCGTACCTAGGGAAAAATTCTTTTAGAAGAATTTTGGCAGTAGATAGAGCAGTGTTGTCCTTTAGTGGGTATGCTTCTATCCACCTGGAAAAAGCACAAACTACCACCAGGACGTATTTTAAATTGTTGCAGCGTTCCATGTGAATGAAGTCTAACTGAATCACTTCAAAGGGACAGGAAGGAGGAGCAAAATGACCAGCTGGAGTTGGAGTTCCCTTGCCAGGATTATGCATCAAGCACACCATACAATTTTTCACCACTCTCTCTGCACACTTACTGATTCCCTCATTCTTCCAGACCGGAGCTAACATTTTACATATCCCTTTAGAACTTATGTGCGCCACTCCATGCGCCATCGTCACTACTGCAAGCACATACGCATCAGGCAACATCCAACGCTGCTGTTCTGTCAAATCGATCCAACATCCATTCGAGTCCAATTTGCCCGTACTTTCTCTCCATACGCGTTTCTCTTCCTCAGTCGCTTCTTTCTGAATCTCTTTCACACTTTCCATAGTGTCCTCACACATTCCAGACTCAGCAATCCATCTTGCAGACGTAGCAACATACATTCTACTCATCATGTCTCTAGCTGTTTGTTTAGCGGTTTCATCAGCAAAGGCATTTCCCCGACCAACATCATCCGTGATTGCTTTATGAGCACTGCACTTCACAATCGCAACTTCAGTCGGTAAGGTTAGAGATTCCAACAAGTCGTTAACTAGCTGACCATGCTGAATCTTAGTCCCATGGGACGTAATGAAACCCCTTTCTCTCCACAACCGGCCAAAACTATGGGCCACGCCAAATGCGTACTGACTATCTGTAAACACATTCACTCTCTTTCCCTTAGCTAAAACACACGCTCTCGTAAGAGCTATTAATTCTGCTGCTTGGGCAGAATTCTGACTCACTCTTGCAGTCTCCACAATCGTCTTCAAAGTCGTTACCGCGTAGGCAGCAGTCACATCACCATTCTCCAATTTAAAACATGACCCGTCCACATACAGCGTACCATCCGGGTCGGATAGGGGAGTATCCCTCAAGTCGATGCGACCTTTTGTCTCTTCCTCCGTTTTGAAATAGCAGTCATGTGGCTCAGAATCACTCGACTCTTGATCAGTCGGCAACAATGTTGCTGGATTCAATACATTGCATCTTTTGATCTGAATATGACTTGCTAATAACGTCAGCTCGTAACCAGATAATCTCGCACTAGTAAGGTGTTGTGTCTTCGTTCGGTTCATGAGTGTATCCACTGCATGAGGAACCATGACCACTAGCATATTGTTCATCACCAAACCAGCAGATTGTCGAATGGAAGCTGCAGCTGCCGCTGTAGCCCTCAAACAACTAGGCAATGCTCTAGCTACCGGATCTAATGTTGATGAGAAATACGCACAAGGGCGTTGTTTGTCACCAAACTTCTGTGTCAGAACACTCAACGCGCAACCTTCTCTTTCGTGAACGTAGAGCGTGAATGGCTTGCTATAATCAGGTGTACCCAATACAGGAGCTGAACACAGTGCTTTTCGTAATTCAATAAAACTCTCTTGACATTCATCAGACCATGGCACCGGACTCGGAACATTTTTCCCAGTCAAAGCTACCAATGGTTTCGCTAAAAGTGAAAAATTTGGAATCCACTGCCTACAGTAGGAGGTAATACCTAGAAAGGCACGTACTTCTCTCTGTGTGCGTGGAACACTCATCTGCGTAATTGCTTTTATTCTCTCTGGGGTCAACTTCCTTCCCTCCTTTGATAAGAGGTGACCTAGGTAGGTTACTTCTTGGCAGCAATATTGCATTTTGGAAGGGGACACCTTATGATTCAAATTAGACAAATGATGCAATAGTGAAATTGTAGCTGCTTTGCAAGTTTCCTTGTCATCGGCAGCCACTAAAAGGTCGTCTACGTACTGTACTAGGGCAGAACCTGGAGGAAGGACAAAAGAATCTAGCTGACTTTTTAAAGCTTGACTGTAAATAGATGGACTTTCACAATAGCCTTGTGGAGCGCGTTTAAATCTGAAACTGTGACCTCCTAAACAGAAGCCGAAAATATCCCTACTTTCTTCAGCTATCGGAATGCTGAAAAAGGCATTCTTAAGGTCTATAACTGAGAACCACGTAGCTGTGGCAGGAATCAATGTTAACAAGGCAGTAATGTCTGGCACTACAGGAAACTGCGGAATTACAATCTTATTAACTTCTCTAAGGTCTATGACAAACCTATAAACTGGAGGCTTTGTAGGATCAGTTCGTTTCAAGATCGGTAATACAGGACTGTTACAGACATTTCCTCGCGTTTCTTCAACCACACCTTTCTTAATCAAATCTTGCACAATTAGTAAAAGTGCACGTTCTCCTTCATTCGAGATTTTATATTGAGGAATTCTTGGAAATTTTACATTCGCTTTCAAAGTTACTACATATGGTGGAATTTCTAGTAGACCTACATCATTGGGACCAGTCGCCCAAAGAGAATCAGGGAGTGAACGTAGCTCCGGCGGGAGTGCGTCCATTGACAAGTACATCGGAGAGGTGAGTCTTTTACCCAAAGTAAGCTGTACTCCTTCCGGAGAACAGTACAATGTCGCATATAGTCGTTTTAACAAATCTAAACCAAGCAGATTTTCATTACAACCTGTCGTCAAAATCAGGGGTGCTTTCAAGTGACACGGTCCAACAGAAATAGACAAAGGACCAGATATCGGGTTGTACACAGGGGCGCCTGAAAAACCTACGGAAACATTTGTTGAGCCAGACAAAGGTGCGCCAGGGAGTTTCGCATGCATGATAGAACTTTTCGCGGCACCAGTATCCAACAGAAACGGTTCGACTACACCTGATGTTGCTACTGCGACATAAGGCCCACTCTGATCCACTGGAACTGATACTACTCCCTCTCTCTGTCCATGGCTGTCCTAGTACCCATTTTGTTGAGAATCCTCATCAACTTCACAATAATCCTCAACAAGATATTGCTGAGACCTATTCTGTTGAGCTGACTGTACATTTCGTTGATCAAAGTGATTAGAAGGACGATCATTCGTTTGCGGAGGCATAGCACCTCGCCCTCGACCTCTAGAATTCTGCGCATAACCACCACGACCTCTCTGAGCTGCTGCTGCATTATTTTGCGCTAAGATCGGACATTCATTTTTATAGTGACCCTCTTTCTTACAGTACGCGCACTGATTCCACTGATATTGAGGCCTTGATGTACTATAATCTGTCCTTTGATATGAGTTTTGCTGTGTATTAGTCTGATTCGTACGAGGCGGATACGCCTGCTGCAAAAGAACTTTAGTTTTTAAATCTTTCGTTTTCTTCTCTGATTTCTCCTTTTCCTCTTTATCCCTATTTTCGTAGTACTGTGCAGTCGCAAGTATTTGCGCTGTCGTAGATACAGCCCACGCACTTTCTGAGTCTTTCAATTTATTGCATAATTCAGGTAACAAATTATGCACAAATTTATCGACAAAGAGTCTTTGTCCTCCTTCTGTGCTCATATCCTGACCACTATGATCTACAAAAGTCTCTTCGAACCTCGTGAAGAAGTCCGAGACGCTTTCGTCTTTCTTCTGTCTGCACGCTGACAACTTGTCCCAATTAACACGCAATGCTGGCATCAGAGTCTTCATTAAATCAATTATTCTACCTGGCAGATTAGCAATCAAAGGTTCGGGTTTTGCACCACCTATTTGTTGATCATCTGCTGCAGTGATAGCTGCCCAATCACCACCTAAAGCAGCCTGATGATCCTCTCTACGAATTTTAGCCCACACTGGTTGCGGAACTACATTACCAAACAACATATCAATGTCGGCTAAGTTCATTATACAAGCCTCAACTGTCTGTGTCAATTCCTTGTAATATCCGGCTGGATTCTTACGTGGATCTGGCAAAGCCTGTTTCACTGCTAACACTTCTGCTCGCTTCCATGGAATATGTATCCATACTCTTTGGAACTGTGCTGGAGCAGCTGCAATTCCAGCGTTTTGATCAGCTTGCACAGCTTCGCGCCAAATTGGAGGAACCTCCCTCATAGGATATTGGCGACTTGGCTTCACTTTACCTTTTTCTAAATCTCTCGGTGAACGAAGAGATGGATCATTTCTAAAACTTAAAATGAGTTCCATCGCTTGCTTTATATTCTCACCCACTATCATTCCTGCAGCAAACTCCTTTTGAACTTTAATTAAATCTTCCAAATCTGATTCGACGTCGTCTTCTTCTATCTCTTCACGTAACAACGAGCACATCTCATCAAAGACGTACCGTTGCGTTGGCTCTCCCCATTGCATAAATGTCTCTAACACATCTTTCGTACTATATCTTCTAACTTTCGTAATCCATCTGAGAGCCGTGGAGTCTAAAACTCCCCGTTCCTCAGTACTTGGAAGCTGACTCCGTCTCTGAACAGAGTCAGGAGTAGGAGTCTTAATCAAGGTTTTATATATAGGAGACAGCATATTAGTAACAGAATCAGTGATTCTTCGACGAACAGAAAGTGGAGTTAGTACACTCGCAGACATAGAGAATGCAGTAGAGGTAGGAATAGATGACGAAACAGTAGGAGTATCGAGAAAAATAGTTTGAGGACCAGTAGGTACAGTGGTAGGTATAGGAGCTGGCAGTGCGGGAAGAGGAGGAGCTGTAGGAACATTTACATTCACCACAGGAAGTATAGGAACTTGATTCTGAGGAACAGGAGCAGGAACACCAGGTTGTCCAGCAACCGGCAATTGAACATTCGGGATGAGTGGAGCCGTAGCACCTTGTGCATACGGTGGAGGTGACCGTAACAGATAAGATAGCAGAGGATCGTTTTCGGAATCCTCCAGTGTCTTAGCCATTTTCGATGGCAAGGCAGGATAGCACTTGTCAATCGCTAAGTTATGCTCTCTAATGGCTACATCTATGGCCTTTTCACACTCGTTAGCCTGCAACTGTTTAGTCGCTTGCTCTAGAGTTAACTCTTCTTGTTCTTTTTGCTCTTTCTTCAACCTTTTCATTTCTCTCTGTTTGGATTCTTTCCGCCAATAACGAAAAGAGTCAAACATTGCCGGCCGGGCTTTCTTCCTAAACAATTTCGCTTCTAAGTTGTCGAGAATCTCTTGTTCAAAACTACCATGCAGTGGCCAACTAAGGACACCATCCTTCTTACAATAACGGACCCATATCTCATTATAAGTTATAGGACCCACACCATACTTACAGTATAAATCATATAGGGGAGTCCCAATCGGAGGAACCAGACAAGAGTCCTCTAATTGTGAGTCACTGTTGCAACTAAAACAAGACAACATTTTCCGACTTACCATTTTCAGTCCGGAACACAAAACAAACAAACACGAAACAAATTGTGCACTTGAACCAAGAACTTAGGCCTACCAAAAACGAACTGATGTATCGATACCCAAAACTAAACCAAATAGATTATCGTAATTAGATCAACCAATGATAATCTGGCAAAACCAAACCAAACCAAGAACCGATCAAGGATTTTTAACAATCCTCACAAAAGTAACCAGCTAGCTATCACTAAATACTTAACTGAGTCACTGAAGACGTCACCAGGGAGAAACCCGTCACGTTTCGCCGTACTAAGGACTGCACCACTTCGGGTCCAAGACAGGGCGACGGTCAAGGCAACGGCCCACTGCAGCCGTCCTGAACGGGAATCCTCGTGGAAGAGAACTTCAGGGCCACTTTTGCGATATGCCGGGATCGATGAAGTGGGGCGCCTCCCTCAGGAATCTTCACACGAAGCTTCTCGAACTCTTCAGGCTTTTGGACCGGTACCGAATGACGTCGCCCCACGTTGGGCGCCAATTGGAGTTCTGGACTTTTTGGTTCCGTCCAGAGGTGTCAGGGTACAACACCCAAAGACCCCGGAGTCCCACCTGCCTTGGTGCACAAATGAACAGAAACACGGGCTTCTCGATGGTGGCGTCAAAGACCAAAGGTTTATTACTGCAGGGACACAGAAGTCATAGATACTACACACGGGCAGTAACCAGGAGCCTGTTCGATTTGCACAAAGTGGGTTGCTCCTTATATACCAAAAATTGTGCTCTAGGCAAATATTTCACATGTCGGTACATTCCCAAACCTTTTGTGTCTCTAAACAATAAATATTTGGCGTTACACAGGAACTGTTTGATAATATCTGATACCAAACATCACGAAGAGGGGTTCCCACCAGTCCATCACAATCCTTTGTCAATATTGTATTCAAGAGCCGGACCGCCTCATCGTAAAGTTCGTTACCTCCCCCTAATAAAGGCCCAGAAGGAAAGGAGCAGAGCCAGGTGCAGAAGATAGAAAAGCGGGATAAGAGATGTTTGTGGGTTGTAAATGGGCAAGGCTACCGGCTTCGGCCGCCTAATCATGATCAGGTACAATGGACACGAAGACCAGTTTGGCAGGACTGGCCTCGGGCAGAGGAGGCAGCCTTTGTCGAGTCATGCAGCTACAGCGTGATCTGGTTTAAGGTGCACGTGTCACGTAAGAGGTGAATCTCCGGCTAAAGCTACGTGTCCTTAATCAAAGTGGAGTGAATGAAATGATCAGAGGCTGTTGCATATGTGAGGGCAAGGAACCACAAAATGGCGGCCACGATCTAAGATGGATGCCGTGTGTATATCAGAAATGTGTCGGTGGAAGGAGTGCTCTTGCTCGTAGCGTAACGAAAACACTAGGATATACTAAATGGATCATTTGCGGTTCACTGATATCATTTTTATGTATTTCCGACAAACTTGAAAACACGGGTTCAAGTTGTCACGGAACCTCACTCATCATTGGGAAGTATCATCGAAAGCACATGGCCCAATGGTGCCTGGGTGACCAGCAAATTAGATCTTGCAAAAATTATAACTACCTGGTCCTCAGGCTAACGGAGGGGGCAAAGACAACAGCTCATCTGAAGCACTTAAAAAGTAAAGGGGCAGGAATCATCTGCAGCCTGGGAAACCTTAATCGAAAATTACATTGTCCATCCACGGACTCCATCTTGAAAGTCTTAAAAGCAAAAATATTGCCCTCAGTCAACTACGACCATTTAATTTTTCCCGGAGCCCTTACCAACTTCTATATGAATTTTCAAATGGCTGCATATAAGAAAGTGCTGGGTATCCCACGACAGGCCAGGAGAGCTAGAGTAAGGCTGGAGCTGGGGCTTTCCCGTCCCGACATCTCTTGCCTGGGAGACACAATAAAATATTACATTAGCACCCTGCAAGCACCCGCAACGGCTTTAAAAGCGCAAATTAAAACAATTTTTGAAGAAAGCGGATCGCCATGGCAAGCGCAACTGGCAGTAGCCAATCAATTGCTGGAAATAGAGGTGCAAAACCTGGCTAACACGAACATCTCAACTGCAGCATGGAAAAGAGCAGTGAACCGACAGGTAAAGCAAAAATCATTCGCAAGAGATCTCGCTAGTCTGCATCATCACCCAAACCTCTCCTCATTGGATAACTCTTATAAAGTGGGTAAAGCACAGCCCTACTTTGAACAAGCTCTTTCCGTTCAAACCCGAAAAAAGATCACTCACATGAGGCTCCTGGCACTACCCATAGTGGAGTTCAACCCAAGCTGGGCCCGTCCGGACAAATCAGTAGCATGCAGACTTTGTGACTACCACCAGGAATCCTGGTATCACTTGTTGTGTTGCTGCTCAAAGTTAGCTAGAGAGAGGTAACGTTTGGTCATCCCAATTTGCAGAGCTCAGGGCCTCAACCGATGCTGCGAAATTTCGGAGTTGTGTTTTTTGTTTACAGCAAGTCAAACAGTAGCACGGCTGGGGAAATTTACAGACCTAATTCGCGCAGGACTGTCCGCAAACGCTGCGCTGCAAAAAGCAAACTGAAGGTCTGGATGGAGGAGAGAGGCAGACACACCTCCAATTTAAAAACACTAATGCACTTTGTTTTTAAACTGCACAGTCATAATATGTCATTTTATGAAGGTTTCACGTTTAACTGACTGGAGGAAAAAGTTTAGGGAATATATCTTACGCTTCTTTTTCTAGATAATTATTTTTATACAGTCAGCATATTGTAATGATTTTAAATAATTGAACAACAAACGCTTTTCAGACACTGTTTCAGACACTCTGTTCATCACCACCCCCTTTTCTGAATCGCCTGACTTGAAAATGGCCGCCCAATTTTCCTGCTCAGTGATTGGTTTTCACGCCTGATCCTAAAATGGCCGCCGAGACTCTCGCGAGAGCTCGTGCCGATTTCTTTTCGATTTCTATTTTAACTCGCGCTCATTACACGGCGCTTACCGGAGCTTGACAGTCTGATGTCTACTTGATTTATTCATTCCGTTCCACAGTCTGAATGCCAGATGACCAGTGCTTGCCTTGTTGCCTGCCTGCCAGCCTGGCGTAGTGGCCTGTTGCTAGCAGTACGCTTTATCTTCAAATAGCATGCATTCATTAGCATTAGCAATCTCCAGCAGGTCCTGGCCTCGGGTCGGTGCATTTATCATAGAGGGAGTGGACCCCTACAGATAGGCATCGCCGGCGGTGCCGAGTGCTGGACTCAGACTAGTGACCGTGTGTGTCCAATTACAAGTACTCCTCCTATATTATTAAAACACTGGCATCACTCATCTAAATTAGCAGTAGAGTGGTCACTCTGTAATTAGATTAGATCTTAAGGGAGGCAACGAGGGGTTTGAATCTTCAAATGCCTTCTATGAAATACTGACGCATACTGTGCCTACCATCAGAGAGAGAATTATTCTGGGCAGGTGATTTGACGAGGAATGCGGTGCCTGCCTTTTGGAGCTCCACTGACCCTATTTGTGCAACAGCGACTTTCCCATCTCCTGTGGTCGGACCGACCCTTTGATTTATTATCACATCACATTTGTGGAAAGTGAAGGCATCCCATAGACCATGATTTCCACCCAGCACCCTGTCACGGTTTGTTAAAGGAGCCTGTTCCTGTTATCATATGAATTATGATCTGCTCCTCAAGGAGGCTAGAGTTACTGACTACTTGAAGCAGACACGACTGTCACCACTACTACAGAAACCATCATTGAGCCCAGTAGAGCCCTACAGCACATTGTAGATATCCCCTGTTTTGTAAATGTGGTAATAAAGCAAGTTTCATCACACATGGAATGGAAGCCCTTGGTCTACTAGAGGACTTGCAGCCTCTGCTTAGATCCCTCCTCGATATATATAAGGGAGCCCTTTTGTATGATCGCAGACCAGGGGGAGGCAGCACTACTGTTGTATGACCTCTCGGATGTGGACTTTGGTACCGTTGATCATAGCACCCCATTGAATCAACAACAATTTGATAGCCAGGGCATCGCATCAGCAAATACTTTTAACTGGATTGACTCATTTCTCTCGGACAGGACTTTCCAATGAATGTATGATGTTATTCTGCGGGATAAAATCCTGCATACCATTACTCCGCATTACCCTAAAATACCCCAGTACCCCAAAACCCAAACGTAGCCCTGAACCCTTAAAATACCCCTGTACCCCAAAACCCAAACCTACCCCTGAACCCTAAAAATACCCCTGTACCCCAAAACCGAAACCCAGCCCTGAACCCTAAAAATAACCCTTTACCCCAAAACCCAAACCTATCCCTGAACCCTAAAAATACCCCTGTACCTCAAAACCCAAACCTACCAAACCTGTGCACTGAACCCTAAAAATACCCCTGTACCCCAAAACCCAAACCTAGCCCTGAACCCTAAAAATACCCCTGTACCCCCAAACCCATACCTAGCCCTGAACCCTAAAAATATCCCTATACCCCAAAACCCATGCCTAGCCCTAAACCCTAAAAATACCCTTGTACCCCAAAACCCATACCTAGCCCTGAACCATAAAAATCCCCCTGTACCCCAAGACCCATACCTAGCCCTGAACCCTAAAAATACACTTGTACCTCAAAACCCATACCTAGCCCTGAACCATAAAAATCCCCCTGTACCCGAAAACCCATACCGAGCCCTGAACCATAAAAATACCCCTGTACCCCAAAACCCATACCAAGCCCTGAACCCTAAAAATACCCCTTTACCGCAAAACCCATACCTAGCCCTGAACCCTAAAAATACCCCTGCACCCCAAAACCCATACCTAGCCCTGAAACCTAAAAATACCCCTGCACCCCAAAACCCATACCTAGCCCTGAAACCTAAAAATACCCCTGTACCCCATAACCCATACCTAGCCCTGAACTCTAAAAATACCCCTGTACCCCAAAACCCATACCTAGCCCTGAACTCTAAAAATACCCCTGTACCCCAAAACCCATACCTAGCCCTAAACCATAAAAATAACCGTGTACCCCAAAACCCATACCTAGCCCTGAACCCTAAAAATACCCTTGTACCCCCAAAACCCATACCTAGCCCTGAACCATAAAAATCCCCCTGTACCCCAAAACCCATACCTAGCCCTGAACCCTAAAAATACCCCTGTACCCCAGAATCCATACCAAGCCCTGAACCCTAAAAATACCCCTGTACCCCAAAACCCATACCTAGCCCTGAACCCTAAAAATACTCCTATACCCCAAAACCCAAACCTAGCTCAAACCCTAAAAATACCCCTGTACCCCAAAACCCATACTTAGCCCTGAACCCTAAAAATACCCCTGTACCCCAAAACCCATACCTAGCCCTGAACCCTAAAAATACCCCTGCACCCCAAAACCCAAACCTAGCCCTGAACCCTAAAAATACCCCTGTACCCCAAAACCCAAACCTAGCCCTTAACCCTAAAAATACCCCTGTACCCCCAAAACCAACCCTATAATTTAAAAATGCCATACTCTAAAAATACACTGTGCACCCCATAATCCAAACTCACCCTTAAAATACCCCTAAACCCCTAAAACATATAACCCAGCACCCCCAAAATAAATGCATATACTTACCTTAAACTTAAACATTAAAAACATATACTTTTACCATTCATGCTTTTATAACGAATTTCGTTGTAAAAGCATGCGTGGTAAAAGCATAAAAGATATAATGGTATGCGTTATAAAAGTATTGCGGAGTAATGGTAGTTTAGTTGTAATGGTATGCGGAGTGAATGTATGCGGATAAAAAGTTGCGTTATAAACGTGTTTTACCCTTTCCAATAGATGGAGTCCTAGAGTGGCCCAGTGTTTGGGTACATTTTTATCGTAGCTTCCACTGGGTCAGAATTTATTGATTTGCTAAATAACTCCCAATCACAAGTTTGTCCCCATTAATAGGAAATAACATGTGAATTTTTACGCTTAATGCACCAACATCTTTCTGCCCTGGAAACTATCAGGCATTTTTCACTTGACAAATTTCACCAGGTTTTACCTGTCTAAATGTATTGGGGGGATAGCTATGAAAGTTCAGTGTTAGCCACCAACCTCTTAATTGTGATGTTTGACTAACAGGACTTACTACACATATTGTAATTAATTGGATCACTCGTTATGAGAACCTATGGTATGGTTGTTATTAAAACCAATGTATTAAATAGTGTTTAGGATCCAGACCTGGGCCCCCCTCCCATGAATGCACAGGATATTAAAAGTGTATTGTTTCCTAACTGGGAGCCAATGTAGACTTTGGCAGCAGAAGAAAGAGCATCATAGCTTGTTGTTGCTAGCTGGCAGGCAAGAAGGCTGAGTCTCTAAAGACATTGCACAGATCAGCCATGACCTTGTAAATAGGACTGAAAGTATATGGGGAGTAGAGGGTTGAAGCAGACAGCCAAACGTCAGGGTAGTCGAAAGAATCTAAATGTGCCTGATGATAAGTAAGTGCTTGAGAAGGCCAGTAATAAAGTGCGGCCACCATGTGAGAGGCACTCGCTGCGGCGCTGCCTGTCCCTGATACAGCGGCATCTTGAGTGAGCACTGTGAGGGACAGGACTGCTCACTGCCACTGAGTGAGAGGTATGAGTTAGAACACTGAGACCCTGTTAACACTATCTGAGAGATGTCTCCTATTGGAACACAGATTAAGGCTTGCTGCTGTGATGTTAGAGAAACTCTTGAAACTCGTGGTGTTGCAAACCGTCTCCCACCCAAATGCAACTTATATCATCAGGGCAAACATAGAGAGTACTCCCGTCGTAATCACACTCGATTTGTGATTGCGACGGGAGTACTCTCCAAAACTTGATACATTGATTCACAAACGTGTTTGCTGGAATATAAGTAACTCTGAGACCCATGCTGAATGGGGCCACTAACAGATTTTGCCTGGATTGTAGCGAATCTGCTTATGAATCTATGTTTGCCCTGAGGAAGTCATTGCGCGATATACCCAAGCCGAAACACGTCTTGGCTACATCTTGGCTATACCAACTTCGCCAACCTGCTGTCATGAACTATGTGTAATACATCTACGCTTGTGAACAGGATGAGAAAATAAAGAGATGAGAAAATAAAGAAGAATATTAACACACAAGATTTGGACTGATACTTTTGTGGATTGACTTTCTGATGATATAACTTTGATTACTCATTTGCCTTTTGCTCAGGAACAGTATTTTGGTTTGCATTTGTTCTTTGTGTACCAATGGTAACAGAGGATTTCTGGATACGTGGGTGGCCGTCTCCAAACTGTTCCCTCAAGCATTCTTTTGATATTACTGGTATCTTGACTATAATGTTGGTATTACGCAAGGTTTGACCTGGCCACGTTTCAAAGTTACATACTCATATATATGATCTGGAACTGCAGGGTAATATCAGGGCAACGATGGGAAAAGCACCTTCAAATGGTATCAGATACAGGAGATGTTTTAGATTGTAAAGCCATAAAGTTCGTCAAAAAATGGTTCAGTTAAATGAGTGTGTGCATGAGTAGCCTGACATGTTTACTAGGCTTTGGTGAAATTGCATGGCAAACCGTCCACATAAAACAAGACCAACTTCTGTTAGACATGATTCGAGAAACATGTTGCTGAGAATGTGCAGAAAAGATAAATGAATGTTGGCCCTGCAAGTAGCACTCACTAGTCTTGAAATGCGAATGCCAATGTTTAGTCAGGCGTTACAGTCATACATCGAAGAGAATGCAACGCCGCCTGCTGACGCATCGCCCATTCCACTGCAGTGGTGTCCTGTGCACCTCCTATGGTGAGTTGTCTTTCTTAGTAATACACATAGAAGTTCAATACATTAAAAATTACACAATAAAAAAAAATGTAGATCTGTAACTTCATATATGCATACATTTTACACAGCATTATCAAAATCTTTGTCCCAGTGCATTTCTGGAAAAGCAACCCCTCCATTAGGCTGTCACATTGATCCAGTACAGGATTTCTACATCCCAGTGGGTGCATCATGCCTGGGCCGAACCTCGTTGGTTCATTCTCCGAAATCTGACCGGTGCAAAGATGACGTCTGTGATGGGAATGTCCCCTTCATGATAACCAGGCACCTCCCAGCCCTGGCGCTTGGCTCTATGTGAAGCTTGTATTTCTACTTTATTTTGGCCCAGGCCTCAGACTAATCTTCATGTTTGCAGATGTCCAGGCCTGTTCCTGGTTATGCAAGAACCTGTTCTGTGCCCTGGAGGGGAGCACACACCATGCCCTCATGATGGGCGTAGGACATCTTTCCATGCACTGTTGAATCATGCAAAGCGGCGCTGGCAGCATGCTGAGTTTCTAGGATCAGAAGTATAAACAGCCCTTTATTATCTTTGTCAGGAGATCCACTGAACCATCTCATGTAAAGCTCTGCTGTTATGTGAACACCTGCAACCTTGCTCTGACATTCCCTGTGTATGTGCAGTGACTGTGTGGCACATGTATGGTACTCGGATCATATGTGTGCTACGAGTCCGATTACTGGGAGCAGTGGGATCCTTTTGTATGTCCCCTGGTTTATCATGGCTCAAGATGGCGGATGATGGGACTCCCGCAGGCAGTGGAAGTGAACTGACGGCATTCCAATGTGTGGAAGGTGCAGCTCATGACCCTGAAATGAGAGAGGATGGAGACAGGGCTGCCTTATAGGGATTCAACGAGGACCTTGTTAGTTACCAAAAGTCTGCTTGTCAGCTCTTCCTGAGCCCTGCCATTTGGTCGATGGTAATGGTGAGAGTGGAAGTACAGTTCATGTTGTTCGGAACGAGGAGGTTTCTAGGCTGGCCTGTCCCTTATCAATGTTTCAGGAAGGCTGATCGTGGCCAGGTGCAGAGATCTCACACTTCATTGTGCTCTTGCTTTGGACATTGCTGCTTTTAGATGGTGATAGTGGGATAGGTATTTGCAACACACAAACTTGGAGCAAACTCGGAACTCTGTTATATCTACTAGGATGGACATTTATCTCAATCTGAGGCTGAAATCACACATTCAATAACATCTTGATGACAGTGAAGCAGTTTTTGCTCCACAGTAAGGACACAGAGTAGTAAGTTTACAAACCATCATGGTCTAGTAGCACATTATTAAAATTGCAAGCTCAAATTGAATCAATTAAGCATAAATCAATAGTCACTTGAATGCAGCATGTATGAATATAGTCCAGGCAATTCAAAGCAGCAAATAGATGTACGCATTATTAAAGAAATTTGTGCCTTGTATTGTTATTGGTATTTGTTGCCCATGTGAGCGTTTTCCTTCCTGTTTGCCCGCCTACCTTGCCGCCCTCCATCTTCCCTCCCCGCTCCCCGCTTCCCGCCACCACCGCTGACCCTGCCCCTTTTTTCCTTCTGTTCCCTCCCCGCTCCCGCCTCCCAGCTGCTCCGCCCACCCGCGCACTTGGCCTTATATGGCGACCGTGCGACGCAGGTGAGTGTGACCCACTTGTGGGACACCCCCGCGCCGCACGGCCACCAGCTGCTGCGTGTGCCCCATTGCCTTGCCCTCTGCCTCGCTGCCTGCCTCGCTGCCGGCTGCCGGCTGACTCTGCTGTTGTTTGTTTTTGTTTTATTTTGACCTCCATTTGTGCCTGTTTATTCCTACTTTTGTGCCCGTGTTAGCATTGTGACCTTCATTTGTGCCTTGTATTGTTATTGGTATTTGTTGCCCGTGTGGGCGTTTTCCTTCCTGTTTGCCCGCCTACCTCGCCGCCCTCCGTCTTCCCTCCCCGCTCCCCGCTTCCCGCCACCACCGCTGACCCCGCCCCTTTTTTCCTTCTGTTCCCTCCCCGCTCCCGCCTCCCAGCTGCTCCGCCCACCCGTGCACTTCGCCTTATATGGCGACCGTGCGAACGCGCAGCGGGCGCGCCGATTGTGCGCCGAAGGCGCGCCAAAGGTAAGCCCGTCTGCGCCCGTCCGCGACCGGATCGCGACCAGCGCCAGGACCCCTGGCCCACGAAGACCCCGACCTACCCGCCTGTCGTACTCCGCCGCCACCCTCATCGCACTCAACACCGGCCGACTCCCAGAATGCCACCAAGCCACGCCACGTCGCACCCACGGACCTTTCAGCTGCCACGCCTGCAAATTCACCTGCATCCGGACCTGCCTCGCACCAGCACCCGCCAAGTCGAACACCAGCAGCACCCACCTCAAGTGCATCCTGCTCAACACCCGCTCCGTCCACAGACACGCCATCGAACTCTGGAACCTCCTAGACGCCACAGCCCCTGACGTTGCCTTCCTCACGGAGACCTGGATGAACGCCTCTTCAGCTCCCGACATCGCCATCGCTATCCCAGAGGGCTACAAGATCGTCCGGAGGGACCGCAACTCCAACCAGATGGGAGGAGGCATCGCCATCATCCACAGGAACACCATCCGTCTCACGACCAGCACCGACAACACCCTGACCAGCGCCGAACACCTGCATTTCCAGATCCACACCAACCCGAACACCACCCTCAGAGGCACCCTGATCTACCGACCCCCGGGACCACGCACACAATTCAGCGAGGACATCACCGACTTTGTCAGCCCGCATGCCCTCCCCTCCGCTGACTACATCCTCCTGGGGGACCTCAACTTCCACCTGGAGAACAACAACGACCGCAACACCAGCACCCTGCTCGACAACCTCGCCAATCTTGGACTCAAGCAACTGGTGTCCACCCCCACCCACCTCGCCGGACACACACTCGACGCAGTCTTCTCTTCCAGCACAGACATCGACTTCAGCCACGCCACAGAGCTTCAATGGACGGACCACAGCTGCGTCCACTTCACCTTCAAGAGAACGACGACCCACCACCACCAGCAACAGGCCGCCCGCAGAAGCTGGAACAAGATCACAGCAGACCAGCTCGCCACCTCCCTGAGCCAGCACCCTCCTGCCAGCTCAGCGAACCCCAGCCAGGCCGCCGACAACCTCACGAAGTGGATCAGCATCTGCGCGGACGAGCTCGCCCCGCTGAGGACCCCGCCCAGCAGACCCGGCAGCAAGAAAGCCCAGTGGTTCACCGACGAACTCAAGAGCTCCAAGAAGAACTGCCGAGCCCTCGAGAAAGTCTGGAGAAGGGAACCTACACCGGACAACAGGACCACCCTCAAGCTGGCCACTCGGAAGCACCACCAGCTGATCCGCGCCGCCAAGAAAACTGCATTCAAGGACCGGCTGGACAACAACGCACACAACAGCAAGGAACTCTTCAACATCGTGAAAGAGCTATCCAACCCCAGCGCAGGAAACAACGACATCACCCCATCGCAAGACCTCTGCAACTCCCTCGCTTCATACTTCCACAACAAGATCGCGGACATACACAACAGCTTCAACAACCAACCAACGCACACCATGACCGAACAACCACCCCCCACCACCACCCTCCACGCCTGGACCCCGATCAGCACCGAAGACACCATCCGCACGATGAACTCCATCCACTCCGGATCACCGACCGACCCCTGCCCTCACCACGTCTTCAACAAGGCCGATGCTGTCATCGCACCCCACCTGCGAGACATCATCAACACATCCTTCGACACCGCCACCTTCCCTGAGAGCTGGAAGCACGCCGAACTCAGCGCTCTACTCAAGAAACCAACAGCGGACCCCACCGAACTCAAGAACTACCGCCCCATCTCGCTCCTCCCGTTTCCAGCCAAAGTAATCGAGAAGACCGTCAACAAGCAGATGGCCGCCTTCCTCGAGACGAATGGATCCCTCGACCCCTCACAGTCCGGCTTCCGAGCCAATCACAGCACCGAGACCGCCCTCATCGCCGCCACCGATGACATCCGAGCCCTGATGGACAACGGAGAAACAGCGGCCCTCATCCTCCTAGACCTCTCCGCGGCATTCGACACGGTCTGCCACCGCACCCTAGTACAGCGCCTCAGCAACGTCGGAATCCAGGACAAGGCGCTGGAATGGATCATCTCCTTCCTCGATGGAAGAACTCAGAGAGTCCGCCTACCACCGTACAAGTCAGAGGCCTCCGAAGTCATCTGCGGCGTCCCTCAAGGATCCTCTCTGAGCCCCACCCTCTTCAACGTCTACATGAGTCCCCTCGCGGCCATCGCACGCCAACACAACCTCAGCATAATCTCCTACGCCGACGACACCCAGCTGATCCTCTCCCTGACCAACGACCCCGCCTCCGCCAGAGCCAACCTGCATGAAGGGATGAAAGAGGTAGCCGAGTGGATGACGACCAGCCGCCTGAAACTGAACTCTGACAAGACGGAGGTCCTCATCCTGGGCTCTTCACCCTCCGCCTGGGACGACTCCTGGTGGCCTCCCGCCCTGGGCACCGCACCCAAACCGACAGACCATGCACGCAACCTGGGCTTCATCCTGGACTCCTCACTCTCAATGACCAGGCAAGTCAACAACGTCTCCTCGGCGTGCTTCAACATCCTACGCATGCTACGGAAGATCTTCTGGTGGATCCCCACCGAGACCAGGAAGACCGTCACCCAGGCCCTCGTCACCAGCCGACTGGATTACGGCAACGCCCTCTACGCCGGCACCACCGCCAAGCTCCAGAAGAGACTCCAGCGGATCCAGAACGCTTCAGCCAGACTCATCCTCGACATCCCACGAACCAGCCACATCTCCAGACATCTGAGAGACCTTCACTGGCTCCCCGTCAACAAAAGAATCACCTTCCGCCTCCTCACCCACGCACACAAAGCCCTACACGACCAAGTCCCGAGCTACCTCAACAGCCGGATCAACTTCTACGCTCCCAAACGCCACCTCCGATCAGCCAACTACGCCCTCGCCGCCGTCCCCCGCATCCGAAGAGAGACTACAGGAGGAAGGTCCTTCTCCTACCTGGCCGCCAAGACCTGGAACTCCCTCCCGACCGACCTCCGCCTGACCCAAGACCACCTCTCCTTCAGGAAGAAGCTGAAGACCTGGCTGTTCGAGCAGTAGCGGCACCCCCCCCTTCCCTAGCGCCTTGAGACCCTACGGGTATGTAGCGCGCTCTATAAGTGTCATTGATTGATTGATTGATTGATTGAAAGAAATCATATGCAAAATAGGATAAAATTCCATTCCCTTAAAGGGAAACTCCCCAATTCTAATGTAAGATTGTGGATAAGTCAGGAAATTTAGAAGCAACAGGTGTCAGCAAATACAGCACCACATGTAGAACCAAATGGAGGTTCTTGAGAGTAATCCTATGAACAGAAAAATAATAGGCATAGGGTCTCAAGAGATCCATCATCCAAGTGATACATCCCACAGGTTCTTATGGCGTAAATGTTAAGATGTACATGTTCTAACTATTGTTAATAGAAAACATATACATCACTAGTTTCACTAAATCTAAGTGTAAAAATACATGTGCACACATGTGAGTAATGGTCATGTGTGTTACTCTATCTAATAATGAATCCTCTGTCTGGAAAATGGGTATGAAAGTGTGATCCAAACCACCCCACTTTGCTCCAGTTACAAGTTGTTCCTGACCAAGGAAGGGAGTGCCCCACAGAGTGCCCGTAGGACTGCTGTGTGAACAGGGCTGGTGTCTGCATGACAGCTACTCACAGAGATGGGAGGACATCACATGAACTCTGCATAATTTCTTGCAGAAGTTGATGGTCTGTCTAATTCCTAGAAGAGGGAGAGAGAAGGAGTTTGCCCAGCCCTGCAGGAGGAGAGAATGTCCAGGAGAAGAAGCCAGTTGTGCCTCAGTATGTGAAACACCCAGACGTTGCTGCCTGCCCTTGGGAATAAAGCAGGAGCCAACAAGTGTCATATGTGTGTTGGACCTCCTGACTTCCATCACTGCCCCTGCTGTATACAAACATCGAGCCAGAGAAATAACCATGTGCTGTCAAAGTCAAAAAGTCAAAAAGATTTATTTCGTAATTAATTAAAATTATTACAATTTTTCACAAGATAAAATGGTAGTACAAAATGTAAACATTTTACTAAAATTGTTACTGCGCACAGCTGGAAAATAATATAAAACAATATTTAAAACTTTCACCCAGAGACGTTCCACCTGTCTAGATTTCTCAGTCTGTTTTTGCAGGTTCACGATTTCCTTTACCGTCCCTGGAGGTACGGTGGCCATAATGTCCTGCCTCATTGGCCTTCCCCCTGTTCGGCTTGGCCCAGAAGTTTTTTCACCTCTGCCGAAATGTGATTCCCCAGCACGCCAGAATTATAGAACTGCCTCCCAGCCAACTTATTACGGATTGTCTACATGAACCGATCTTTAGTTCGTTCATGATGGGTTTCAGAAGTCGTAGCCTCTGTGCCGTAAGTGCCGGACATACACAAAGAAAATGGGCTAAAGTTTCTGTTTTGTAGCCACATAGCCGACATTGCTCCGTCTTGTAGGTACCTTTCCAGGATGGTAGTAAATCCTTCGAGATGTACATACCCATCCTGTACTCTGTGAATGCTCTTTTTAAATACTCGCTAAAATGGGAAGTTAAGAAAGCATGTGGTTTTCCTGCTGTGAAAGAGTTGATAATAGTCCAGCCGTGCCGACGTTTTGTAAGTATACGTTCATCTTCTTGAAAGGATTTCCTTTTTGCTGCCACATTGGCCGATCTACTTAGGCCTGCTTTATCCATCCCGGATTCCCATGCTGATTCCAGTTCCAGCTCTTTCAAACAGGATTTCAAATTCTTTCCCCAGGTACACGGGGTTCCGGTCTCCCCTTGGTTTTTAATTTCTTCCCAGTTTAGCCAGTTCATTGTATCTGGATCTGCAGATCTAAGTTTGTAACAGAGTTTCACGAAGCCGCTCATGCTCCTAAATCTCTGGGTTTGCAGTCCAAATTCGAGCCTGACTTGCGACGCTGAAGCAGATTTTGGAAGGTTAAAAATGGCTTTATAGATTTTGATTTGTAGCTCATTTAATAGGTCGGCTTCCTTGCCACACCAAGTAACCAGACCGTAGGATAGGCTGGGTAAAACTTGGGCCGTCATAACTTTTAACAAGTGCTGATAATTTGGGCAGTCCATTCTTGCTTTTAGCAAACGGTAAGCGAAGATTAAGGATTGGGCTTTGGCTTGTATTGCGATTTTGTGCTCCGTGCGTTTCGCTCGTTTCGATATTATAATTCCAAGGTATTTATAAGACCCTTGTTCTTCCACCTTTACGCCGTTCGCCGTCCATTTATACTTAAGCTTTTGAGGGTCTACTAGACGGACCACTTTTGTTTTATCTTTGTTTAATTCTAGCCCTTCCTGTTTCAAGTATGCTGCTAATTTGTTTAGTGCTCTTTGTAAGCCAATTGGAGTTTTACTCAGCAGTACTATGTCGTCTGCGTATTGTAAACAAGGAATTCGATTGTTAGCCAACGATGGTGAGAGAACTTCGGCCGACTCCAACACACTTGAAAGGTCCGAGAGGAAGAGATTAAAAAGGGTAGGAGCTAAAACACAGCCTTGTTTTAGACCTTGGTACGTTGGTATACTCCTCGCTGTACAGACTCCATTTCCCAATTTCACTCTTGCCCAGGTATTTTTATATAAGGCTTTAATTGCCTTTACAAGTTGGATCGGCAAGCCCCAGTTTTTTAGTTTTCCCCACAAACGCTCTCTGTTGACCCGGTCAAATGCAGACTTGATATCAACAAAACAGGCGTACAGCCGTGCTCCCTTTGCTACCGCTCTGTCCATTAACAATGACAGGCAGGTCAGGTTGGTTATTGTTCCCATTCTCCGCCTGAAGCCTGTTTGAAACCGGGGAATTCTATTTGTTTCTTCAATCCAATCCTGTAAGTTTGAGAGTATGCAAGAGGCGTAGAGCTTAGCCTCCACGTCTATTAAAGATATAAGCCTGTAGTTAGCTGGGTTGCGATGGTCACCATGCTTAAATATTGGATGAATAATATTGCCCTTCCACGAAGCAGGAACCTGTTCTTGCTTGTAAATGTGGTTGAAAAGTGGCGTTAGGGTCTCTGCCCAAAAGGCTGGATCATGTTTGAAGATTGCGTTTGGCAGCCCATTCGGGCCTGCTGCACCTTCTGTCTTCAATCTAGATATTATTTTGCTCAATTCACCACTGGTGGTTAAATCAAGACAATCAGTAGGCGCTTTTGGATCCTTCTCCGGCTCTGAGTCTTTGGTTTCCGTGTTCTTTCTTCCAATTATTTCCTCCTCGTTTGCATTTGTTGCCCGTAAGCCATTCACGAGGCCTGCGGCTGTTTCGCAATATAAGGTTTGCACGTGCAGGGACCAGGAATCGGCACCGACACCTGCTTCCTGATAAAGTTTTGATCCTTTGTTTAGTTCGTTTATAATGCCCCAAAAGTCACGACTGTCAGGGTGTTTTCCTGCGCTTAGGAGTTTGTTCGAGAGCATTTCCTTATAAGATGACTTGCAACCCTCAGTGACTTCCTGTACATGCTCCTTGCTTCATTCAGGTTACCTTTGTTTATCTTCAACCCCCGTTTTTTCTGGCAAACAAGTGCTCGAACCTCTTTGGCAACCTTTCTTTTTTTTGTTCTTAATTCCATATTAAACCAAGGCTCCTTCTTGAAGTTTAAATTACCCTGTTTCACTGGCATTACTGGAAACTTATGAAGCAAGTCCAAAATCATTTGCTCCCAATTGCTTACAAGGTCTTCATCTTTTTGGGGCCTGAGGTCGAATATTTGGGCTTTTACGGTGGACTGAATTTTTTCCAACCCTTCTCTGCGCCATTTTAATTTTTTTAAGTTGAACTTTGAGGCGGGATGTAAAAGAGAGTTCATATTTGGTGCCAGGGTGGGCGCGATGTTCAGGCTTGTTATTTGGGGGAAATGATCGCTTTCTTGACGTTGAGCGATATAAAATGCATCAATGCCTGGGATTAGCTCGTCACTTACTATGGTGTAATCAACTGTTGAGTGGACCCTGCCACTCAAATATGTTGTACCTGCCGACCTGTCTCCCTTTGTATTACCATTCAGAACCGACAGACCTAGTTCTCTTAAGCTGGTTTATAACTTGAGTCCGCCAATAGTCGATGATTTTGTTGCTTTTGGCCGGTTTTTACCAATTAGATCGCAATTGAAGTCCCCGGAAATAAATAATGGGCATCCTGAGTATGTTCTTTGCATCAATTTTATCAGTGATGTTAGGCTTGCATATTTTTCTTGATGTAATATCCTGTTGGGATGGACCATGTGCTGTCTTGCATTCATGCAACACCCGAAGGTCCGGTGCTGCTGCTGCACGACTCCAAGCAAACCTAGTGGAAAAGATGCCATTGTGACCCAAACAGATCTTTTTTTTTATATACTGTTATTAGATTTTATTTGCATATAGTATGCTTGCAACAAAAAAATATCACGTTGGCTGTTTCACAATAGCCATAACGCACATCTCTACAATCCTTCCTGTTTCATATGCACCTAGTAAAGTTTAACTGGACTTTTAGCTCCCACCTCAACTTGCTTCCAGTAACCAATAATTCCACATGTTACATAGGGTAGTTTTACAATATGCTGCAAGTCTATCAAATTGCATGTTGCATGGGTCGGGATGTCATTGGTGTGGACAGCTGTCCCCTGGCTGACCTCACTATCCTGTCCCACGTACCTCTCATCCTCCTGCTGTGTACTCGTGCAGGGCCTATCAACTCTTGTACCATCGTTCCCCAGACCAGTAGCACTTCCGGCAATTTATCGTCCCTTCTTGTATTTCTCATGTGTTCCTCTTCTGCGGTCACCCACTCTTTGAAGCCACCCTCCTATTTGTCTCTACTAGGCCCTCGTGGGCTTAGCCAATGTATTGCTATATGTCTTTTTGGCACAGTCAGACCCAGTACTGCAAATCATCTACTGGTCTTACGCTTTAGGTCTCTAGGCAACAGTCCCAGAAGGCAGCCCTTCACCTCCAGCAGGATCGGCCAGCCTGTTACTCGATGCAGTTGCTGAACCATTTTTGACCAGTACTCCACTATCGGGGGACAGCGCCACACCATGTGCACAAAATCAGCTTCTGGGTATTGACATCTGGGACAGAGAGAGAACTGTGTCAGGTATATGGTATGCAACCATCTAGGAGATAGGTATGTCACGTGTATGATGTTGCATTGGATCTGTTTGAACTGTGCACTAACCCTGGGTGGAGCTGGCGGAGCAGGACTACGCGGAGGTCCACGAGTTGGCAACAAACTCCGCTCCACTACCCACCTCCACCCCCAATTAAGAATTTATTAAAAATACATTTAAAGGTAAAAGAAAGAAGACTTACCTTGACTGCGGCATCCCCGAGCTGCCGTCCTCCTCTTCCTCGCCATCTCAGGGTGATCTGAACATGCGCCCGCACATGCGCATTTCTAGAAAGGAATGCGCATGTGCAGGCGCATACGCAGATCACCCTGAGACGGCGAGGAAGAGGAGGACGGCAGCCCAGGGACGCTGCAGTCAAGCTAAGTTTTTTTTCTTTTACCTTTAATGTATTTTTAATTAATTCTTAACAGGGGGGTGGAGGCGGGGACTGGTCAACTCCGCTCCGCTGCGGAGTGTGCGGAGATTTACCTACTCCCCGTTCTCCACAGAGTAGGCAAATGTCTGCATACTCCGTGGGCGGAGCGGAGCTCTCCGTCCGCGCCTACCGTCCACACACTGAGACTTTCTGGTCCTCTCCATATATGCAAGACCAGTCCCCAGGGGACAGGAGCCCCTCAATCACCGCCTGCCATCTCTCCTCCGCTTTTAGTGGCTTACCCTGCCTGTGTACACGTAGTGACCTATATAGGTGACTTACAAATTTACGCCCTCCCGCCATAGTGATCATAGTGTCTAGTATATGCGTTTGGTCTCGTGCCGCTGAAAATGTTGGAAAAACGTGTTGCGCAGTAACGGCAATCTTTTCATATTGTAGGAATTGCCCCTCACCTTGTGCAAACGCTTCTAATGCAGGTGTTAGTGTGATAAATCTCCCCTCGGGGTGCACATCAGAAATCATTAAGCAGCCTCCTTCTTTCCATCTCCCCACTGACATTGACTGTGGTATCTGGGCAAAAGGGCAAACATTCCAAATGTCCATCCTTGGGGCATAGGGTGCCTTTCTTATTACGGTCTGTACAATGCGTTCCAATATCCTAGCCATTAGTCTGACCAATGGAGGAAATGACCACTGTACACCCCTGCCCCTCATCAGTAGTGTCCCCAATTGATGGCCATCACATGTACCTGTGAACAAGGATCTCTCCAAGTCTGGGTCTGGGTCTAGCCAGTGTATTACATGTTGGAGCTGCGACAACAGGTAGTATAATTGCAGATCTGGTATCTCCAGACCCTCCTTGCCCCATATCTGTTTCATTGTGTTGAGTCTCACTCTACATCGATTTCCATTCCTCAGTAGCTTCAACATGATGGCATGTAGCTCGTTAAAAATCCTGCAGGGTAGTTCATAAAACGTCCCCTGCATAAGATATAGGCATCTTAGCAGTACCACCATTTTGATCAGGGCTACCTTGCCGATCAAGGACAGTTTCAGTGTGTTCCAAAACTGAATGGAGCTATGGAGTCCCGCCACAATCCATCCCATATTTAGGTAGTAGAAACGGTCTTCCTCTGTTGTTGTTTATATTCCCAGGTATCTGCCGCTGTCCAACGTCCATGGAAGCTCGACTTGTGGGAGCTGGGACAATGCGAGTTCACCCAGCCCACCTAATGGGAACAACAGTGATTTTAGATTTGTTGATATGGAGTCCCGATGCCTCACCAAACTTATCCAGCTCACCCATTAACAACAGAATAGAGATCGCCGGTTGCCTCAGGTAAACCAGGGCATCATCTGCATATAAGGAAACCACATTATGGACCATCCCTCAAGCACCTGCGGCAATTGACTCGCCAGTGGTTCCATTGCCATGGTGAATAGCAATGGTGAAAGTGGGCACCCCTGCCTTGTTGCCGCATGGCTGCCAATACACATCTTCCCACGCGTACTCTAGACATAGGGTTTGTGTATAGTAATTTTACCCAGTCTATGAATCGGGGGCCAAAGCCCATTTTATGGAGTACCTTCCAGATGTTTTCACATTGCACGGAAACAAAGACTTGTGCTACGTCAAGAAATGCCAGGGCGTATTCATCTTTCACCGGTCCTAAGGACTGCAGGACATGAGCCAATCTGCTGATGTTTCTAAGGATGTTTCTACATGGTATAAATCCCAACTGATCCTCGTGTATGAGCTGGGAGAGATAAGGCAGGAATCTGTTTGCCAGTATGTGGCTGATAAGCTTGAGGTCCACGTTTAGCATAGAAAGGGGCCTATATCAGCCAGGAAATACTGGGGTTTTCCCGGGTTTTGGCATACTACTAGAAACGCCTCTCTCATTGTCTGCGATAACTACTATATCTCCCAGGCTTCAGCAGTACATCCAGTAGCCTATCTGTCAACAAGCCGGAGAATTGCCGGTAGAATTCGGCTGAAAATTTGTCAGTGCCTGGTGACTTGAACGGGTTTAAGTCTTTTATCGCACCAGTACTTTTGTTCTACTCATCGGAGCACCAAGAGTTTTCTGAGCCTCGAAGTTAAGCCTGGGCAGTGCAATCTCACTGAGGTATGCCATTATCCCTGAGGCACTCGCAGTGCTCCGAGGTTCTGTGTACACCCCTTCTAAATGCGCTGCGAAAGCACTATTGATTTCTTGCTGTTTGTACACTAATTTACCCTCTCTGCTGCGTATCTCTACCACTGGTCTGGATTCATCTCCCTCTAGATACCATCACCTTCTGTTCTTATTCCTGCCATATTTATCTAATCTATCCCACAGCTCCCCGACCTTCTGTCGTTGAGCATTTCAGAGCTGCTTGCCATTCCGTTCAGTAGGAAGTGCCTTCTCCATTATAGCTAATTCGCGTTTCTGTCTACCCAGATTTTCCTCCAAGACCCGTCTTACCCCTACCTCCAAGGACATACATATTCCCCTGAGTACCACCTTCATGACGTCCCATTCTGCAGCTCTAATATTCGCTGACTGCCAGTTTGTCCCTAAGCAATTCCCGGAATACGGTATCTGGAAAGGTCTGGTCGGAAAGTGCATCTGTATTTATTCTCCATAGTGGTATTCTAGGAGTAGGTGTGTGGAGTGCATACACTAGATTAGTAGGGAGTGGTCCAATAAATACCAGGCCATGTATTGGGCGCCTGTAACTCTGTGGATGGCCGTTGCCTGTATAAAAAAACAGTCTAGTTGACTTATGTACCTGTTGCCTGTGTACAACGTGAGTAGACTTGTTTATGTGGATCGCGCTGTCTCCAGATATCTATCACGCCCAAGCTACTTTGCACCTGCTTTAGGTTTAATATCTAACCTGGTGGGGGTGTCTGTCGATTGCGCCATTTAGTACACAATTTTAATCGCCCGCCATTATAAGATCAATCTCTTTAGTAAGGTGGGCGTGCCTAAGTGCTGATTCCAGGAAATCACCATCGTCAGTTGTCAGACTTAAGAAATTTTCACTCTGGATATAATACACAGGAACTAGATGCTAGATCCCAAATCCACCTAAGCAACAACCCAAAGCTCGATTACACGAGTCTTCAGAATGTTACTTTTGGGGAAGGGGGAAAGTGGATAAAATAACAAAAGAGAAGAGACTGTTCCTGTTTGGTTCCTCTGGTTGTCCGCCAGCAGACTTCCATCAAAGGTTGAACCTAGAGGGAGGGAATGTCGTTAGTTTCCTATTAATCTATTGTACCTCTGACTAGATTAGCTCTGTATACTCTCTCTCTAACCATTTACTTCCCAGGACCCAGCTCCTCTTCTATCCTCTCGCTGTTGTTTAGTTGGTCTAGTATTTGACTAGTTCCTTCCTGCAATTTTAATATAGTGGTTTCTTTTTAGTCAGCATTCCAAGAAAAACTATTTCTAATTCTCTCTCTCTCTTAATCTACTCACTTATTTATTTTCGAACTTTTCCTATTCTTATGGTGTCTTTATTCTTGTCTGCCTATTCTTCTTGTCTACTGGTTTCCTCCTTCCTGTAATTAAATACAAAGTTTTTAGGCTTTCTGTATTCTTTTTTCCCCTCCTGTGTTATATTCGTATTTATCTTAACTTACTTGACTTGTTTAAACTGCTTTGGTTTATCGCTGTCCTTATCTCTTGTATCTTTTAATGCTTCTTATTGTCTCTCTTCTTAGAAAGACACCTCAGCCTTGTTTGGTTTATCTACAACGTATGCAGTAAGTGTGTTCTTTCTTTTGACTCTCGATCTTACTATATACATTCATTTACATTATCTAAGACTATCATTTATAACACTTAGCTTTGGTTTGTCTTCTTTCTTCTTCAGGTGGTCACGTTTGGTACTTCAACGTCTTCTAAGAAGGCTGCCGTAAATTCTTCACTTCAGGTTGGTCTAAACCTCTTCACGAGTTCTGTGAGAGGTCACTCGCTCCGAAGCTTCCGCCCTAGCTCCTATACTCCAACTTGTTACAACTATATTAAGTCGTGCTCTGATTATTCCTCGAGGTTTCTACTTTTATACCTTGAACTGGTGTTACGGTTCTAAGGATTTAATTTCCGTAACACGCGACTATTCTCTACAGTTTTACCGGATTCTTCCTGAAACGCTCCTTCTCCGCCAAGGGTTCAGGTGAAGTGCACAGTTTCTCACTCGCGCGCGCTTCACCTGGGTTCCTTCACGATAGCAGCAGAAAACTAGCCTGCTAACTTCAACTCGGCGTCGGTGGCCATCTTGAGATGTCACCTCCGAGTCAAAACAGCCCAAGGACTTCTTTCTGATCGTTTCTTGCTGGAACTACTTCTATTCCAAGCAATTGAACCCACTAGGTATCTAGGAGTCCTGACAGTACCCCCCAACAAGGTAGATTCTCTCCTTCTTGGTTTGGTTGGAAATTGCTGATGAAACCTTGGAGCATGAACATCCTCATCCTTCTCCCAAGATCTCTCCTCCGGTCCATAACCCTCCAGTCTACCAAGTAGAACAATTGTCCTTTCCGTTCTTTGGAGTCCAGTATTTCCTTGACCTCAAATTCTGTCCCTGTTTCCAAGTGAAGAGGTCTTGGTGGCGAGTTGACTCGCAAATTAGTTGGAGCCTTCTTCAAGAAGAGACATGAAAAACTGGATGGATCTTTAATCTAGGTGGTAATTTTATTGGATAAGTCACTTGGTTAATCTTTTCTTCATCCAGATAAGGCCCAATAAATCTTGGTTGGAATTTCCGATTTCCCTTGAGTCTCAGATTCTTTGTAATTAACCTAACATAATCTCCTTTCTCTAAAGGGGGGCCTTCTTGTCGTCTTTTGTCTGCATAGTTCTTATACTTCCTTTTTGCCTGTTCCAGATTTTCTATAGCACTTTGATGTATCTGTCCTAAATATGTCACTATTTCCTCCACTGCTGGAACAGATATTTCGGTTTGTCTGATAGTGGAATTTGGATGTCTCCCATAATTCATATAGAAGGGAGAGAAACCAGTAGAAACCTTTTTGGCATTATTGTGGGCAAATTCTGCTGCCCACAAATAATCCGACCAATTGCCTTCTTTTTGTAAAAGAAACAATCTCAAATATTGTTCGAGCTCCTGGTTTACTCTCTCCGTCTGGCCATCGGTTTCTGGGGGATAACTAGTAGAAAACCTAACCTCTGTTCCCAACCCTTCCATAAATGACTTCAAAAAATAGGAAATGAACTGTGGGCCTCTGTCGGAAATCAATATTTTGGGAATTCCATGTATTTTCACTATCTGAGTGCTGAAGTGCGTAGCTAACTGTTTAGCTGTAGGGACCCCTTTCAAAGCTGTGAAGTGAACCATTTTGGAAAATGAGTCCACTACTACTAAGATGGTATTATATCCTTGACTTAGTGGCAAATCAGTAATAAGGTCTAAGGTGACTGTGTGCCATGGATAGGGTGGTGTGGGCAATGGCATCAGCAACCCTTTTGGAGCCTGCTGTTCAGATTTCCCCTGAGCGCAAATCTTGCAAGTCTTCACGTACTCCTCGATATCCTTCGTCATTTCTGGCCACCAATAATGTCTTTTAATGAGTTCTTTGTTTTTTGCTTCTCCTTTGTGTCCTGCCAGCCGGAGCATCTGAATCAATCAAACACTCACACCCAGTCAAAAGATCTGGGTTTAATCCATCACCGTTCTTTAGCCCACTCTGCCACCCCAGTTCAGACATGGCCATATGCAAATAAGTCTGACCCTGTACCTCATGGGAACAGTCCAACCCAAACTGCCAAGCCATGTCTTCCCTGGACCGGAAACAAGCTCATATTATGACAGAACAGGCATCATTTCTGTGGAGATCCTTACTCCTTTCAAAATGCATCAACCCTATGTTCTTAGTATGTAACCGTTCACTGGAAATAAAGCTTTTCTGTAATGTAATGTAGTGGCTGCTCATCTCCACTAGCTCAACAGGTAGCTCCAATGCAATATCCCCCCTCCCCTCCTGAAAACCCCTCCTCAACAGCTCAACAATGTCCCAATTAATAACTATCAACCATTTAAACAGACCCAGTGCTGCCTTGCAAGTCTGTATCGTGGACTCAGCAATGTGCCCAGGGGTAGTGGCTGGACTGTCTTGTGTAGGTTGCGGTGGCGACACCTTCTCTTTTGCTTTAGTTTCATATGTGTCAACATTGCCCACTCCGCCTAGGTTTCGGCATTACCTTAATGTGACTACTCATTGGTTTCCTTTCAGCCACATGCAGTCCAAGGCGATACCAAGTGCTCTTCACCCAGCCCCTAGTTTGTCAGTCTTCAGGAGTCCCATCTGTCTGGGTCTCGTGAACTAGAGCAAAGCGGCGAGAACTGATTCCCCACAGGTAGCGGTTCCATCTCTGCTTGTAGAGTATCATCAGCTCCGACCAGAATACATCCTGTGGTATGCTTCTCTTGAGTGGGATCCCTCTTTTGCATTACACCCTAAGTCAACTTCTTTGTCTTCTGTTCTTCCTCCTTTGTTCGCTCCATTCTTGGCTCTGCTGCTGGCCCCCCAGGCCCAAGGAGTCCATCCATTCCATTGCCTCCTGTGGGATTGGTAGAAGTGGACCGTGCCTTCATGCTGTACTCTGGGTCTTGTGGGGAATACTAGGCTGTACTTTATGTTTTGTTCCCGGTCCGGTGTTAACGTTGACCCAGAGTGGGGAGAAAACTGCATCTATCCATCCTCTACTTTCACATCAATGTTTTGGTTTTTGGCAATTGCCACCCACAATGTCCCTGCTGCAGGCTTGTATTCCCAATGCTCCTCACCTCCTGGTCCTCGTGACGTGGCTCGTTCCAGGGTTCTCTGCTGATCTTCACAGTCAGGGCAGCTCCGCTTTGGAGTTTGCGGGGGTTCTCTCTTCACCTCTGCTCTTTATGGGCGTCCCTCTGTTTATAGATCCACCCACTAGACAGCCCAAGCTGCCCGCCCGGTCTCACTGCAGCAGGGCCACCCCATTCAACCACGACCCAGCCCAGGCCCGCTTCGCGTCTCCAAGCCTGTCCACTCTCACCAGCCCCCTCTGGCTGAGGTCACGTTTCCCTCTTTTGCCCCCGATTTTCCATCTCAGGTGGCTCTTTTCCGTGCTTGGTTTTGTACATGGGTGCAAAACAGTCAGAGCTGGGTTGTCCTGGACCTCCACCCACAGATGGCCGCCGCCCGATCAATACATCGCCAGCCCTCAGAGCTGGTGCCGCCTGTCCTCGCTGTGCAGCCCACCCCTGAGTCCTCAGCCCCCAATTCCGTGGTCCAAGCCACGGGGGTGGGGGTTAGATTCACACAGGCAACACCACTGCAAGATCAACACTCCTCGCTCTGTCTCTCCTCTTCTGAATTTTTTGAGCACCAAACTGCAGAGGTTGTGTGCGGCGGTCGGTGTGCGGCGGTCTAACAGGAAGGTCCACGAAGGTGCAGTCACTTGTCAAGTGGCTCGGAGTCGGTTTCTGATATCGGTTCCACCAGGATTCAGCAGGATATTTTGTTTAGGGGGCAGCAGCTCTGTTCGAGCACGTCTACTCGGCCATCTTGTCAGGCCACGCTCCTCATTGTTACCCAAACAGAAGAATGATACTGCCCAGAGATTGGATCTGCCATACCAGCACCCCACCTAATTCCAGACCAGATGCCTCAACTGTCCTCAATGAGCACCCATCAAACCCAAACCAAGAGCCCACACCTGCCAGGATGGAAACCCATCAAGCAAGGCCCAATTTCCGAGTGAAGTTGTTGTCCTGAGTCAGCAGAGCCACCAATAAAAGCGCTAGCCAGGAGAACGCCCATCAGTGACATGAGCATGTAACAGGGTCTCAAACGTGCAAGACTGAGCTGAGCATGCTATGTTCTGGACTGTGAACATTGACTGTCAAATAAACAAATCTAACTGAAACTGCACCTGTTCCTAATCTATGCCTATACCTATGCATGGGAAGAAGCCCCATAACGAATGGGGAGAGGGCGCCATAAAGGCTGTAAACCCTTACCTAGGCATCATAGTTGAAATCACAGCCCCGTAACTAAGCTCCATTAAATTGCGTAGTGTTACCTCTAGCTGTGTAATAAAAACAAAAAATGTTATTTTCAAATTTTTCGAGGTTCAGGAACAAATACACAACGCTGACCTCCACTCTATCCACGTGTTAATGCATGAATGGCTTCCTTCCTCTTTTTGTAGAGAAAAACATAGCTGCTTTTACTATATGTTAACATTTAATGGAGTTATGGTAAGGATATATTGTAAATGAATTTTTTTTTAATCTGTATATGTTTTTACAGTCTTGAAGAAGGCGCCTTGTTGTGACGAAACATGTGCTGGCTGTCTTTTGTTGGTCTCAATACATGTTGATGTTCTACAATCATCTTGCTTGTGTTTCTTATTAGAATTAATAGTGACCAAAATAATCAAAATTGTGAGGATTTAAATTATTCTGTTGGACTTCTTTTTGAGTGCTTTACTTCTTCGTTTTTCTCATGTCTACATGAAGGTATTTTTTATCAACATGTTTTAGGCACCTATGGCAGTAGGTTGCTATTGTACCAATATAGCACCGACCGTACACAGTTTGCGCGTTTTTCAAGCATCTGATGTTTTGTAAGAATTGAGATGTGCAGCCTCTCAAACCACTAGGTATAGAGGTTGTATCACACAAGCAGGAGCTTTACTGCAAACCCTTGGATACAAGCAGCTCTCACATTTCTCCTATCATCTCTTAAACAAGAGCCGTCCACAAACAATACACAATCCGCCTCTGCAAGGGGTTCATCTCTGACATACAGCCTTGGTTTGGTGGACAACTGAGATATGTCAAAACAGTCATGGTCAACCTCCTCCTCATCTATTTCAGCTTTAGGCAATGGTAATAATGTAACAGGGTTAAGCCACAAGCACCGCTTTAGTTAAATATTGTCCGCACCAGAATGACTTGTTCATATCTGGTGATGCGATTATTAGTCATATGCTGTGGGTTAGTTTGCATCAAAAGAACGTTCACAGAGTGAGGTACCATTACAGTGAGAGGGTGTTCCATAGCAATAGCTCCTCTCTGCTATTTGCTGACACCATCTGCCGCCACCACCTTTAGGCATCCGGCAGCCCTGCAGCTACTGTGTCAAGATTGAATGAGAAATAAGCTATAGATCTCTTTGAATCGGCATCTGTTTGTTTAAGTACTGAGAAAGTGTACCCTTTTCTCCCACTACAGTACAGAATGAACTCTTTTCTGTATGCTGGCATTCCTACAGCCTTTCTATCTTCTGGCATTCCGATCTTCTTTTCTGGACAGACAGACTCAGGAAGTCTGGTTGCCGTGTTACACCGCACAAGCCAGATCCTTGAATGTGGGCGTGCCGCAGGGCTCGGCGCTCAGTACCACTCTGTTTAATATATATCTGACGCCCCTAGCAATCCTTACGGAGTCTCTTGGCGCAAAAGTCCTCTCATATGCAGATGACATGCAGCCTCTGTTTGCTTGCGAGAAGGGCAAAGACTTAGACAAGAAGGTCTCACCAAGGTGCTTCATTGGCTGGATCTGCACCATTTGAGATGCAACCTGGACAAAACAGTGATCGTGTCCTTTGGAGATGTTCCCCACAATTTCATGAAAACCTGCTGGCCGAGCAACTTGCCGTACCCAGGTTCCCCACAAAACTGTGTAAAGAACTTCAAGATCAAAATAGATAAATCCCTTACCTTCCAACCTCAGATTCAAGCCCTAGCTGGGTCCTGCTTCAGCGTGCTTCGTACACCTTCTATCCGAGTCTGCTGGTAGCAAAGATGTGCGGGCCCTGATCACCCTGCGACTCGACTATGAGAAATCTCTGTACCACGGTCTCCCAGACTATCTCTTTAAGAGACTGAAGGTGGCGCAGAACTCGGCAGCAAGACTGTCACTTAGACTCCCACCAAGGTCCCACATGACACTGTACCTGAGGGCCATTCATTATCTCCTGGTAAAAAAGAGGGTGGTATTTAAGGCCATGGTATTGATGCATACGGCCCTGTACGGGACGGGCACGTCCTATCTCAGCAAGAGGATCAGGGCATACATACTTGCACGCACCCTTCGCTCTTCCTCTGTGTACCTGGCAAGGGTGCCCCGCATTAGTTGCCTCAGAAAAGGTTGGAGATCCTTTTTCCATCAGGCACCTCTCTTTTGGACCTTCAGCTAATGCACAACCTGGATATTGACCAAGGACCTGTGCACTCATAAAGTCATAACATATAATATTTACAAATCATGAGCATATGAACAAAAGGAAGACATTTGTCCCGTCTTTTCTTGTTGGTTTAATGCTAGTTTGCATGGACATCAGCCGACACGTGTTTCACCAGAGTACAATCAACTCGGACTCTTCAGGGCTGGAATTGGAACAAACAAGCTCCCTTCAGTAAGCCAGAAATTACAGTATGACGTTCTCTAGGAACACACATATTAAACCAGTTTAAACAAGTTAAAAATGCACAAACGTTCAGTGGCAACCGAAGAAGAAGGCAAGGTCATGCTAGGCAAACAATAATCACCTGCATGGTAGTAGTGTTGCTGAAATAATATTTTAAGTTAAAAACACTCTTATAGAGATTGTCATATTAATGTGTATTTACACTCAAACAACACACATAGTGATGAGTAACATTCAAAATGAACAGCATCAAGTACCTGAACCCATGCGTGTGCTCAAATATAGCGGAATTCGAGAAATGTGCAGACAAAGTCAAACACCCATTCGTGCTGCCTCGACCAAAAGAAAGAAGAGTGAAAGACTGATCGTGATGGCTAGTATGCCGAAATATAAAAGACATACCCGAGTCTCAATGGACGAATACGGTGGCCAATACCTGGGGGTGAAAAAACCACAACACGTGCAATCAGATGTGGTATCCTGAAAAACACAGGATGGAATCTGCACACACTAAAGTTGGTAAAATGCCACTCAGGGCAAAAACAACTTACCCCTGGACCGGTGATAATTCCAACCCCGTCGGGGTCTAGAAGGATCCACGGGGTAGTCTCCCACAAAACGGACTTCAAAGCACTCTGCTACAGAAGGATAAGGGGAGGAAAGGAGGCCATTAGAGAAACAGATCAAGAACGCACTGCTCTCTTCAAAAAACCCTGGTGCGTGCTGTCAGTAATTATGTAAAAATGACCCACCTAAAATTTCATGTTCAATTCAAAACAAAATCAGAACCGGGAATGAGGTGTCAGTCAATCTGTTAAGCATTCAAAAAGTCATGTGCGACCACACAGTCTGCATATGGGGGAAAAATAGGAAGCAGAGTCTAGTGCTATACACAACCACAAATCAAACAACAAAAATCCCCGCCTGCACTAGTAATGAAGAACATGAGGGGGAGTGGACAGATTACAACCCCCACCGATCTTGAACCCACCTGTTAGATAGTTAGTGGGCACGTACACACACGCCGGACGCGGGTCGGACAAAGACGGGTGCGTCTAGTTGATAGTCTGCAATAATAATGGTGGTTCGTTAGAGAATACTGGTAGAAAAAAATGTCCAGAACTTAACAAATTCATAATGCATCTATAATCTTAGAGCAAGGATAAGCACACACTAGGGTCAAAACGGAGGAGGGGGGGGGGGGGTCCAGTGCGTTTAATCGTAGCGGCCCTTGTGCACAACCTAGAATTGTTCAAGAGAAAACTAAAAACTTGCCTCTTTAACAGCTAACCCAGTTGCATGTCAATTCCCCCACTGCCTAGCGCCGGGACACTCTGCTGAGTAGCTGTGCGCTCTACAAAAGAATATAATATAATATAACATAGAGCTGGGGCACGACAGAAACTTTCTTGCAGTTTGAGGAAGGCATTCATGCTTTCGCTCTCACAAGGTAGCAGATCAGACACATCTCTGTATGGAAGCCTATGTAGAAGCTTGGCTACTAGAGAAAAGTTGGGTATCCATTGGCGTCAGTAGCCCACCATCCCCAGAAACATACTGACTTCTCTCTGTGTCATTGGAGGGGTTATTTTCAGAAGGGCAGATATTCTTTCCTGTAACACCTTCCTTGCTCCTTTCTCAATATGATGTCCTAGATATAGGACTTCCTTCTGACAGTTTTGCAACTTGCTTTGCGACACCTTATGTCCGTTCTCGGTTAAACGATTCAATAGAGTAATATTATCTTGTTTGCATGCCTCTTGAGACATCAACACCACTAATAGGTTGTTGAATTACTGGACTAGGACTGATATGCACTGTAACTTTAAAGCTTACAGAATCTTTTTCAAGATCTGGGTGAAGATTGAAGGGCTCTCAGTGTACCCTGGTGGAGCTCTGCACCATGCCATAATTCTATTTTGGAACTGGAACCTGAAGAGAAACAGACTCTCTTCAAACAGTGGGATGGCAAGAATGCTTGACACGGTGAACCACTCAGCTTCACAGACTATCTGAAACAGTTTTACAGCAGGATTTGGTTCCATCGGACAATGATATTATTGATCTCTCTTAAATCCTGAACTATTCTATATTTGCTTGTAGGTTTCTGCAGGCCGATGAACAGGGAATTACATGGACTCTCTAAAGTCTCTTCCAAAATCCCTTTTTCTATTATGGACTCAAAGAATGGGGTAGTTCTAGCCACCGTCTCTGGTCAGAGATTGCACTGGGGCATTCTGGGATACTCTGTATTCGGGTTGACTGTGATTTGCACTGGCTCTACACCCCTTATGAGTCCAATATACTTCTCAGAAAAGCCCCAGTCTTCGGGTATGATAGAATCTTTCAGATGACGAGGTAAATCATCTGTGGTCATCACAGGAACTAACCTAATGGTCATTCTCTGTTTGGTCAGTTTAAAGTCTATATCTTCATCATGTATCTGGAGCTCAACACCCTCCGGGGTATAGTAGATCACTCAATTTGAGTTTGCAGAGTAAGTCTCTGCCCACTAGATTGGACTTGAATCACACACTTCAAACTGATGATCCTCCTCAAAGGAATATCTTTACAGGCTCCTTAGTTGACACAGGGTTAACAATCTGTTTATTAGTAATGCCAACAAATTGGGCATGTTTCCCTGGGATGGATAGGGTTGGAACTTTCCCTGTCCTGACAGTAGAATGGGTAGCATCAGTGGAATCAAAAATGACGCCTGGTGGGTGCTCACCTCACCATCTACAAATGGGCCGCTCTGGTCTACCTCGCCACACATGCAATCTTCCTCTCTTCACAGGCATAGTCATTGTGACTGGTCAGAACCATTTTCTTTGAAAATATCGAAGACTGGGATGGCTTGAGACATACTAAGGCCCTGAGGCCTCTACATCTGTATGTGTTGCACTGGCATCAGATTTACATTTTGTATTTGACCATCACTTGATACTCCATTGGCATTAGGCTGGCATTCTCTTTTGAGGTGGCCTAACCTATTACAATAATGACATGGATTAAACTTTTTGAGAGTCAACACATCTATTTCAGTATTCAGATCAATCAGCACACTACGACCTCTACCTTACATAGCACTGTTACATTAGGCATCATCTGTCTTCCAACTTGAAATAACCCTACCTGCATTTCACCTCCAACACCATGTTTGTTAGGTGCTTTACCCATCTTCCGGTCTTTCTGGAATCCTTTCTGTGCTAACTTTGTCTGTTCGAACATGAACTCCTCCTTAATTCTTTTCTGCTTCATTTCCAATTCATCACTGCAATATTTTGCATACCAAAGCATTTCATCCAAATGTTTGCTCCGCCAGCAGATAACATTTTGTTGAATATGGAAACTAAACTCTGGACTCAACCCAAAAACAAACAGGAACACAAAATTACTCAAATTTCCTCTCTCTGGTTTTTCGACACACATATTCTGTCGGAACACCTTCACGAGGCGTTCGTGCACTGACGCCTTAGCTTTCTGAGTGGCTTAATTTATCTTTAACCAATCAATCTCCTTCAAACTTCAACATGGCCTCAGCAGATGGAGCATTTTTCTGAGGTACCCTCAGGCATTCTGCATTTGGTCACTGTTCTGGCACGTTACATTCAGCCCACAAATTACCAGTGGCAGCTGCTGTCTGCGAAAAGTGGTGAGGCAGCGCAGGGGACAATAACAACAAAATATAAATGTTAACGTACCTGCCACCTCACTGCCTCTGAGCACTTCTGCTCCTCCGCTGGTGCACAGGCTCCCAGACAATTTTGCACTGATCCAGATGCTACTCTCATGCTGGTAATATTATTAGACCGCAAGAGAGAAGTGCTGGGATTGGTCGGAGTGGGCTGGCATTATGCTCCCACAGGGGCTGGGAGCCTGTGCCTGCTGTTCTCCACTGGCTCTGCAACACAGCTCAGGTTGGAGTCTGGATACATCTAAGTGCGCATGTCGGTGTGGCCGACCATGGTTAAAAGAGTCAGAGAGGAATTTGGTAATGCCCCTAAATGTGCATGCAACACTTCCTGGGATAGCACCAAGCCAAAGGTCATGCAATGTTGCTTCCTTTGATTTCATGGGGTTCAAAGGTCATGTGAAATCACTTCCTGTGATGTCATCAGGTCAAATGCCTTGCGATGCCACTTTCTATGACATCAATGGGGGTGGGACAAAGGGCAGTTGATGTCACTTCCTATGATGTCACCAAGTCAAAGTTTGTGTGATGTAACTTCTTCTGACACCAGGCAGGGGGTCACTTGACATGTGATGTCACTTATGCTACCCCCGGCATTTTGATAAATCAATGTCCATGGCCAGCAGCACTGTTTGTGCCAACCTGAGTAAACTACTGAGAGCAAGCCTGCTATTGCAGACTGCAGGAACAGTAACAACTGCTCCATTTTGACTTTGTCCTCACCATGTGTGGCAAAGTCAATGCACTGCTTTTGTGTGGGCATGTTAATGCCAGCTTATACATCTCTATAGTGGCCTTTACCATTAAAGTACACTATAAGTCAGTGATTCCCAACATGTGGTCCTTGGACCCCTAGGGATCCGGGACACATTCCCAAGGGCTCCGCAGGTCCAGAGCGCCTTCTCTCAAAGGGAACAAAGAGCCCTTGCGTCCTCGCAGCACACAAACGGTGTGAATGCCAGAGTAGGACGGCAGGACCAAGGTAAAATCAGGTCAATCACCATTCAGCCTTAGGTGCAAGCTGAAGAGAGATAGCCTTTATTTTATTATCTGCCTGACTGCCTCCGAGTCCCGCTCACACCCAGTGCTGGTGTCCTCTTGCCCCTGAGCATTTTGCTGCCTCTGTCCCCTCTCCACTTGTGGCCATGAATGCAGAAGAGCTGTGCCTCTTGTTTCAAGGGGTAACAGCTTTCGGGTACCTGGGGCCGACAGGAAGGCACTTCTCCAGATCAAACGCCCAGTGGGCCACGCAAGAGAAACACATGAGTGTTTTACTCTGTTTTCATATTTATTACAAATTGTCAGAGGCATTTAACAATTACACAGTGCAATTATTACGCACATAAATGTCTGCGAGGCAACAGCTTTGGGGCGGATTACTTTTTTGCTTTGTCTGTGCCAAATGTTGTCTGTGCTTATCTGTGTACCTGATGGCCCCACCAGCGCTGAGTTTGTGGGAAATACCATGCTGAGAGTTTGCACAATGTCCCTGCCTTCCATTACCCCCGAATTGGTCAGATGAAGACGGGGAAGAAAGTCTGACTCAGCAGGATGTATATATTCTGTTCAACCTGCTTCGAACTGATTTATTGCCATACTGCTCAGAAGATTAGTGATTACTGAACTTCCAATTTCTGCATCTATGTCAGAAATCAGGAGAGAATGAGAACTGTAATGTAGGCATTAAAGCCATATTGCGCTCATCACCAATTACATTCACTCTCAAGTGACATTGAATGGGATCATTATAGTTAACCATGATTGTACGACGGTAAATAGCACAAAAATAACAGAGCCTGAAACTTCAAGATCAGATAATGGCGTTTTATTCATCTGTTTTCCGTAGCTAGGTTTCTTTCCCAACATGGACTTGCATCTTGATACTTCAGCTTCTGATGTCCTTTTTATTATTGTTTGTCCTACTCTGGCAGTATTTTCGTACCGTTTTAGAATAATCCCCATTTTAAATTGAATCTCCATATCACCACAGTTACGGTCAGTGTGTAGCAGACAAAATGACTTTCTGAAGTGTTCTCGCTTAACTCCAACCCTGCTCGTATTTTCCCATACTATTGTGCGAATCACTCTGTGCAATCAACAATGGACTGCTTCCACGCTGGAGGCGAATTGAATAAGCTACATTTTATTAAACTGAGCAAATGGAAGGATCTCGAAGCAGCGTTCATAAGATGATTATATCAATGATTATGATTTGCTAGTCTTCTCTGTCATTTCCACAAAAGCAGGGCTGATACAGTGTTGTAATTTTCTTACAGGTTCGGCTTCCACTCTAAACGTCAAAGCATATGTCTCTAGCAGGGGCGGCTGGTGACATTTGAAAGTGGGAGGGCGTAAAAGGGGGGGATGAGTGTCGCATGCCGGGGGGGTGGGGAGGGTGGTGTTTGTTGAGGAAAAATAAGTGGTGAGTCCCAAAAATGATTACCTGTGGGCAGCAGACTCGTGGTGCAGCTGACATTCACTTCTGAATTTAATTCAGTAGGCTCTGAGGAGTGGGGTTGAATGTGTACATACAATACCAATACCCAAAGTCCCTCATGCCCAGGCTCTTCACGTAGACGGTAGACCCTGAACTCCGAACCAGCATGGTTTTCAAGTGGACTCTGAAGGCTGAGGGGAAAACGCGTGCAGCAGCTGAAGAGCGTGTCGCTGGCGCTCCAGTTCTACCTTAAGTCTGCTTGCTGCTTCCTACCTGTACTCTATGCCTGAACTCTGATGCCTGCTGCTTACTGCCTGTCGGTGACTGCTGCTTACTGCCTGTGCCCTCCCCTATGCATGAGCTTTGATGCCTGCTGCTTCCTTCCTGCCTGTTCTCTGATGGCTGCTTCCTGCCTGTGCCCTATGCAATGAGCTCTAATGCCCGCTGATGCCTGTGTTATTCTGGCTTCTGCTTCATGCCTGTGCGGTATGCTGAGCTCTGATGTATACTGCCTGCAGGGTGGCTGCCTGCTACTCTCTTACAGAGCTCTGCCTGAAACGCCCGGGCCGTGCACACTATTCACCTCCCCCCCCCCACTCTCGAGACAAGCGCCTCTTTCTTATCGTGCCTGGAGGAGCTGCTCTGTGGAGGAGGTGGGAACTCTCGGTTTCATTTCTCTGCTCTGACCCAGCTGGTATCCCTTTAAAATAGGTTGAGCTCATCAGGGTTGCAACGCCACCGACGGGAAGCCGACAGTGTGTTGAACTCGCAGACATAAATCTAAATCTAAAGTGTACCACTATCCACATGCCATCAGATCGTAAATGTGACCTTTTTCTAGCACCCCTATCTCACAATATACATTAAAATGACCATTGATAAATATAACAAAAACATACGGAGTGCAGAAGCACATCGTCTCAGACTCTTTCCCAGTCGCGGTGGGGGAGGGGGTTATTAATAAACTAAATTTAAAAAAATCTTACCTGAGGTCTTGTGAGCAGGAACGCGCCGCCCGAGTCCGTTGGCGCCTCAGCCCCTCTCAGCCAATCCTGGCACTGCCAGCAGTGCCAGGCTTGGCTTAGGGGCACTGCTATTCTTCACACATCGCACGCCCATTAGGAGCCCAAAGGGCTCCTAATAGGCATGCGCCAACAATTCAAAACACAAGTGTGCATGAGTGGGCAAGGTGCGAAAATTTGCCCTCCGTCCCCACTCATGCGCACTTGTGTTGTGCTGCTGCCTTGCCCCCCACTGGTCTGACAATCATGTCAGTGAACATGATGCCAGACCGCCCACCCACTTCAGACTCTGAAGTGGTGGGCGGTCCGACGTCATGCTGACATGATTGTCAGTTCTCCCTCGGCTCTTTGAACTTAAGTAAACTGAATCAGTTTACTTAAGTTCAAAGAGCCAAGGGAGCTACGGGCGGGGAGGCTACACCCCCACTCCCCAATGGACGCACCGCGCCTGGTCTCTAAAAACATCTGATGAGGGAGATCTAAAGTAAACACCGTAGTAAAGGTCTACTATGTGCTTTACCAAATAGCTTTGCTAGAAATTGATTCCATAGCCGAATGTTGTAAATCAATAGACTTGTCATTTGTGGGTATCCTAAAACACATAAGGATGATGGATCGCTAGCCTAACCTTAGGCGGAAAGCCAATGAGGACATCAACCAACTAAAGAACCCACCCACCTCAGATCCAACCAAAGAACCTAACCACCTCAGATGTATCCTCCTCAACACCAGCTCTGCCCGCAAACACGCCGTCAAACTCTGGGACCTCCTCGACTCAACCTCCCCAGACATCGCCTTCCTGACGGAGACCTGGCTAAACCCCACCTCAGCCCCCAACATTGCCATAGCCATCCCGGATGTCTACAAGATCACCCACAGAGGCTGCACCAACAAAGTAGGAGGAGGAGTCGCCATAGCCCACAAGAACACCCTCAGAGTCTCGACCAACTACGACGACACCCTCAGCACCGCCGAACACCTGCTCTTCCAGATCCACACCGACGCCAACACCACCCTCAGAGGAACCCTCATCTATAGACCCCTCGGACCCAGACCACAGTTCAGCGACACCATTGCCAACTTCATCAGCACACTCGCCCTCACCTCCACGGACTACATCCTCTTCGGGGACCTGAACTTCCACCTCGAGAACAACAACGACACCAACTTCACCACCCTGATCGACAACCTTGCCAACCTCTGACTCAGACAGCTCGTGACAACACCTACCCACTCCGCTGGTGACACACTTGACCCCATCTTCTCCGCAAGCCCCCACGTCTCCTTCAACCACACCACCGAACCCCATTGGACCGACCACCGCTGCATCCATTTCACCTTCAGGAAGCCCACCATGCACCACCGCACCCAACACATACCCAGTCACTGCTGGGGCAAAGTCACCGAAGACCACCCGCGCCCAGAGCCCACCCGCGGACCGCCACCTGCAACCTCAGACAGTGGATCGACAACTGCGCCAACACCCTTGCCCCGCTCAAGACACCCTTCAACCACCTGCTCGCCTGGACCAGCATCAACGACGAGGACACCTGTGAGATCATGAACACCATCCACTCTGGATCACCGTTAGACCCATGCCCTCACCACATCTTCATCAGAGCCAGCACAACCATCGCACCCCATCTCCAGAAAGTAATCAACATCTCCTTCGAGACAGCAACCTTCCCAGAAAGCTGGAAGCGCGCAGATATCAACGCCTTACTCAAGAAACCCAAAGCGGACCCCAAGGACCTCAAGAACTTCTGACCCATCTCCCTGCTCCCGTTTCTGGCGAAGGTCACCAAGAAAATCGTCAACAAACCACTGACCCGCTACCTCGAGGAAAAAAACATCCTAGACCCGTCCCAGTCCGGGTTTCGCAGCAACCACAGCACCAAAACCGCCCTCATTGCCGACGACATCAGGACCCTGCTAGACAACGGAGAAACAGTGGCCCTCATCCTCCTGGACCTGTCAGCCGCCTTCAACACGGTCTGCCACCGCACTCTATGAACACGCCTTTATGACGTCGGAATCCAAGAGGAGGCCCTGGACTGGACCACCTCCTTCCTCTCCGGCAGAACTCAGAGTGTCCGCCTCCCACCCTTCTGTTCCGATGCCTCTAAGATCAACTGCGGCGTTCCCCAGGGCTCATCCCTCAGCCCGACATTGTTCAACATCTACATGGCTCCCCTCGCCCATGTCGCCCGTCAGCACGACCTCAACATTATCTCCTACGCCGACGACACCCAGCTGATCCTCTACCTCACCAACGACCCTCACACCGCAAAAACCAACCTCGATGAAGGAATGAAGGTCATCGCCGAATGGATGAAGAACAGCCAACTGAAACTGAACTCGGACAAGACGTAGGTCCTCATCCTCAGCTCCACCTAGTCAGTCTGGAACAACTCCTGGTGGCCGACAACACTGGGAACAGCCCCTACACCCACTGACCACGCACGCAACCTAGCGCTCATCCTCGACTCCACCCTCTCCATGACTAAGCAGGACAACGCCGTCTCCTCATCCTGCTTCAACACCCTCTGAGTGCTCCGCAGGATCTTCAAGTGGATCCCCACTGAAACAAGAAGAACGGTCACTCAGGCCCTCGTCACCAGCAGGCTGGACTACGGAAACACCCTCTGCCAAGCTCCTAAGATGGCTAAAACGCATCCAGACGCCTCTACACATCTGATCCTCGACATCCCCCGCCAAAGCCACATCACACCCCACCTGAGAGATCTGCACTGGCTCCCCGTCAACAAGAGGATAACCTTCAAGCTCCTCATCCATGCACACAAAGATCTCCACAACACTGGACCAGCATACCTCAACAGACAACAGACCCCCCCCCACCCACCAGCACCTACAGCAGTCTCCACAGGACCTGGCTCTTCGATCAGTAGCAGCACTCCCCCAAACGCCTTGCGAGCCTCACGGGTAGGTAGTGCTCTCTGTAAGTGGCTTGATTGATTGATTGATTGAATGATGAGCCATCATGCTCAAAACAAAGTGGTTTAAGTCAAAAGAAATAAAGTGTTGCAAATACGATGTTGAATATTTGTCAATGGGTTTCAAAAATTCAGGTTCAGAACATGAACAGCAACCACAAAGCGTGCTATGTTATGGAATTTTGTCAAATGAGGCCATAACAAATATGCTACCAAATGTACAGAATTACTGCAAAATAAGGAGCAAGAGCTCTGACACAGTAGAAAAATAATGAAGAAAACTGCAATAGGATCTTTTAATGAAAATTCTGTTACAGCTTCATATGAAGTGTCCATGCTCATAGCATAAACTGGAAAGCCTCAGACAATTTCTGAAGAACTAATAGTACCTGCTGCTCAAACCCTACAGAGTGTAAGAAAAAGGAGCAAATGATTTATATTTGATGCCATTATCTAACAACACTGTAAAAAGTCGAATTGACAAAGTCAGACAACATAAAAGAGCAATTGATTAAAAGAACTTGTAAAAGTAAGCATAATAGCCTACAAGGAGATGAGAGTATGAACACAGCAAATAAATCTCATCTCCTGTGTTACGTTAGATATGGGTTTGAGTAGAACATTAGTGAAGATTTACTGTCCTGCCACTATTTGATACATACCACTGCTGAAGAGGTCTTCAGGATTTTCAATGAATTTCTGACATCAAATGGAATTCAGTATACCAAATGCATAGAAATCATCACAGATCGGGCCCGTGCCATGTCTATCTGGGAGACTAACTGGACTTGTTGAACGAATAAGGGTAATTAACCTTTCAATTGTAAGGCAACATTGTTATGCTCATCGAGAATTATTAGCCACTAAGAAGATGCCAGAGGAATTAAAAATGGTCTTGAATGGGTCAGTCAAAATTTAAAAAATTTCCATAGCTAGGTCACTAAATTCAAGGCTGTTGGACTAGGCTCTTTTTGGCTAAAGTTCCCTAAACTTTTTTGCCTTCTTCCTAGACCTTTTTCTGACATGGTGTTAACGACTTAGATGCTTTGGGCCCTTTGCCACTGCTGATCAGTGTCAAAGTGCAAGTGCTACCTGTATAAAGTGTTATGGTAACTGGTTGTCCATAATTGGTATGTTTGTCTTACTACTTACTAGTAAAGTCCCTAGTAAAGTCCACTCTGTGTGCCAGGGCAGGTAATGCAAATGCTACTAATTGTGCCACCCACATAAGTAGCCCTAAAAAGAGATCACAGACCTGTCACTGCAGTGCCTGCGCGCAGTTTGTTAACTTCCTTGTTGTCCTACCAAGTGCACCCACTTGCCAGGCCTTACCCTTCCCTTTTGTATGCACATTAGATACCCCTATAGTAGGCCCAAGGTGCCACCCTGGGCAAGGTACTGTGTATGTGAAAGGTAGGACATGTACTGATGTGTGTACCATGTCCTGACAGTGAAATACTGCCAATTTCTTTTTTCACTGTTGCAAGGCCATCTTGCCCATAGGACAAAATGGGGAATGCTGTGTAACATGTTTCCAGCATATCTTCCCATCGGCATAAGATGGAGAGATGGAGTTTAGTGTGCCTGAACTCAGAATTCAATAACACATTTTTTTGTGAAGATGTTTTTTGAATTGTGTGTTTAGAAACCACACTTTTAGAACTGGCTGGTTTCTTGTCCTAACCATCCTGCGTGCCTCTGCCTGGTTGTGTATTGACTGTCTGGGCTTGAATGTGACAAGGTCTGGGGAGGTGTCCTGACACCAGGGAAGAGTAGGTGAGACAGCAACAGGCTGGCCTGCAATTGGTGTGGTGGGAGGAGTATCCCTCTGGATGTGAAGAGGGTTGTGCTGCTGCCACAAAAAGATGGCTCCACCTCTTGCGAAGCGTCTGAGGCCCAGACCCTCACTATCAAAAGAAGAGGGTGTGCACTGGCAGGAAGACACCCAGAACTGATTCGGACCGGGCTCAGAGCCCCCTGAACACAAAGACTACAAAGGCATTTATGGGTATAAATGTGAGAGCTGAAGACTGAACTCAAGACTGAAAAAAAAGGATTAAAACTACTTTGTGATCAAGAGGAACCTCCCTCAAATAATAACAGTTGAAGAGACTGAAGAGAAGGACTACCCTTTCTGTGTGTTCTGGGGCTGGCCTGTAGTTTTCTGGTTCGACTAAGGAAGGGACAAGGAACTTTGCTGTGTGCTGTGTTCCCCTGCTTTAAAGGACTTTGCTGTGTGCTGTGTCCTGAAGTAACTTGTCTCCAAAGGCCCGAGGAGAGCTGGTCCCCTGTTGTGGAAACGCAGAAACATCAAAGTTTCCAACCGTGTTTCAGCGACGCTTGGTACGTGTGCTTTTGCACACCTGAGACTGCTGTGTGGTCTGAGGTACTGTTTACAAGGTGCCCCATGACCGCATTGCCCCTGCAGTGTGAAACATCATCCACGCTGCTGCATTGCTGTTTGTGGCCCGAGCTGTCGTCGTAGCTGAGGCTGTGAGTGAGGATCGCTGCCGCCAGCCCGAACCGCAACGTGCTAAAGGATTTCTTGAAGCTAAGGAAGCTGCAAGGTGAAAGTGATCGTGATCATTGTTCGCCAAGAGGAATCTGCCCAAGATTGTCAATGAAGGAGAAGGCAGCTCTGTAACCCGTCCGGCTACAGCGTCACCTAGCAGCGGAACTGCAACGTCATTGGGACCGCCCAGCGGGACGTCCGACTAGCGGGGCGAAAGAGAGAGAGCGAGGCAGCGCATCCCCCAGGTAAGGCTTGGACTTCGGTCGGGAGCCGCAAGTGTGTGTCGGCTGGGGAGGCATGCAGGAGGAGTACAGAAGTGTTCCAATCTCTCTCCCACTGCACCGCGTTAGGCGCGCTGAGTCCGCAAGCGGCCCGTACCTGCCCAGCAGTACCGGGGCCGCCCCTTTAAGTTTACAACCGTTGTCTCTGTTGTTGGGCCCTAGAGGTGCCAGAGCTGACTGCGCAGATTGACTTATAGCATTATTCCTTGTATTATGAACTGCCTTATACTCGTACTAAGAACTGCTTTATTCTTGCACTAAGAACTGCCTTATTCTTGCATTAAGAATTGCATTATTCTTGCATTATGAACCGCATTATTCTTATATTACGATCGGGGCGGGGTGGGGGAACTAACACTAACCTAGTGCCAAATGGTCAAATCAATTTCAATGGTGTATTACAACCCCCAAGCGCAGCTGATCCTATGGTAACCCCCCAAATTGTACCATGTATAACCTGTGGGAATAAGGGGTATCCTGCATAACAATTGACGACCCCATTAATAGAGGTAATAGGACGATATCAGGATCGGATGGTATAAGCAACCTGAAAGTGGGTAGAACCAAAGGCAGGTCGTCTCAGCAGGGTTCAGTACTAGCTGCCTGTACTAATGATATGAAGACAGGTGCAAGTAATTTTGGTACAAATCCCAACCCAGACGTTTTACATCTCCCACCAGCCTTCGACACTTATGTGCTTGTCTTAACTGGCGTTCCCACGCTTGGTGTGGGACACAGAGAGACATGGTCCCATCTTCGAAATAAATTGGTAGATTGGCTCCATAAACACAAGAATTTTGATCTGCGCATCATGGAGGAAATAATCATGGTTAGGAGAGTGGGGAGGGTTGGACCATCAAAAAAGTGTATAGATGGAGATTGTATTGTCTTAAACTTTAGCAGACCCCAACTGGGTCGACATCTATTATCTATTAGAGAACAATTATTTGCCCCTTCCACTAACATCAGTGTACTCCCTTTGGGTTGTTTTTATAAACCACCTACAACCCAAAAAAGGAGCATTGAAACAGTTGTGCCTCAATTGAATAGATATCATGCACTCTCTAGCCTGGATACACAGGATTGACCACTAGTTATGGCATCTAACACACAAGTCCCTGACAGGCCAATACTAAATTTATTAAACAACAGGGGATGGTGATGGACAGAGTTTCTGAATTAAGCAGAATACTCTCACCCAGTCAAGAGATCAGGGCTTGATCCAACACCGTTTTTTAGCTCACTGCACCATCCCAGCTCAGAACCTGGCTATATGCAAATTAGTCTGTCCCTGGCCCAGTGCATCATGGGAACAGGGCAGACCAAACTACCAAGCCAATTCTTTCACTGGGAAGGAAACAAGCTTCCGGGGACCGGTTTCTGGCATCACAGCCGTCTTCGGCCCGGCTTGCTTGAATCCTGATGGTGCAATGAGCAAGGGACTCACGTCTGAGTATACCCTTCCACGCTTATGGTGGACAAAATAATTAAATAACAGGGGGTGGTGATGGACAGAGTTTCTGAATTAAGCAGAATACTCTCACCCAGTCAAGAGATCAGGGCTTGATCCAACACCGTTTTTTAGCTCACTGCACCATCCCAGCTCAGAACCTGGCTATATGCAAATTAGTCTGTCCCTGGCCCAGTGCATCATGGGAACAGGGCAGACCAAACTACCAAGCCAATTCTTTCACTGGGAAGGAAACAAGCTTCCGGGGACCGGTTTCTGGCATTACAGCCGTCTTCGGCCCGGCTTACTTGAATCCTGATGGTGCAATGAGCAAGGGACTCACGTCTGAGTATACACTTCCACGCTCATGGTGGACAAAATAATTAAACAACAGGGGGTGGTGATGGACAGAGTTTCTGAATTAAGCAGAATACTCTCACCCAGTCAAGAGATCAGGGCTTGATCCAACACCGTTTTTTAGCTCACTGCACCATCCCAGCTCAGAACCTGGCTATATGCAAATTAGTCTGTCCCTGGCTGTTAGACCTGACATCATTGGCTTGAGTTTCTCCTCCATTTTTTTCTGTTTGCCTCCACTGTTTTACGATATTTTGCTGGATAATGCTTTGGGTACTGTGCCACTGCTGATCAGTGCCACGGTGCAAGTGCTCCCTATGTTAAATTGATTGTATTCCATGTTTGGCTTATTTGGTTTACTGTCAGTCCCTAGTCTAGTGCACCAGGAGTGCCGGGGCTTGTAAATACAAATGCCGCTCGTGGGCTTGCAGCACGTGTTGTGCCACCCACAAGAGCGGCTTCGTAAAAGAATGTCTACGGGTCGGTCATTGCGAGACCTATGTGCAGTCTGGTACTGTCACGCGAACTGCGCAAGTATACCTACTTGCCAGCCCCTCAAACCTTCCCTTAACTTCATGTTAGTCACCCCTATGGTAGGCCCACGGGCAGGGTGCGTTGTAAGTATAAGGTAGGACACGCCTGACCAAGTTGGCATGTCCTAATAGTGAACAACAGCCATCTTCGTTCTTCACTATTACGAGGTAGCCTGCTCTCCATTAGTTAGAATGGGCCTCCGGGATTATTAATGCTATGATCCTAGCTGGCTCGGGGAGCATGGTGCAATGTCGAGTTTGGTATCCCTGAACTCGGGGTTTAATTATGCATCCGTTGGTGTGGATGGTTTTTGGACTCTGGGTTTGAAAATAGCACTTTTAGAAAGTGTCTATTTTCTTGTCTAACCATTTCTGGTTTCTGCTGGTCTTGCGTGTGTGTGACAGGAGCTGGGTGGCTCCAGAGGTCTGGATGAGTCAGTGTGGGATGAGTGGGACATTTGCATTGAGAGTAGAGGGAGAGTAGTTGCTGATAGCCTGCCCTGCCTGATACAATGCTGGCTCCACCTCCTGCCAAGCGGCTGATGGCTCTGTGCCTGCCATGGACGATCCTAGCCCCACCTCCTGCCAGGAGGCCAATAGCCCTGCTCCTGCCAGTGACAATGCTGGCTCCACCTCCTGCGGGGCGTCTGAGGACCCAGCCCTGCTCAGTGAATAGGCCAGGTGCTTCTGCCTGGCTCCGCCCACAACAGACCCAGGATGTTGGGAAGTTCCCCTGCATGGACAAAGGGATCATAGACGAAAAGGGGTATAAAAGAAGGACCCCTGAACCAAGAAATCAGATCACTTCTGACAAGGAACCCTGAAACCAAGGACAAGAGGCCTGCTGATCTAAGGACTTGCCTACCCCTTCTGCCGGTGTGCTGTTTGCTGGGGGGAATCCTGCAGTGCTTCTTTATTTTTGCCAAGGAACCAGGAGAGAGGAACTGTGTGTGTACTCTCACGCTTGCTAAGAAAATCTCCAAGGACTGGAAGAGTGCCAGTCTCCTGCTGAAGTCACAGGGCTAAAGGACTTCATCTGCTTAAAGTGCTATTTGCTGGAATCTGTGAATCCAGCACCTCTGAAAGAACCAGCAATCTCAACGCCGACGGACGTCGCCGAATCAAGCTCGACATAGTGAGTAACGGCTCCAGTGTCCCGCTTCCTCGACGCCGGCCGCCGGGCCCGATCGACGCCAGCAGCAACGCCAATGAGTAGTGAGTTCGGCTCCAGCTCCAAGGGACCTCGTGTCTGCACCGCTGCTGATCGCATCGCCCTCGTGCCCTCTCGACGCCGTGAGCGTTGCTCACTCTTTGCAACATCATCATCGACATCGACGACTACTGAGGCCTGATCGACACCGAAGACGCGACGCCGGATTGCTCGACGCCGCTGATTATCGTGTGCTTCATTTTCCAAGGTACTGTGTTGTTGGGGGTCCGTGTGACTCCGGGCTCGACGTAGGGCTCCTCGCGGTCGACCCCGAACCTTTGGATTAACTTTGCCTCGATGTCGTGTAACTCCCGTGTGGGTTACATTGTTGCCAAGAACTGTGTTTCCAAGAAGAAGAGTTGCTTTGATACGAAAAGACTTTGTGCTAAAGAAGAAAGTACTTTTGAACTATATTTTCCCTTCCAAGAGTAGTTTTTTAAGATTGTGTATTTTTTTGTCGTTATTTGGTCTTGTGCTAAGCCTTATATAAAAATCCTTATTTTTATAATACTACTGTGTCGTGTCCATTTGTAGTGTATTCACTGTATTACTGTATGTGGTCATAAATGCCTAACACACAGCCTCTGAGATAAGCCTGTCTGCTCTGCCAAGCTACCAAGGGGGTGAGCAGGGGTTATCAAAGGGTGTGATCCCCTTACCCTGACTAGAAAAGGAGTGTCCCTATTTGTCAGAAGTGCATACCTCTGCCAACTAGAGACAGCCGGTTCTAACATTGGACGCAGCGGTGAGGATTTGAACCTTGCATTTATGACCCATGTGCAGTGATTAGTGTGCGCTACATAGTGAAAGCAGATCATAGCGCAGCCACAATCTACTTGGAAGGATTCTATTTTTGGTTCTCCGCTTTTCTGAAACTTGATTTTTTTAACACTGCCAGTTTTGACCATGAGTGACACCGGAGTCACTACCCCTGTTGTTGTCGTGGATGTATTCGACAGAGCGAAGATAAACGACTACGGCTTGAGGGAGCTGAAATTCTTTTGCAAGCAGCTGAAAGTGTCTACCAAAGGCATCTCAAGAAAAGAGGAATATCTCAAAGCATTGCAGGCCTGGTTGGAGGCCAGAGATCCCACTGATCCGGTGGTGGAACCGCCAGTGGAAGGGGATGAGGAGGCGCCAGTGAATGGGCCTGTGTCCTCTCCCGGTAGCAGTGTTTCCTCCAAAGGTCTTTCCCCTGAAGAAAGAGAAGAAAGGAGAAGGAGCGTGCATACAACATGGAAATGGCAAGGCTAAAGATAAATGGGCAGTTGGAATTAGAAAATGCAAGAGGTAGAAGAGAAGCTGATTTGGAGACCAAAAGGTTGGAGTTTGAACGAGAAAAGTTAGCTTTGGAGCGTGATACCAAGTTGAGGGAATTGGAGATCCAAGCTAAGAAGTTAGAATTGAATCCCTCTGGTGGCAGCATCCCATCTGTGCCTACAGAAAGTAGGTTTTATTTCCCGAAAGATGTGATAAAAGATTTTCATAGGAATGAAGATATTGGTCAGTGGTTTAAAGCGTATGAGTTAGCATTGTTGGCCCACCGGGTCCCTGAGAAGGATTGGGGAGCTGGCTTGTGGGGTCGCTTTGTGAATGAGGGCAGAGATAACCTGTTAGACATGCCTGTTGAGGATAGGATGTCGTATGCTCATATGAAAGATGCTTTAATGTTGCGGTATGGCCTAACCCCCGAGAAGTACAGACAAGCTTTTAGAGAATGTAAGAAGTTGCCTGGTACGACGTGGGTTGAATATGTGTCTTATTTTTGCAGAGCCATAGATGGTTGGGTAAAGGGCAGCAAAGTGGAAAGTTATGAAGCTCTTTATGATTTGTTTGCTTGGGAGCATTTGTCTAATAACTGTTTTCCAGAGCTGCGCCAGCACCTGATTGATAGCAAGATATCTAACCCTAGAAAACTTGCTGAGGAGGTGGACCGCTGGGTCAGTACCAGGGTCTACAAGGGTCCAGTGGGAAACTCAGCCAAAGGTGGGCAGGGTCCCCAGCAGAAGAGAGAGTGGGGGGGACAAGGGTAAACAGAAGGAGTCCCAGAAAGGGCCCCAAAGTAATCCCCAAGGGAACCAAGGGAAAGGTTCCCAGCCTCCCCCTGAAAAGAAGCCAGGGGCCCGACGGGTAAACCTGTTCATAGGGGCCCCCTAACCTGCTACGTCTGCGGGCAGGTGGGACACCGATATTATGACCCCCAGTGTCCCATGAAGAATTTGAATGCACCGCAGCGTGCACCCCCGTCAGTTGGCGAGTGTAGCCCTGGGAGGGGAGGAGATGTTTGTCCCTGGTGGGAGGGGTCCCGCAGAAATGTCCCTGGTCTCGCTAGGAGACATGCAAATGGTCCCTCCACCCCCCCTGCCTAGTAACATTAGTAAATATAGGCAGTGGGTGACCATTAATGGCCATAGAGTGGAAGCTCTCAGAGACACCGGAGCGAGTGTGACAGCTGTCAAGTGTCACTTGGTGTCCAGAGAGCAGGTGGTTCCCCACGCATTCTACCCTGTGATAGCTGCCGACAACTCCCAGAAAGAGTGTGAGGTAGCTCAGGTTTCCTTTGAATGGGGGGGGAGTTTAAGGTACTCTTCAGGTTGCTGTGAGGCCCGCCATGCCTGTCGATTGTCTCCTGGGCAATGATTTAGAAGACTTCCCTTGGGCTAAGGTGGAGAGGGAGACGCACTTGAAAATGTTGGGTGTGCCAGAGTGGGTGTGTGCAACCACTCGATCGATGACAGCCAGTAAGGGTGTTGATGGGGTCCCGGAGCCTGAAAATACGGCCCAGGACCCAGCTGTGAAGAGAAGAGGCAGGAGGCGCGGGAAACCGGCCCCCGTAGTTCCCGTGGTCCAGGAGGAGGTAGACCCTGAGGGGGATGCCCTGGAGCCCACCGGGGAACAAATTGCCGACTGGGAGACCTGCCCGAGCTGAACCATTGGCAGCAGGATGGTGGTCCCTCCAGGGAGGAATTCTGTGCCGAACAGAAGGTGTGCCCTTCTCTTGTGGGCATGAGGCAGCAGGCCTCAGCCCAATCCTCAGGTGATCAGTCAGGGTCACATTTTGTGTACTGGGAGAACGACCTCCTGTATAGCGAGCCTAAGGCTGCTGAGCCTGGGTCAGCCCGTGTGCTGGTGGTACCCCAGCGCTTCAGAGCCTTCCTACTGGGTTTGGCTCATGACGTACCGTTAGCTGGACATCTGGGGCAGGACAAGACCTATGACAGGCTTGTCACCCATTTTTATTGGCCTCAGATGCGAAGGGATGTAGACATCCATTGTAAGACTTGTCACACTTGCCAGGCAAGTGGGAAAAGCGGAAGGAAGGAGAAGGCTCCCCTCCAACCTTTTCCATTGGTCAGTACCCCCTTTGACCGGGTGGGTATTGACATTGTTGGGCCCCTGGACCCCAAGACAGCCCTGGGCAACAGGTTTATCCTGGTCTTGGTGGACCATGCCACACGGTACCCGGAAGCCATCCCTCTCCGAACAGTGACGGCCCCCGTGGTGGGACGGGCACTGATGGGTGCTTTCTACCGGATGGGGTTCCCCAGAGAGGTGGTGTCAGACCGGGGCACCAACTTCATTTCTAACTATATGAAGTCTCTGTGGAAGGAGTGTGGGGTAACCTACAAGTTCACTACTCCTTACCACCCTCAAGGAAATGGGCTGGTAAGGAAGATTCAACCGGACCCTTAAAGGTAAGGGTGGGCGGGCGGCTACGCTCCGTGCACGGAGTGTGCGTAGTGCCGGCTTCTACGCATTTTGCGTAGCAGGCGTAGAATCCGGCACTACGCACGCTCCGCAGACGGAGCGTAGCTGGCCGCCACCCGCCTCCCTCCCGCCCTCCCTAAATACTTTAAATTTAAAGGTTAAAAGAATTAAAAGGCACTTACTTTGCCCGCCGCTGCCCGCCGCGTCCCCGGGGCTCGCTGTCTTCATTCTGCCGTCTTGTGTACTAATGCGCATGCGCGGGCGGCTGCGCATGCGCATTTCTCACGAAAAAATGCGCATTAGTACACAAGACGGCAGCAATGAAGATAGCGAGCCCCGGGGACGCGGCGGGCAGCGGCGGGCAAGGTAAGTGCCTTTTAATTCTTTTACACTTTTAATTTAAAGTATTTAGGGAGGGCGGGAGGGAGGCCTGCGGTGCGTAGTGGGGCTACGTGGAGTGCAGAGGTGGGCGTAGTTTCTCGCCCACTTCACGTAGCTCCGCGAAGCCCCACTACACCCACTACGCCCAGGGTTACTTAAAGGCATGATCATGGGTCTTGAAGAACCAATGAGGCGGAAATGGGACGTCCTCTTGCCATGCCTGTTGTTTGCTTACCGTGAGGTGCCGCAGAAGTCTCTAGGGTTCAGCCCCTTTGAGCTTTTGTATGGTCACCCGGTAAGAGGGCCTTTGAGTCTGGTCAAGGAAGGCTGGGAGCAATCTCCCAGGAAACCTCCCCAGGATGTATACAGTTACATGCTGGCCTTTCGGAACCAGACTCGGCGCTTCAGAGAACTTGCTCAGGCAAATCTGGAGGCCAGCCAGGAGGAGATGAAGCGTTGGTACGACCGGAATGCCATTCTGGTAGAGCTTCAGCCTGGTCAGGAAGTTTGGGTTATGTCCCCTGTGGAACCTTGTGTGCTCAAGGACAGGTGGACTGGACCGTTTAAGGTTGTGGAGAAGAAGAGCGATGTCACCTACCTGGTGGACTTGAAATCTCCCAGGAACCCCTTGCGGGTCCTGCATGTCAACCGTTTGAAGCCCCACTTAGAAAGGTCCGAAGTGGGCATGCTCCTAGCTACAGATGCTGGAATGGAGGAGGAGAGTGAGCCTCTTCCTGACCTCCTGTGTGCTAAAGAGCTAGATGGGTCAGTGGATGGTGTTGTCCTCTCTGACACACTGACCCTTGAGCAGAAACAGAATTGTCGCCACCTGTTGGACAATTCCCGGATCTGTTTTCCTTGGTTCCGGGTGTCACTCATTGGTGTGTCCATGACGTTGACACTGGAGACAGCCCTCCTGTGAAGCACAAGGCTTACAGGGTGACTGACAAGGTTCGATCATACATTAAGGAGGAGGTCTCCAAAATGTTTGCGTTAGGGGTGGTTGAGTCCTCTAGCAGTCCTTGGGCCAGCCCAGTGGTCTTGGTCCCGAAGGCTGCAGCGCCTGGTGCTTCACCAGAGCTTCGGTTCTGCGTGGATTACCGAGGACTCCATTCAGTCACGAAGGCTGACGCGCACCCCATCCTCAGAGCTGATGAGCTCATCGATCGGTTGGGGGCTGCCCGGTACCTTAGTACGTTTGATTTGACGTCTGGGTACTGGCAGATCGCCTTAACCGATGGGGCAAAGGAGAGGTCAGCATTCTCCACACCAGATGGGCTATACCAGTTCCAGGTGATGCCCTTTGGGATGAAGAATGCCCCTGCCACCTTCCAGAGGTTGGTCAACCAGGTCTTGGCTGGACTGGAGGATTTCAGTGCCGCCTACCTGGACGACATCGCAGTGTTCAGCGCCAGCTGGGAGGAACACTTGCGCCACCTCCAGGAAGTGTTGTTGGCCCTGCGCAGAGCAGGCCTCACAATCAAAGCAGTAAGTGCCAGATTGGGCAGGGTTCTGTGGTGTACTTGGGGCACCAAGTAGGGAGCGGCAAGGTTGCCCCCTTGCAACCCAAGATTGATACCATCCTGGCTTGGGTGCCGCCCAAAACCCAAACTCAGGTGAGAGCCTTCTTAGGACTCACGGGTTACTACAGGAGGTTTGTCAAGGATTACGGTAACATTGTGCACCCCTTGACTTCGCTGACTTCCAGGAAGCAGCCACGGAATGTGATCTGGACTGATGCCTGTCAAACGGCCTTCGATACCCTGAAAACTGCAATGTGCACAGCACCTATACTCCAGGCACCCGACTTTTCGAAAGAATTTATTGTCCAGACGGACGCTTCAGAGCATGGCGTGGGGGCTGTTCTAGCTCAGGTGAATGAAGAGGGCCGAGACTTGCCTGTAGCCTTCATCAGTCGGAGGTTACTTCCCAGGGAAGCGAGGTGGAGTGCGATAGAGAGAGAAGCATTTGCTGTGGTCTGGGCGCTGAAGAAGCTAAGACCCTACCTGTTTGGGACTCACTTCTGGGTTCAGACAGACCACAGGCCCCTCCGATGGTTGATGCAGATGAGGGGTGAGAATCCGAAACTGTTGAGGTGGTCTATTTCCCTACAGGGGACGGACTTCACGGTGGAACACCGCCCTGGTACAGATCACGCCAATGCTGATGGTCTGTCCAGATTTTTCCGCCTTAGTGATGAGGACTCCCTAGGTCAAGGGTAGTTCTCCCCACATTTCAGCTGGAGGGGACACGTGTTAGACCTGACATCATTGGCTTGAGTCTCTCCTCCATTTTTTTCTGTTTGCCTCCACTGTTTTACGATGTTTTGCTGGATAATGCTTTGGGCACTGTGCCACTGCTGATCAGTGCCACGGTGCAAGTGCTCCCTATGTTAAATTGATTGTATTCCATGTTTGGCTTATTTGGTTTACTGTCAGTTCGTAGTCTAGTGCACCAGGAGTGCTGGGGCTTGTAAATACAAATGCCGCTCGTGGGCTTGCAGCACGTGTTGTGCCACCCACAAGCCATTCAGAAAAGGGGGTGGTGATGAACAGAGTGTCTGAATTAAGCAGACCACTCTTACCCAGTCCAAAGATCAGGGCTTGATCCATCACCGTTATTTATCTCACTGCACCATCCCAGCTCAGAACCTGGCTATATGCAAATCAGTCTGTCCCTGGCCCAGTGCATCATGGGAACAGGGCAGACTAAACTACAAAGCCAATTCTTCACCAGAAAGGAGACAAGCTACCGGGGACCGGTTTCTGGCATTTCAGCCTTCTTCGGCCCGGCTTGAATCCTGATGGTGCAGTGAGAAAGGGACTCATGTCTGAGTATACCCTGCCACACCTATAGTGGCCAAAAACGATTCAGAAAAGGGGGTGGTGATGAACAGAGTGTCTGAATTAAGCAGACCACTCTTACCCAGTCCAAAGATCAGGGCTTGATCCATCACCGTTATTTATCTCACTGCACCATCCCAGCTCAGAACCTGGCTATATGCAAATCAGTCTGTCCCTGGCCCAGTGCATCATGGGAACAGGGCAGACTAAACTACAAAGCCAATTCTTCACCAGAAAGGAGACAAGCTACCGGGGACCGGTTTCTGGCATTTCAGCCTTCTTCGGCCCGGCTTGCTTGAATCCTGATGGTGCAGTGAGAAAGGGACTCATGTCTGAGTATACCCTGCCACACCTATAGTGGCCAAAAACGATTCAGAAAAGGGGGTGGTGATGGGCCGGGACGGCTGTAATGCCAGAAACCGGTCCCCGGGAGCTTGTTTCCTTCCCAGTGTAAGAATTGGCTTCTGTAGTTTGGTTTGTCCTGTTCCCATCATGCACTGGGACAGGAACAAACTAATTTGCATACAGCCAGGTTCTGAAACTGGGATGGTGCAGTGAGCTAAAAAACGGTGTTGGATCTAGCCCTGATCTTTTGACTGGGTGAGAGCTTTCTGCTTAATTCAGAGACTCTGTCCCTCACCACCCCTTTTTATAAATATTTTTGTCCACCCTAAGCGTGGAAGGGTATTCTCAGATGTGAGACCCTTGCTCATTGCACCATCAGGATTCAAGCAAACCGGGCCGAAGACGGCTGTAATGCCAGAAACCGGTCCCCGGGAGCTTGTTTCCTTCCCAGTGTAAGAATTGGCTTCTGTAGTTTGGTTTGTCCTGTTCCCATCATGCACTGGGACAGGAACAGACTAATTTGCATACAGCCAGGTTCTGAAACTGGGATGGTGCAGTGAGCTAAAAAACGGTGTTGGATCTAGCCCTGATCTTTTGACTGGGTGAGAGCTTTCTGCTTAATTCAGAGACTCTGTCCCTCACCACCCCTTTTTGTAAATATTTTTGTCCACCCTAAGCGTGGAAGGGTATTCTCAGATGTGAGACCCTTGCTCATTGCACCATCAGGATTCAAGCAAACCGGGCCGAAGACGGCTGTAATGCCAGAAACCGGTCCCCGGGAGCTTGTTTCCTTCCCAGTGTAAGAATTGGCTTCTGTAGTTTGGTTTGTCCTGTTCCCATCATGCACTGGGACAGGAACAGACTAATTTGCATACAGCCAGGTTCTGAAACTGGGATGGTGCAGTGAGCTAAAAAACGGTGTTGGATCTAGCCCTGATCTTTTGACTGGGTGAGAGCTTTCTGCTTAATTCAGAGACTCTGTCCCTCACCACCCCTTTTTGTAAATATTTTTGTCCACCCTAAGCGTGGAAGGGTATTCTCAGATGTGAGACCCTTGCTCATTGCACCATCAGGATTCAAGCAAACCGGGCCGAAGACGGCTGTAATGCCAGAAACCGGTCCCCGGGAGCTTGTTTCCTTCCCAGTGTAAGAATTGGCTTCTGTAGTTTGGTTTGTCCTGTTCCCATCATGCACTGGGACAGGAACAGACTAATTTGCATACAGCCAGGTTCTGAAACTGGGATGGTGCAGTGAGCTAAAAAACGGTGTTGGATCTAGCCCTGATCTTTTGACTGGGTGAGAGCTTTCTGCTTAATTCAGAGACTCTGTCCCTCACCACCCCTTTTTGTAAATATTTTTGTCCACCCTAAGCGTGGAAGGGTATTCTCAGATGTGAGACCCTTGCTCATTGCACCATCAGGATTCAAGCAAACCGGGCCGAAGACGGCTGTAATGCCAGAAACCGGTCCCCGGGAGCTTGTTTCCTTCCCAGTGTAAGAATTGGCTTCTGTAGTTTGGTTTGTCCTGTTCCCATCATGCACTGGGACAGGAACAGACTAATTTGCATACAGCCAGGTTCTGAAACTGGGATGGTGCAGTGAGCTAAAAAACGGTGTTGGATCTAGCCCTGATCTTTTGACTGGGTGAGAGCTTTCTGCTTAATTCAGAGACTCTGTCCCTCACCACCCCTTTTTGTAAATATTTTTGTCCACCCTAAGCGTGGAAGGGTATTCTCAGATGTGAGACCCTTGCTCATTGCACCATCAGGATTCAAGCAAACCGGGCCGAAGACGGCTGTAATGCCAGAAACCGGTCCCCGGGAGCTTGTTTCCTTCCCAGTGTAAGAATTGGCTTCTGTAGTTTGGTTTGTCCTGTTCCCATCATGCACTGGGACAGGAACAGACTAATTTGCATACAGCCAGGTTCTGAAACTGGGATGGTGCAGTGAGCTAAAAAACGGTGTTGGATCTAGCCCTGATCTTTTGACTGGGTGAGAGCTTTCTGCTTAATTCAGAGACTCTGTCCCTCACCACCCCTTTTTGTAAATGTTTTTGTCCACCCTAAGCGTGGAAGGGTATTCTCAGATGTGAGACCCTTGCTCATTGCACCATCAGGATTCAAGCAAACCGGGCCGAAGACGGCTGTAATGCCAGAAACCGGTCCCCGGGAGCTTGTTTCCTTCCCAGTGTAAGAATTGGCTTCTGTAATTTGGTTTGTCCTGTTCCCATCATGCACTGGGACAGGAACAGACTAATTTGCATACAGCCAGGTTCTGAAACTGGGATGGTGCAGTGAGCTAAAAAACGGTGTTGGATCTAGCCCTGATCTTTTGACTGGGTGAGAGCTTTCTGCTTAATTCAGAGACTCTGTCCCTCACCACCCCTTTTTGTAAATATTTTTGTGCCACCCACAAGAGCGGCCTCGTAAAAGAATGTCTACGGGTCGGTCATTGCGAGACCTACGTGCAGTCTGGTACTGTCACGCGGACTGCGCAAGTATACCTACTTGCCAGCCCCTCAAACCTTCACTTAACTTCATGTTAGTCACCCCTATGGTAGGCCCACGGGCAGGGTGCATTGTAAGTATAAGGTAGGACACGCCTGACCAAGTTGGCATGTCCTAATAGTGAACAACAGCCATCTTCGTTCTTCACTATTGCGAGGTAGCCTGCTCTCCATTAGTTAGAATGGGCCACCGGGATTATTAATGCTATGATCCTAGCTGGCTCTGGGAGCGCATCCGTTGGTGTGGATGGTTTTTGGACTCTGGGTTTGAAAATAGCTCTTGTCTAACCATTTCTGGTTTCTGCTGGTCTTGCGTGTGTGTGACAGGAGCTGGGTGGCTCCAGAGGTCTGGATGAGTCAGTGTGGGATGAGTGGGACATTTGCGTTGAGAGTAGAGGGAGAGTAGTTGCTGATAGCCTGCCCTGCCTGATACAATGCTGGCTCCACCTCCTGCTAAGCGGCTGATGGCTCTGTGCCTGCCATGGACGATCCTAGCCCCACCTCCTGCCAGGAGGCCGATAGCCCTGCTCCTGCCAGTGACAATGCTGGCTCCACCTCCTGCTGGGCGTCTGAGGACCCAGCCCTGCTCAGTGAATAGGCCAGGTGCTTCTGCCTGGCTCCGCCCACAACAGACCCAGGATGTTGGGAAGTTCCCCTGCATGGACAAAGGGATCATAGCCGAAAAGGGGTATAAAAGAAGGACCCCTGAACCAAGAAATCAGATCACTTCTGACAAGGAACCCTGAAACCAAGGACAAGAGGCCTGCTGATCTAAGGACTTGCCTACCCCTTCTGCCGGTGTGCTGTTTGCTGGGGGGAATCCTGCAGTGCTTCTTTATTTTTGCCAAGGAACCAGGAGAGAGGAACTGTGTGTGTACTCTCACGCTTGCTAAGAAAATCTCCAAGGACTGGAAGAGTGCCAGTCTCCTGCTGAAGTCACAGGGCTAAAGGACTTCATCTGCTTAAAGTGCTATTTGCTGGAATCTGTGAATCCAGCACCTCTGAAAGAACCAGCAATCTCGACGCCGACGGACGTCGCCGAATACAGCTCGACATAGTGAGTAACGGCTCCAGTGTCCCGCTTCCTCGACGCCGGCCGCCGGACCCGATCAACGCCAGCAGCAACGCCAGTGAGTAGTGAGTTCGGCTCCACCTTCAAGCAAGCCGGGCCGAAGACGGCTGAAATGCCAGAAACCGGTCCCCGGAAGCTTGTTTCCTTCCCAGTGAAAGAATTGGCTTGGTAGTTTGGTTTGCCCTGTTCCCATGATGCACTGGGCCAGGGACAGACTAATTTGCATATAGCCAGGTTCTGAGCTGGGATGGTGCAGTGAGCTAAAAAACGGTGTTGGATTAAGCCCTGATCTCTTGACTGGGTGAGAGTATTCTGCTTAATTCAGAAACTCTGTCCATCACCACCCCCTGTTGTTTAATTATTTTGTCCACCATAAGCGTGGAAGGGTATACTCAGACGTGAGTCCCTTGCTCATTGCACCATCAGGATTCAAGCAAGCCGGGCCTAAGACGGCTGAAATGCCAGAAACCGTTCCCCGGAAGCTTGTTTCCTTCCCAGTGAAAGAATTGGCTTGGTAGTTTCGTTTGCCCTGTTCCCATGATGCACTGGGCCAGGGACAGACTAATTTGCATATAGCCAGGTTCTGAGCTGGGATGGTGCAGTGAGCTAAAAAAACGGTGTTGGATTAAGCCCTGATCTCTTGACTGGGTGAGAGTATTCTGCTTAATTCAGAAACTCTGTCCATCACCACCCCCTGTTGTTTAATTATTTTGTCCACCATAAGCGTGGAAGTGTATACTCAGACATGAGTCCCTTGCTTATTGCACCATCAGGATTCAAGCAAGCCGGGCCGAAGACGGCTGAAATGCCAGAAACCAGTCCCCGGAAGCTTGTTTCCTTCCCAGTGAAAGAATTGGCTTGGTAGTTTCGTTTGCCCTGTTCCCATGATGCACTGGGCCAGGGACAGACTAATTTGCATATAGCCAGGTTCTGAGCTGGGATGGTGCAGTGAGCTAAAAAACGGTGTTGGATTAAGCCCTGATCTCTTGACTGGGTGAGAGTATTCTGCTTAATTCAGAAACTCTGTCCATCACCACCCCCTGTTGTTTAACAATACTAAATTTACCATCTAATTTTAATGGCACCCTAGAGAGGACAATTACATCTAGAGGCGGCAATGGAGCTACCTTGAGTATCATAAGCTAGAATGTGGCAGGTTTACGTTCCAGACTTGACAATCAAGACTGGCTAAACATGATTAGGGAGCATGCTATGTCATGTTTCAGGAAACTTGGGCCACAGAAGAGTTATACATTGAGGGGTTCCATTGTTTTAGCGTGACAACCCAAATACCTAGGATTGGTAGACCAATCTGGAGGACTATTTATAGGGATTAATGTGGCTGCTGGGGAAAGTTCTAAGGCAATTTCATCTTGTAGTCCAGACTTCCAGGTAGTGATCTACAAAAGACGGATCCATTTTCATTTGGTACATTTTTATAATAATGATTTTCATTCAGTTCCAAATAAGAGCTTTATTAAGCTTTTTGATTTTATTTTGTACCTGGATACCCAGTCTAATAATGGGGACCCGTTAGGTATTCTTCCGTGGGGTGTTTTATTGCCAAAATTCCCTGCACAGAACCTGAAGGAGGGCTGGGCTATTATGGTCAATCCGCACGCAGAGGCGTAGAACTTGCCCAGTTTATAAGATCTCATAATCTGGCCAATGTTATGGATTTGGTAGCAGGTTCAACCTTGATTAACTATCCAACTTTTAGGAGTAGGGGCTGTAGCTCTACAATAGACTTTGTTTTTATATGCCCCCTGATAGAAAAACAGTTAGCCTCAGCCGAAATTATTCCCTCAGACTTCGGAGACCATAACCCTATTAAAATATTGATGAAAACTGCTCCCAGGCCGACTTTCCAGATAGAATGCGGAGCCACAAACCTAATGTTGTCAAATGACAATTTAAGATTACACTGGAAGGGGGTCGATAGTCTTAAAATATTTAGGAATTTGGCTAAGGATAAAATGTATCTTATTGAATCTTGTCTTTCATTGCAATGTTCTCCGGTAATGATAATTCAGGATTTCACTAAATTGTGTCAAGCGACAAAAACCCTTTATTCTAGACCCACTTCCCAAATGGCAAGCACCCCCAGATGGTTTAATCAAGAATGCACACAAGCAAATAGGAATTTACGCAGGGCACTTTCAGCTACTCCAAGGTGTACTATAGAGGTTAAACTGGCCAGAAAGAAGTATAATGAGGTGATTGAAGGCAGGAAGAAGGATCTTTTGAGTGAACATTGGGAAAAACTTTCTGAGGCTGCCAACCAAAAAAAGAGTAACATCTTCTGGGCAGCAGTAAGGGACCTTCGATCCATGGGCCAGACATCCACCCGATTAGCTGCAACATTTCTAGTGATGCATGGGTTGAACATTTTTCATAAATTTATGCCACACCGTTATTAAGTGAGGCATCCCATGCTCCAAGTAGCCCTGTACCTATAGAAATAAGTATTTTAGAAGTTGTAGAAGCCATCAATCAGAGCTTAGGCAATAAAGCGCCGGGGTCATATGGGCTCCCTATTGATTTCATCAAGTGGAATCCGGCTTTCTGGACCCCTTTGCTTTTGAACGTTTTTAATAGCCTAACTCTGGCAAAATTACCCGTGACTTGGGCTAGGAGTATAATAGTCCAGATTTTTAAGAAAGGAGATAGATCCCTTCCATGCAATTATAGACCTATTTCCCTAATAGATAACACCCTTAAAATATTAGGACGAGTCCTGTACAATAACATTTTGGCAGGGACAGAAGTGAATGCTATTTTAGATCCATGTCAATTGGGCTTCAGGGGTAAGATTCGAACAATTGAGCAATGTCTCAACTTAAATCTAATTGTTGGGAAATATACTATCGCACGGAGGTCTCCTATTTATATGGCTTTTATGGATTTGTCCACAGCTTTTGACCTAGTGAACAGGGCAAAGCTGTAGACAATCCTTCTGGCAGGAGGGTTGGATGAAACCTTAGTACATTTTTTGGCGTATCTACATTAAGGCCTTCAGGCACAAGTAATGCTCGACATGGGAGGTGAGGTTTCGGGGACTATTGATGTAGGCAGGGGGGTCAGACAAGGTTGTGTCTTGGCCCCCCTACTTTTTATTATATATATCAACGGGCTGAATAGCTCCTTGAAAATGGCCACCCAAGATGTCCCCTATATAAATGGGAAGACCATCACTGTGCTCCTTTACGCAGAGGATGCGGTCCTTATAGGCCGCACCCCAAACTCCTTGCGTCTCCTGGTTCAAAATTTTGATAATTACATGAAAGAGTTGGACTTGCGAGTACATTTTAAGAAATCCTTTTTAATGTGTTGTGGGCCATGGAAGCGTGAGATAGGCACTATCACAATAGATAGCCAACAATTGACCTGTGTTAGATCATTTGTCTATTTGGGGTTGGCCTTTGCTGCGAACTTGCTCCTGGAGTGAGCATTTAGCTCACTCCAGGAGCAAGTTCTCAAAGGCCACCAATTCGATTCTTAGCCTGCCCCACCCTAAGACAACTGGGGCCCTCCTAGCAGTTCAAAAAATTTATAAACTTCAGTGTACTCCAGTGGCTACATACGGTGCCGAGATTTGGGGAACAGTAAAACCTGTAGGTATTCAACAGGAAGAAAACAGGTTTTGTAGGAAATTGCTGAGTATCCCAATTTCAACCCCTCAATATATTTGTCATAAGGAGCTCAATATTAATTTTATATCTGATATTATTCGTGCCCGACCTGCACTTTTTTGGATATCAGTGTGGAAGAACGAAGCGGCATCCCTGACACGGCAGATTATTATTGACTGTCTAAAATGTGATAAAGGTCTCGAAATTCCATGGCTAAGAGGTGTGCTTCAAAGTCTGCATAGTTTTTTTTTAAACATATTTTTATTGATTTTTAATTTCCGTTTACAGTCCTGTAAAATGTTCTCATAAAGTTTACGACAAGTCATAAATGTGAACAGTGCTACATATATAACATGAAAGTACATATCAGTGGCCAATGATAGGCGATCATAAAGAAACAACCCTCAGTGAACGACCCACCCCGAGAACTGTGTGTGGTCACCCTACAAAACCATCATCCGTATCATTACATTTGCACCCTGTCCAACGCTCAATCTATATACATATACAGTGTCTAGCTTCACGTTTCAGTAGATGTCCGGGTATGGGCAATTCGTATTGTCGAATGCACATTCAGGGCAAATGTCATATGAACACATCAGGCTCCCTTGACTTGAACGCTTCTAACATAGTATCCCAGTCTATGGCTATCAGTGTTTTCCGTAATCCCCTTGCCTCTTCTCTGCGCAGTGCTGAGCCTTCTGCGCTACTCCATTTCACCATTTCCGTGTGCTAGCTGCGTATCTCAGGGGGCTTGCTTGATTTCAACCGCATTGTAATGTTCCTACGGGCCAGAAGTAGTGCCAAGTCGATGAATCTAAATTGTACTTTGTGTTTAGACCTGTGTTTGTGTAATCCTAGCAGGCATTCCTCCACTCTGTCGTGTAACAGAAGGTGCGTCGGTATTCCCGTGATCTCTCTAATTCTAACCCAGTAGCTGAACAGATCGGGGCATGTCCACAACATGTGTAATAATCCCACTCCCGAGGCGTGACATCTTGGGCATGAGTGTTGTGTCTGAGGGAACATTTTATCCAATCGGTCAGGAGCCAGATAGGCGTGGTGTAGTATCATAGTTTGAATGAATTTGAACCTCGAGTTTTGGGATACCTTTTTGGGGTGTTCCAGAATCTTTGCCCATTCGGTGTCCGATATTATCCTACCTATTTACGCCGTCCATTGAACTTGCAGTGAATCCAGACGTATCCTGGTGTGGTTACTTATCCAATTATATATCCAGCGAATCAGGTGCCGCCCCCTCCCCATATATTGCACCATCTTTACTAGTTCGTTTTGGTCGGGTTCACGGCCTTGTGGTGCCCAATGTTTTTTAATGTATCGTATCAGAGCAGCATGGGTTAAAAATAAATGTTGCGGGGCACCTGTCTCGTGCACGAACGTGTCGTGATCCATTAGGAGCTCATGACCAAAGAGGTCCGCCACCGTAGTGACACCAGATTCTGCTCAGGGTGTTAGTGTACGGTTAGTGAGGATACCAGCAGCAAGCGGAATGCCCAACAGGGGTATGTTGCCAGCGTACGTGAAGGGCGTTTTGGCATATTTGAGCGCCGCCTTCCAGCATGTCGATGCAGTGGTTAGCAGTGTAGGTAAGTCTTTTCGCATTTTGAAACTTGGCAACATCAGGGTGTGTAGTGTGCTATTCTCCAAATCAGTTTTTGTGAATCCCATTTCATGGAGATTACGTCCCGCCGTCCAGTAGGACAACCACTGTAATTGGCAGGTGTAGTAATACGCCCTAAAGTTCGGGACTCCCAGCCCCCCCATACTAGTACTTATTTGTAGTTTCTTCAAGCTAATTCGCCGTCTCCCTATACCCCCGATTAGATCGATCAGCAACGTGTTCAACTTCTGAAAGGTGGATATTGGCACTATTAGAGGCAAATTTGTGAAGTAGTAAAGTAGTCGTGGCAGAACTACCATCTTCGCTATCGCCGCCCTTCCCATAACGGATAATGGCAGCGAAGTCCCAAAAAACTACACTGGATCTCAAGGACCGTATTGCCCTCCAACAGATCGGCAGGTGTTCTATACACTTGGATACCCAAGTATTTAAATGTAGTGGGGGCAACCAGCAGTGGAGCGTCCCCGAATTCCACCTCCGTGACGTCAGCGTGGTTCGTAAAGAAAAAGGCGTGTGATTTGGCAGCATTCACAGCAAGACCGGATATGGTTTCAAAGTTCCGAAACAAGTCACAGATTGGAGCTAAGGGCTGACGGAGGTCGCGTAGATAGACAAGTATGTCATCTGCATATGCCGAAAAAAGGTGGGTGGTGCGTCTGAGTGGTATTCCCATATCCGTTAAGTTCTGTCTTATTGCAATCGCCAGGGGTTCTAGGGCTAGAACAAAAATCAGAGGCGACAATGGGCAGCCCTGCCGCGTCCCCCTGTATATCTTATACTCCCCCGAAATGTGTCTGCCCATTCTTGCTCTTGCTGTCGGCTCTGTGTAAAGCAGACATAGCCTTGTTAGATATCTTTCGGGTATCCCGAAACGTGACAACGCCCGAAACATATAATCCCAGTGGATCGAATCGAACGCCTGTTTGAGGTCTAAAGAAAGACATCCCGCGTGAGAAAAGTGCTGCGGCACTTCCGACATTAAGTGGTGTAGCTTCCTAATATTCAGGGAGGTGCTTCGGGCTGGTATGAACCCCGTCTAGTCGATATGTATCAGTTGGGTTAAGTAGGGCTGTAGTCTGTTAGCCAGCACCTTACTCAATATTTTGTATTCAGTGGGTAAGAGCGACAGTGGCCAATAATTAGCCATGTCAGCATGATCTCTGCCTAGCTTAGGTAATGAGATGACCAGAGCCTGTGTGATAGTGGGAGGTAAGACACCCTCCTCCCATATCGTCTTATATAAGTCCGTCAGTTTGGGTACAAGCGTCTCTGCGTACGTAGTGTAAAATTCGATGGGCAGGCCATCCATACCAGGGGTTTTGTTACGAGGAAGGCCCTTCATAGCAGCTTTGATTTCTTGTGAAGTTACAGGCCCTGAGAGTTCCTTTTGCTCCGTGGCCGATATTGTGGGGAAGGTCAATGAGGAAAGGAAAGCATCTGTACGCTCGGGGGGTATCTCCACGGGTTTGTCATATAAAGAAGCATAATATGTTTTGAAGGCTTCATTAATCTCTCCCTGCGTATAGACTCTTGTATCATCTGCTGTCTTTATTTCATTGATTATAATTGCGGGAGGATCGTCCCGGAGCAGCCTAGCTAACAATGTGCCTGCCTTATCTGCATCCACATGCGTCCTTTAGGTGTATTCTTGGTAATCTATGGTTCTAAGTGACTCTAACAGTTCAGCATATTTAATCCACACTTCCTGGAGCGCCTCCGAGTGTGTGGCGTCATTCGCTATCAACTGTTCTAATCTGCCCATTTGTAACTCAGTGTCTATCAGTGACTTATGTAACTCCTGTCGTGCCCCCACTGTCGCGCTAATCGCTCTGTCCCGCAACACCGCCTTGAATGCATCCCATTCTATCACCCTACTGGTCGCTGTGCCGCTGTTCTCAGTGAAGTATCGTTCTATCGTGTGTAATATGTCCGCGCGAAACACCGTGTCTTCCAACAACTGTGGCCAGAGGCACCACGTGGGGACCGGTGTAGGTACCCTGCCCCATGTAATATTGATCTCTTGCGGGTTGTGGTCAGAGAATGTTTTGGGGAAGTATGTAGAACTAAGGACCTGCCCTGCAATATCATCTGAGTATAGGACCCTGTCTATTCTAGTGTGTAAGGTGTGTACTGCTGAATAAAACAAGTATTCTCAGTGGCTTTGGTGTCTCCTCCTCCATACGTCACATAACCTCCATCCCATCATCCAGCGCACTAGCGACTCAGTTTGTTTGAATACCCCCACGCAGTGGCGGGTGAGATCTATCTAGGGAGACATCCACTACTGTATTGTAGTCCCCACCAAGTATCCAAGGGCAGGTATCCCAGCCCGCAAGTGTCCGCTGATAATATCCCAGTATTTGTCCGGGTCGAAATTAGGGGCATATATGGATCCTAACACCACTAGTCTTCCGTCCAGTGTCCCCCGCACAAAAACATATCTACCCTCCTTATCAATTTTCTGATCATGAGCTACACAGGGAACTCCATGACGCACCCAAATCGTAGATCCCCTAGCGTAGAGGTGGAGAACACCTGCCCTCTCCATTTCTTCCTGAGTTTTGCTATTTCGCTGGCTATCATGTGTAATTCCTGTAAACAGGCTTTGTGCACCTTGCGTCGCAGCAGTAGCGCATGGATCCTGTGGCGTTTATGTGTGGTGCCCATACCCCGTATATTCCAGGTGATTATGTTATAGCTGTCTTGTACATGCATGATGGCATTCTGTACATCAGTAAGGGTGCAATCTCAGCGCCTAGGAAAGCGACTAGTGTGACATCTGCGTTATGTAGGTGACCCCCCCCAACTTTTCCAATACACGATCTGGAACCGGAACCATTCCAGACCACAACATAACATTGCAACAAGCAAAGCAAAATTCGCAGTCCAAGGGCCATCGCCAAGTGGGGGGCGGCTACTACACCTCGCATGCGTATGCGTATTACTTTAACAGAGCACTTTAAAAGTTACAACGATACCCGAGCCCAGTCATTACTTTCCTGCAATAAGCATATAAACAGCAAATAACAGAGATCAACAGCGTGTTTCAGGTACATTCCAAAAAAAAAGAAAAAAAAATACAGCATAGTGTATACTTGCGTGTGTGTATTAGCCAAATAAGTCCGTAATCAATTGAGGGGTAGCCGAGGGGAACAAGGCCACGTTGCCCTCAGAGTCCGATCCACGAGATGACTCATATTCTGTGGAGGATTTAGTCTCATTACCAGCTCGTGGGCTATTCATGAAGGTTGCTGTCGGGACGATCGCCTGTTGCTTGGATTGGCATAGCCGTTGCGAGGGGACTCGCTTGTTCAGAATGGTCTGTCTGACGTGACCACTCTTGCGGTTCACTGAGGCAGTCTGCTGAGATCTCTTGGGGAAGTCCTGGCGGTTAGTGGCGTCCGCAGCGGCAGTCAGCTCTATTACTTTGATCCAGTCCTCCACGTCTCCGGGGCTCTCGAAGAAGTAGGTTTTTTGGTCATATAGGACCTTCAGGTTCGCCGGAAACAAGAAAGCATATTGAATATTCAAGTCCCGTAACCGACGCTTCACGTCTAGGAATGAGGAGCGCTGGCGTTGTACCAACACTGTGTAGTCCGGGTATAGGGAGACTCTCGTGTTCTCAAAGGTGATCAGTGCCTTCTCCCGGGCCTTCCGCAATAGTGCATCCCTATCTCTGAAATTGAGTAGTTTCACAATACGGGGTCTAGGCGGGGCACCCGATTTTGGTCTGCCAGTAGGTATGCGATGCGCCCTTTCGACGCAATATTGAGTGGAGAGACTTTCCAGCGTGACGTGGTCCCTAGACCACTGCTCCATGTAACTTGTTGCATCCACCCCTTCGCTTCTCTCCAGCAGGCCGATCACCATAATGTTGTTGCGCCTTGCTCTCCCTTCCGCATCCTCCACCCGGTCTATTAAGGCGGCCATCTGCGTCTGTAGGAGTTTCACATCAGCCGCTGTCTGTTTCTGTTCCTGGAGCACCTCCGCGAAGGCCGTGGCATGGTCTTTCACTTTATCAGCTACTTTCGTGTGATCCGCCCTCAACAGGGTTAAGCCAGTAGTTAGGTTACCTATCTGCGACTCAATAGCCTTCCTGGAGTCAAGTATTTCCTGCAGAATAAGGTCTAGTTTGTCTGTCTGTGCAGGCACCACCATAGGGGGGATACAGTCCGACCCCGGTGTAGTATCCACGTCGTCATTCATATCCTGCGTGGGGCCCGTTACTGCCTGTGCCAGCTGTTTCAGTCTGTTGCGCCCCATATCGGTAGGACAGTGTTGCTCCCCACCGTATTCTAAGGATGCCACAGGCCCAATGAAGGGGCGGCACTCACCCAGGTCGCACGCGGGCACCAACTGGGCCACAGCCGCCAAATGCAAGTGGTAATATCGTCAAGCCACTCACCGGGCACGGCCCAGCCCGGACAGGCACAACCCCAGTGACGTGGGGGGAGGAGGGGCCCTGCACCGTTCCCGCTTCACGGTTTCGTGGAGGGCAGCACCACTTTGTGCAGCAGTCCTACTTGTGGCCCTCACTAGTGGAGGTAATATGGCGTGGTTCCAGGTGACAGCACCCAGGGGAGAAAGGTTGATTCCCAATAGCAGTCTAAAATATGCCTCTGCATGTCCCCGGGCAATGAGAGTGATACGTCTGCGGCGTTTGCACCGTGCACCCCAGGGAGGCACACACCTCATGACAGCGTACCCCCTGTGTGTATTACACCCAAGTATCCTGCTCCACGGCATCTGCGGTCAAGGCCTGCACAGTGTGCCCCCCACCTCCACACACCACCTTCCAGTCATCAGAGATTAGGCCTCTAGTAGGGAGCTCTCCCCGTCCGGTCCACGCAGACCCTAGAGAGCAGGTAGGGATAGCCGGTCTCTTCCACAGCTGTCCACAGTTACAGCCGGCCCAATTGCAAATGGCTGACGCTGCAGGAGGTCCGCCCGGTAGGCCGCAGTCCCTTCGTGTGTCCGGACCTCTCCCTTCACAGTGTGCCGGTGAGGCGCCACTCCCGTCCCCCCACCAACCTCTGGCAGCCACAGGCGTTGCAGGGGAGTGCTCCTCACCTCGATGCGGACGGTATCAGTCGGGGCACAGCGCCGAAGAAAAACAGGCCTCAACGCATCCCCGGGCTCGCGTAGTAGCGTGCCCACCTCCGCAGATCGCCCCACTCCCGTCAGCGTGTCAGCCCCCGTCAGCGGAAACGTGAGTGGAGGTCCAGCGTGTCCGCAGCCGGCGGGTGTCAAAATGCGCCGTCCCCCTCGTCCAGAATCGCCATGCAAGGCTCAATGTAGCAGCCGCCGGCACTCGTGGTCGTAGTCAGTCGGTCGGGTCGCCGTCCATTCAGCAGGTAAAGCCAGTATATTTCAGGATCTTAGAAGACTCGGGTCCGGAGCTCCTCTATCAAGCAGCCATCATGCTCGGCTGTTGGCCACGCCCCCCCAAGTCTGCGTATTGTTAACAGAGAGAATTTCTTCCTAAATCCCACCTCAGTAGAAGCAGCCCCAAAAAAGGAACTGCAGGATGCTTTCTATTCCCTTTATAACAGAGAACGGGATGTTGTGGAGTCAGGGAAAACACTTGTGTGCAACTATATGGTTATCAAAAAGCATTGCCACCCGCTCCATATGTATTTGACTTTAGCCATGAGCTGTTGGGAAAGGAGCCTATTATTCAGATTAAGAGCAGGCACAATTAGATTTGCTCTTTGTTTTCCTTTGGGCCATAATCAAAATTTTAATCAAAACCTGTGCCCTTATGACGAGAGGAGTGATACACTTTTTATTTTTTTGTAAATACTATTTTAAATACTCTAAGCAGTTTCTTCACCCATATTTCAAAAAGAGAGGACTGATTACCTTGGATGTAGCTTATCAGTGTATGCTAGCTTTAGATGATGTTGAACTGATTTTTCGCACTAGCACTTTCCTTAAAATCGCGCTCAGAACACGTAGGTCCATGATGGATCCCTGAGCATTTGAGATACACTTTGGAAAATGTTTTAACTGTTTTATGTAAAAACGATGGCTTTGTTCTTTGCACTATGCACTTTAGACATTGAATCTTTATACTTGTATGGATTGGTTGTGATGTATTAATGATTTGTGCTTTTATGGGTACTATCGTATCCGAATAAAGTTGAACTGAATTTACATTACAAACTGCTTTCCGAACTGCATTAGTACTTGCATTAATGACTGTCCTATTCCTACATTATGAACTGCACTATGAACCGAATAGCATTGCATTAGGACTGCATTAGATCATCGTGAACTGCTCATTAATACCGCAAGAACCTACAAGTGATTGTTGGCCTAATAACCGGCAAAGTGAAATATTATGAATACGCATATGTTGGATTTCTATCGTTTGGTCTCATCGTATTTCTTTTGATAACGATACCTCTATTTTTATAAAATCAGTGTGGTGTCCATTTGTGGTTTTTATCACTGTGTTCTTGGGAGTATGGTTGCAAATACTTTACACAATGCCTTGGAGATAGGCCTGGCTGCTTGTGCCAACTACTGGAGGGTGAGCAGAGATTATCTAAGAGTGTGTCCCTCCTTTCCCTGACTAGAAGCAAGGGGACCTATTTGGACTAAGGTACCTACCTCAGTCAGCTAGAGACCCCCAGTTCTAACACTGGTGGTCAGCGGTTGGGATTTGAACTTGTATTTGCAATCGACTAACAGTGATTGGTGTACATCACTAGTTTTAGCGCAGACCACGACACAACGCCGTGTTTTTGATGTTTGGTTCTATTTTTCAGCGATCTTTAAGCCACACATCATGTCTCAAAGGAGTGAAGTAGCCAGTGAGGTTGCAGAATTGGAATTCGACATTGAGGCATTGCTTACCTACAAAGTTGATCAATTGAGGCAATTCTTCAGAACTTTGGGATGTCCCATTAAAAGTAGCGCCAAGAAGGAGGAGCTGCAAACAGCCTCGAGGGCCTGGTGAGAAGCCAAAGAGTCTCAGAAGACAGGAGATGCTGAGGTAGATGAGGATGACCCAGGTAATGGATTTGGTCCACAGGATTTCCCGGTGGGAAGATCAGCCTCAGGGGCTGGTACCTTTCCCCAGAGAAGCTGGAGGAAAACCAAAGGGACAGAGAGCATGAGTTGGAGGTTTTAAAACTTAAGGCTCAAGCCGATGAGAGAAAGCTGCTCATTGAAAGTGAAAAGTGAACAGAGGAGAGCAAGAACGCTCTAGCCTTGCAAGAAAAGATTCTCTTAGCTCATGTGTTAAGCTTGAGGGAACTGGACATTAAGGATAAACGAGTGGAGTCCAGTTCAAATGGTGGCAGGGCACAGCCAGTGCCAGCGGGTAAGGTGTACATTCCCAAAGACTTAATGCAAGATTACGAAAGGGGTGATGATATTTATGCGTGGTTCACAGCATATAAGATCGCACTGAGGATAAATGAGGTACCTGAGAAGCATTGGGGGGCGTGCCTGTGGAAACACTTTGAGGTTTCTGGGAGGGATGTTTTACCACCTTTAGAGAGGACGGGAACCCTGACCTACGCCAACATGAAGGAGGCTTTATGCCTCAGGTATGGGCTCACTCCTGAACAGTAGTGACAAAAACTCCTAGGCAAACTCCTAGTGCCACTCCTGAACAGTACAGGCAGAAATTCAGGAACTTCAAGAAACTGGAATTTAGTCATTGGGCCAGCACCCTGTCTCAAAGTAGAGGGAGGGAGTGTGAGCAGCAGTCCCGGGGATCCACAGCCCCACCCCAGAGACTGGAGGGTTCCATAGGGGAGCACCCGGTTGGAGGTCTAGAGCCTACTTGCCAGTTGTGCGAGGAAGAACACCTAGCGTCAGGATGTCTTGAGGCATCTGTAACCAGGGTTCCCGCCATTCTGAAGTTTGTTGGTGCCATTCCTAAGTGGCAGGCACAGAAGTTGAGATGGAAGGTTGAGGGGGGTTCCCCAGCAGAAAAACCAGTGGGTCAGGGCCCAGCCAGTAGTGCTGGGTCCCCTATATTTCACCAGGGTAACCCTGCCTCTAACCTGAAGGGCAGGATAACTGTAACCAGTGCCCTGGCCTCTGGGTCTTTCAGGGGTACCGCCCCAGGTGGTAGTTGGCAAGGGACAAGCACCCCTAGAGGGCCCCAGATTGCCAGGAAGTACCAGTGGAGTAGCTTAATTGGCCCAGGGAGTTGTAACCGAGGGAATCCCTGGGGTCAGGAAGGCATAGAACGGGAGGGTGTCCGTGCAGTGGCGGACCCGCGTCTGGGTTCTATCGCCCCAAGCAGGGGAGTCCATCAACGTAGTTGATTGGCCTACCCTGGCTTTTGGCTGGGAGGGGGTTGTGTTGGACTTGGCCCTTTTTGGCTAAAGTTCCTTAACCTTTTTTGCCTTCCTCTTAGACCCTTTACTGACATGGTGTTGACGACTTAGATGCTTTGTGCACTTAAAGGGATATTTAACGCCTTAACAGCGGCAGGAATTCCACCGTGGTGCGGGCGTTCTAAAAGGTGGGCGGGGCTGCGATGGCCGTTGGCCGATCGCAGCACCAGGGAGGGAGTGCTCCCGTCGGCCAAAGCACGGAAGGGGTTAAAAATCAAGGAGTAAAAAAAAGCTTGTTGTACTAGGCTATTCCCGCCATTATTATGTTTTATTTTAAGCATGGACGAATTTTGCGAAATCGCGGTTCGCGAATTTGCGTATTAAAGAATTTGCAATCCGCAAAATCCGCGAACTCTCGCGAATTTGTGGATTTTTTCTTTTTTTTGTGTTCGCAAGGGGGACTCTCCTGACCTGCTTGGGAAGAGGTCGCTCCCCTCCACGCTCCTAAGGAATGGTGACTCAGAAGCGCCTAAAAACCACCCTGCGGTATCGTAGCGCCTCCAGCTGAATCCACAGCGCGTCCTTCCCCCGCAATACTGCCGCTGCCTGCATAGATCGCTTTGTAACATTTTCAACTGGTATTTGTGCATTGTTCGTGTATGCATCTCTGTGCTGCGCTGTAGGGGATACGCATTGTTGTTGTGTTTGACCCGATTGTGCTCGATTGTGCTTTGTTTGCCCCCAGGCTCGCCGAGTTTCGTTTTCCCTCAGTAGCAACCATTTTGTGGCTTGTTGTGCCTCCCAGGACGTAGATCCACCCCGCGCCCGCCTCCCAGCTGACCCTGCCTCCCACAGATTGTGGTAGTCCTACCCCACCATCCCCTCGCCGTGACTCTCGTGACCTGCTTGGGAAGAGGTCGCTCCCCTCCACGCTCCTAAGGATTGGTGACTCAGAAGCGCCTAAAAACCACCCTGCGGTATCGTAGTGCCTCCAGCTGATTCCACAGCGCGTCCTTCCCTCGCAATACTGCCGCTGCCTGCATAGATCGCTTTGTAACATTTTCAACTGGTATTTGTGCATTGTTCGTGTATGCATCTCTGGGCTGCGCTGTAGGGGATACGCATTGTTGTTGTGTTTGACCCGATTGTGCTTTGTTTGCCCCCAGGCTCGCCGAGTTTCATTTTCCCCCAGTAGCAACCATTTTGTGGCTTGTTGTGCCTCCCAGGACGTAGCTCCACCCCGCGCCCGCCTCCCAGCTGACCCTGCCTCGCCCCTCCCCTTACACCTACATATGACAGATGTCTCCCCACGCAGCGGCCACGCGCAGTGGTCGCGCCCCATGCACGCCGAAGGTGCGCCAAAGGTAAGCCCCTCTACGCCCGTAGGAGAAGGCGCTGGAATGGATCGTCTCCTTTCTCGACGGAAGAACACAAAGAGTCCGCCTACCACCGTACAAGTCAGAGGCCACCGAAGTCATCTGCGGCGTCCCTCAGGGATCCTCACTGAGCCCGACTCTCTTCAACGTCTACATGAGCCCTCTCGCGGCCATCGCACGCCAACACAACCTCAACATAATCTCCTACGCCGACGACACCCAGCTGATCCTCTCCCTGACCAACGACCCCGCCACCGCCAGAGCCAACCTGCACGACGGGATGAGAGAGGAAGCCGAGTGGATGACGACGAGCCGCCTGAAGCTGAACTCAGATAAGACGGAGGTCCTCATCCTGGGCTCCTCGCCCTCCGCCTGGGATGACTGCTGGTGGCCCCCCGCCCTGGGCACCGCACCCAAACCAACAGACCACGCACGCAACCTGGGTTTCATCCTGGACTCCTCCCTCTCCATGACCAGGCAAGTCAACGCCATCTCCTCGTCGTGCTTCAACATCCTGCGCATGCTTCGGAAGATCTTCTGGTGGATCCCCACAGAGACCAGGAAGACCGTCACCCAGGCCCTCGTCACCAGCCGACTGGACTACGGCAACGCACTCTACGCCGGAACCACCGCCAAGATCCAGAAGAGACTCCAGCGCATCCAGAACGCCTCAGCCAGACTCATCCTTGACATCCCACGTCACAGCCACATCTCCGGACATCTAAGAGACCTGCACTGGCTCCCGGTCAACAAGAGAATCACCTTCCGCCTCCTTACCCACGCACACAAAGCTCTCCACGACCAAGGCCCGAGCTACCTCAACAACCGAATCAACTTCTACGCTCCCAAACGCCACCTCCGATCCGCCAGCCACGCCCTCGCCACCGTCCCACGCATCCGCAGAACCACTGCTGGAGGAAGGTCCTTCTCCTACCTGGCCGCCAAGACCTGGAACTCCCTCCCGGCCGACCTGCGCCTGACCCAAGACCACCTCTCCTTCAGGAAAAAGCTCAAGACCTGGCTGTTCGAGCAGTAGCGGCACCCCCCCCCCCCCCCAAGCGCCTCGAGACCCTACGGGTAGGTAGTGCGCTCTATAAATTTCTTTGATTGATTGATTGATTGGTCCGCGCCTGGACCGCGCCCAGTGCCAGACCCCTGGCCCCCGCAACCCGCACTCCTCCCGCATAACGTTTGATGCCGCCACCCTCCTAGCCCTTAACCCCGGACGCATACCACAATGCTACGAAGCTGCCCCAGGACGTACCCACGGTCCCTTCGCCTGCCACTCCTGCAAGTTCGCCTGCATCAAGACCCACACCAAATCCACGACCTCCAAACACAGCTCCGACTCTAACCACCTGAAATGCATCCTGCTAAACACCCGCTCGATCCACAAACACGCCACAGAACTCTGGGACCTACTCAACACTGCGTCACCGGACAACGCCTTCCTTACAGAAACCTGGATGAACGCATCATCAGCACCCGACATCGCCATAGCCATCCCAGACGCGTACAAGATCATCCGAAAAGACCGCACCAACCAAACAGGAGGCGGCATCGCCATCGTTCATAAGAACACCATCAGAATCTAGGTGGAAAAATAGTAGGTTAGGTGGAAAAATAGTAGGTTAAACCTAGGATAGTGAATGGAAGGCCGTCATAATATTTTATAAACGCTTTATCTCTGTTTTGTTGAACTGGAATAGGTAGTACATATCACATATAGGTTTGGTGAATCTTTTACGTCACAATGTAGCAGAATAATGTTGTATAAATGTATACAATCACTTGTAAAACTGTTATGTGCTGTAACATATAAAGGAATATGTGGAAAAATTATCTTGGAAATGTTTAATAAAAATATAAAAAAAAAAAAAAAGAACACCATCAGAATCACGACCAGCTTCGACGACTACCTTGCAACCGCCGAACACCTCCACTTCCAGATCCACACCGACCCCAGGACCACACTTAGAGGCACCCTCTCTTTACAGACCACCAGGAACCCGTAAACAATTCTGCGAAGACATCACTGACTTCATCAGCCCACATGCCCTCCCCTCCGACAACTACATTCTACTGGGAGACTTCAACTTCCACCTGGAAAAGAAAAACGACTACAACACCACCACCCTTCTGGACAACCTGGCCAATCTCGTACTCAAACAACTTGTTGACACCCCCACCCACTTAGCCGGACACACGCTCGACCCTATCTTCACCTCCAGCAAACACATCTCCTTCAATCATACCACAGCTCTCCTTTGGACGGACCACAGCTGTGTTCACTTCGCTCAACCAAAACCCTCTCGCCCTCTCATCAGACCCAAACGAAGTTGCCACCAAACTCAAACAATGGATCTCTCACAGCGCGGACGAACTAGCACCCCTGAAAAACCACCAGATCAAACAAGGTAGCAAAAAGGCCCCCTGGTTCAACGATGACCTTAAGAATTCCAAGAAACTATGCCGTACTCTCAAAAAAACATGGAGAAAAAACCCAACCACTGACAATCGGACCACCTTCAAGGTAGCCACCCGCAAACACCACCAATTGATCCGCCCCACCAAGAAATCAGCATTCAAGGATCAATTAAAACAACAACGCCCATAACAGCAAGGAACTATTCAACATCGTCAAAGAAGTTACGAACCCCACCGCAGCCTCAAACGACATCACTCCCTCCCAAGACCTCTGCGACTCATTATCCTCTTTCTTCTACAACAAAATCGCCAACATACACAACAGCTTTAAGAACATTTCGAAAGGACAGCCCACCCCACTCACTTCCAAAACCAAACCGCTCTCTAACAACCTTAACGCCTGGAACCCAATCACCACTGAAGACACCATCCGCCTAATGAACTCCATCCATTCAGGTTCGCCAACCGACCCCTGCCCCCACCACATCTTCAACAAAGCAGACTCCATCATCGCACCCCATCTCCGTGATGTCATCAACTGCTCCTTCAACTCCGCTACCTTCCCAGAAAGCTGGAAACACTCCGAACTCACTGCCCTCCTGAAGAAGCCCACAGCTGACCCCTCTGAACTTAAGAACTACCGCCCCATTTCCCTCCTCCCTTTCCCAGCCAAAGTCATTGAGAAAGCCGTCAATAGCCAGCTCGCCGCCTTCCTTGAATCCAACAACTCCCTCGACCCCTCACTTTCCGGCTTTCGAGCCAAACACAGCACCGAAACCGCCCTCATTGCAGCGACAGATGACATCCGAATGCTACTGGACAACGGAGAAACAGCTGCCCTCATCCTACTCGACCTCTCCGCCGCCTTCGACACAGTCTGTCATAGCACCCTTATACAACGCCTGAGCAACGTCGGAATACAAGGAAAAGCATTAGATTGGATCATCTCGTTCCTCGCCGGGAGAACCCAGAGAGTCTGACTCCCCCCTTTCAAATCAGAGGCCACCGAAGTCATCTGCGGAGTCCCACAAGGATCATCACTCAGTCCCACCCTCTTCAACGTGTACATGAGCCCCCTAGCATCCATCGCGTGACAACACAACCTCAACATCATCTCCTACGCTGACAACACCCAGCTGATCCTTTCCCTCACCAAAGACCCTAACACCGCCAAAACCAATCTTCATGAAGGCATGAAAGAAGTAGCCGAATGGATGAAAAACAGCCGCCTAAAACTCAACTCAGACAAAATGGAAGTCCTCATCTTAGGATCATCCCCCTCTGCCTGGGACGACTCTTGGTGGCCATCAGCCCTGGGCACAGCACCCATACCCACAGACCACGCACACATCCTGGGCTTCATCCTACACTCCTCCTTCTCGATGACCAGACAAGTTAACGCCGTCTCATCCTCTTGCTTCAACGTACTCCGTATGCTCAAAAAAATCTTCAGTTGGATGCCCACCGAAACAAGAAAGACGGTCACCCACGCACTGGTCACTAGCCGACTGGACTATGGAAACACCCTTTACGCCGGAACCACAGCCAAATTACAGAAAAAACTCCAACGCATCCAAAATGCATCGGCCAGACTCATATTGGACATCCCTCGCCAAGCTCACATTACCGGCCACCTAAAAGACCTCCACTGGCTTCCCGTCAACAAGAGAATAACGTTCCGTCTCCTCACCCACGCTCACAAGGCCCTCTACAAACTAGGACCCGAATGCCTCAACACACGACTGTCCTTCTACACACCCACCCGCCAACTAAGATCCTCCAACCAAGCGCTTGCCGCAGTTCCGCGCATCCACAGATCCACCATGGGAGGCAGATCCTTCTCCTACCTGGCGGCCAAGACCTGGAACTCTCTCCCCCCTCATCTCCGCCTCACACAGAACCACATTTCCTTCAGAAAGGAACTTAAAACCTGGCTTTTCGATAAATAATGCTCCCCCTCCGACAAGCGCCTTGAGACCCTATGGATGAATAGTGCGCTATACAAATTTCTGAACTTGAACTTGAACTTGAACTTCGCAAGGGTTTTGTACCAGTTCGCAATTGCGAACTTACTTGTCGGCTCGCAACGGTCGCGACTATGTTGTTTCTACGTCTGGTTCATCATCACAGGTTCACAGCACCCTCTGTTTCACCACTGCCACCCTCTGGTACATCACTGCCACCCTCTGGTTCATCACTGTAGATTATGGGGGGGGGAAAGCAGGCACACCTGCCCTGCTTCAACTGACATGAATTAATTTGGGGTTGATTAATGTGTCACTGAATTTAAACTTCCAGTCTGGCACCTGCTTCCTTATCTGTAATTTGCTTTCTGTTGCAGTGCAATTTGTTTTCACAGGACCTTTGTGGCCTACTTGTAGCTATTCTATGAGCCTGCTGTGAGGGTCAGAGCAGGGTCATAGAATAGTTGCAAGTAGGCAACTAAACTCTGGAGGGGCCCCTCAGGAAGCACTACAGGGAATGGTTACTAATGATGAGTTTGAAGTTTTGCACCTGCTGAGTGCTTTCAGTTTTGCAAAACTCGTTTTTCTGCAATTTCGCGGGATTTGTGGGGCGCGAATTTGCGTGAGATCGAATATGAGATTTGTTTTTTTGCGGCGTGTTAGTTTGCAAGGTTTTGTGCGTTTTAGCTAGCCGCTTGTAGCACAATGGCGCGAAGTTACCCTCACGGTCGTTCAAGGGCGCAGCCATCTTGTTTGCATGACGTATTTCCGTTTCCGGGCGCTATGTGTAATCTCGCAAAGTGTGCAGCTCGCTAGTACAAGTTCACGTGTGATCGCGAGGGAAATCTCGCCCGAACTTACCCACGCGGTCGTATACAGGCACGGCCATCTTGTTTCTCATTCATTGCTATGGTTCTGGGAATGCTTTCTGTATCCTCTCTGAATCTCTGCCATCCTTTGCTTGTTTGAAGTTTTTTTTAATCTATTTTACTTATTATCTATCCCTCTATTTTTCTAGCTCTATATTTTTGTGTTTTTTGCTCCTTTTGGTTAATTTTAAACTACTTTTTTAAACTCTTTTCTTTTCTTCTTCCCTATTCTATTTCTTATTTATTATTTACCTTCCTTTCTGCCCAGACCATGGTAAAGGGAGCCAGGAAGCATCCTAAGAAGGGGAAGGGTCCCGCACCCCGTGCCCGGCTCCGTGCAGGCGTTTGAGAGGGGAGCAGGTCACAGCCCGGGAGATCTTTAGCACGGAGGAGGTGCCGCACTAGTTTTTTATGTTCAGCGCCGCCTCCCCATGACCATCATGTCAAGCGGCAAGATCGCTAGCGGGTACGGGATCCGGGAGCGCCGGAAGCGGTGGGAGAAGGTGTGCCGGGCCATGTACCAACAATCTTGGGTCCGGCACACCTACAACCAGGCCACCCACCGTTGGACAGATCTCCTGGACCGGAGACGCGACTCGATCGACCTGCTCAGCCTCGAGATCCCCGGGCTTGGTGAGTAGTAATAGCTATTTCTTCACTACTCTGTTTTCTCCTGCTCTGTGTGTTATACTATTGCACATTTCTGTTTTTTACCAAGAGCAATAATGCTGCTGATTACATTGTAGGTAAATTATATTTCAAAATCTTCTGTGCATTTCAGGTGCACTGCTCTCCTTCTCAGTAGCGTTGCTACTATGCTTATTTGTTTTCGATTTTGTGTTCATTTCATTGGCCTGAGAAATTATGTATGAGTGTAGTTTAAAGAACTGCGTAATGCTAGACACTAAGGGTCAGATTTTTAATTACCGGCGCATCCCTGCAAAGTAGAAGGGATGCACCAGTAATTGTGCGCCACGCCACCACCACCCATGGTGTGCCGTATTTACAATGCGGCGCACCATGGGCCCAAACCGTCACCGAAGCGTTACGCATCTGTGCCGTAAACGCGGCGCATTGCTGGAGATGCGTCGCAATGATGGCGCAGCTCCAGCATTGCTCTGGAGTGCCCTATCTCCCCAATGCTGTGTCAAGCCGTACGTCTGCTTCAAGCAGGCGCAGGGTTTCAGTCACGCATCATTGTCCTAAAAGTTACTGATTGAAATCTTGTAGATTTCCCTCAGCCACTTTTAGGATGTGTTCCTGCGCAGGAACGCCCTCCCTTGCGCCGGAACGCCCCCTGATGGCGCAGGGCTTTACAACGTGATGCATCTCCCATATGCGTCACGTTGTTAATATATTCCGCACCATGGCGCCTCTTTTGTTCTGCCGCTTCGTCACAAAAGTCACGCAACATTGGAGCAAAAGAGACGCAAGGGGCTTGTAAATCTGCCCCTACAGACTCAAGTCCAGTCCTTCCTTTGTACACCTGGCAATAAGAAGAAATAGTGGTGGTGGATTGATAGTTTGAGTATTTTAATGACTGGTTAATGTAGTAGGAAACTTTTTAGTGTTGTCGCTGATCTGCAATCACGATGGAGTTTGTCTGTCACTTCGCGTGCTGCGGACTGCTGCCTGCCAGTCCTAGGCGAACCTTTTTAGTAGTTTGTTTAGTGAGTTACATAACTTTCCAAGTCGAAGGTCCGCAAATCAAGCAATACTAATATCGTAGTAGACCACATGAGATAGCTCAATATATCCCATGGAATAGTTGTCCGTTTGCTATTTCGCCAAAATATTTTGTTATTGTTCTTTTGAAATGTTTGATTTGGTTGACAACAATCATCCATGTTTTCGGGTCTTTCTTTCATGTTGTGCATCAGCCCCCCCCAGGGGCAAGAGGACATTGGAGGGGGCTGCTGCTGCTGAACAAGGCCAGGATCGGTCAGGCGAGGGCTCCTTTGCTGGCCCCGGTATGTTTTAATTTTAATATAGAGTACCTATTTTTTCCTAGCGTTCCTCATTCGATTTTTTCTAAATCGTCTTTGATCTTCTTGTAGACTGTATCTAAATTCTTATCCTGCCTCAACTATGACTCCCTGTGGTATTACTAGATTATTCTTATTAGTCTGTCTGTGTAGCTAACTAAGATTGCACATTTGGCAAAAGGTGTAAAACGAAACTCTCATTCTAGTCAGCAATAGCTCTATGCACTGAGTGCAGTCCTCTGGGATTGTCCATAATGTCTTTTCAAGTCTTCTAAGTGTTTATGCTTGGACAATTACCAACAATTAAAAGGTGAATGACCACCAAGAAAGAATAAGATACTACTTTACTTTTGGTTTGGATAGGAGGACAATCCATACTACTACTGTTGCAGGGACAAATCTGCACAAACAGAACTATGGACACTAAATAGTGCATTGTTTATCAATTATAATAGGCGCAGGTAGACATTCCACATACCTCAGTGATATCAGACTTTGAAGAACCCCCAATCTCCTTACTGACTAGATAGTGTGGCAGAGTCATTTAGCTCCCAAATTCATCGATGATTGATCCCCAATGATGATTATCCAACGCAGGACAAGAGTACGGAGTCAGAGTCCAGAAGTGTCAGAGGCACGGACTCATGCTTGCAAATTGCAAAACCTTTTGCTCATTCACTCATGACCAAAAACCACAGAGTCTATTTAAGTTTTAAAGCTTTATTAAAAGTGAAGATATTTATTAAAATCAAGCTTGTTAAAAATGGAAAAGTGCTTATAGTGATTTATTTGACACATTTATTGTGGGCGAGCCGAGCCCTCACCTGGTTTGAACTTTCATTTTTCTTTTTGGTGCTGAATCATTGGTCCCTTTGTCCGAGTTGTGATGATTTGTTCTTAGAAGTGAAGCTTCTGTCCGTTATGAGAAAAATGGTGCGTGTTAAAAAGCAAGCATTCATCAGTTGTGCCAAAAAGTGCAGCAAGACAACACCATTCCCTAGAAAAAGGGACATTTTTACTTTAGAGTAGACAGTCACTAATTATTAGATTGGTTTCTGTATTCACATGTCTTAATTCCTAGACAAAATACTAGTGAGTGGTGTATGTATATGAAATCTAACATTCTTAAATGTACTTTGTAGGTGGAACATCTGGTGCTGGGCCCAGCGCGGAGGTGGATGAGGAATGCTCTGGGGAGGAGGCGGTGCAAGTGCCGGACCAAACTGCTGTGCGGGTTGCCACGGTAGTGGCTGACAGTGGTAAGCTCTTATATTCCTTACTTATTGAGATTGCAGACTGCATAGTGTGCTCCCCGTGAGAAAACGTAAGGTTTGTCCAGATGAGAGACATGAAGAAGAATGATTGACATATAGTTTGAATTGATGGATGCCGGGATCATGGTACTATCTGACTCTTAGATAGCATATGTGTATCTAGAGAGAGTAGACGGTCACTGGATTAACTAATTGTTACTTTGACGAGCATGTAACACCGCACCCGCACGTCCGTCCCAGTGTAGGAAAGGCAAGGAAAAGAAGTTGTGATTTTGTCCGAATACTACCATGAATAGTAGCAGTAGTTTGTATTGCAAGCACAGCATATATCCGGCTATTACGATGGCCACTCACTACCTCTGTTAATAAGTTTAGTAGAACTCGGTCATTCATGTGTGGATGTATCACTGTTCACTCAATAAAAAGCAAAGCACCTAAAGTCATCCCATATGTAAGCAAATACATACCATGTGCAGTGATAGATAATCAGATTATTTATCTTTTTCATTTTCCTTTTCTAGTATTTATTGGCACTGTAGGATGAAAGTTAAATTAATTAAGCAGTAGCCCTTGTAACAAGTTTTCTCAGTGCCACCCGTAATAGAAAAGTAAGAGCATCACCACCTGCATGTACTGGACTAGTACAGTAACGCAAGTCTGTCTCACTCATCATGGCGGGCGTCTGTTTTTCTTGGGTGCAAGTTGACTGCGCTGGCATTATGCCGGCTTGCAGAAGTTAACGTACCAATTTTGCTAAACAAGAGAGAAGAAGAAGAATAAGAGTGGTGTACTGTCATAGTCGACTCTAATGGAGTGAGTCCATAGTGCTCGTAGAATTGATTCCTTAAACTCCCACTAATGTTAGAGCAAGGATGAAGAAGTGGGAGGTTAGATAGATACTGGCCACAATAGTTATGTACTGCGCTTGCAAGTTGCTAGTTCTACTGTGACACAACTTTCTGCTGAATCATTTTGTGTTAATCTTAAAGAGCATTGGTTACAGACCATGTCTTTTTCTTTCTTCATATCGATGCTTCTTCCAAACCAACGTGGAAGGAGCTGGCTAGACGGGCCCGGCAACGGAGGCTGGAGGCCACTGTCGCCGAATATCGGCGGCTGGTGGCCCAGGAGGAGGAGGACACGCAGAGTACGTCTACAACATCTACGGTGACACCTGCATCCTCCTCCACGCTCCCTGGGTCAGCCAGTCAGCGCAGCAGGTCTCCAGCGGTACAGAGCCGGGGTACCGCAGCCACCCGCCACCGCCGAGCAGCAAAGAAATGAGCTGCCCCCACAGCAGTTGCAAAAAAGGATGCACCGCCTTTCCCTGAGAGTGTCCTACCTCGAGCAGGAGTTCCTCAACACCAAAACCCTGCTCGAGACCCTCCGCAAGAAGCATGCCGACCTGGCCCGGAAAGTCAACAGCAGCAGCCAGCAGTAGGAGGAGACTGTCCCTTACCCCTTTTTTAAAGACTTCTGGGGGGTAGGAATTGGGAGTTGGGTTTTTTGGACTTTTCACGGACATTCGTTGGGGTTAGGGAGTGGGGGTGGGTTGGGTCTTGCAGGAGATTTTTTTTGTTAGGGATATAAATATACTTTAAACTTTACCTTAGCATACGTGTTTTTTTACTGCTTTTGAGGCTGGTGGGTGGGGGTTTAACAGTAATTTTGTTTTCCTGAAACTTAAGTGGCATCTTGATTCAAGTTGTGTAATTAATTGCCCAAATGTTTTCAAAACTAAGTGCCTCTCACAGAGTAAGTGAATTCAATAGTTTTAGGACTTTACTAGTACTAGCATCAGTCTCTTGTCTCTCCTAATACTCCATTATACTTCCTCCCCCAAACGCTTATCTTACCTGTAATTTGTGTTTGGAAATAGGGCTAGGCACAGGGCAGGTGCACGGCAAATGGCGATTAAGGTTGGCAATCCTGGACGGATGAAATGTCATCATTGCGGTGGTACTAGTGGTGTTACACAGTGGCAGTTGCAGCATCTGAAAAAAAAGAAATTGAAACCTTGTTTGTCCTTACCGTAGCATTAAAACGGTACAATAGAGAATATAGCAGGTACAGTACACTAGAACACTGCCACAATGTAGCCTAACAAATGGTAAAGTATTGAAAGTATAACTAGTACTTGCGTTGAATTTTTTTTGACATTGGCTACTACGACAAGAAATAATACCGAAGGTGAAGGACACAGCAGCGTAATAATTTGCCACGTCTAGGAGGAGGATGTTCTGGATGACCAATTAAGGTGATGGCGCACATGAAAATCTGCTTTCATTTGCCAATAGTGACTGAGTGTCAAGCTGAGTAAGAATAGAATATATCCTCGGATTCCTTCACCAGCCTGTTGCTATGACCTTATCCTCCTGTGGAGTTGGGGAATGGGCGGACCGGAATAACAGGCGGGGAGGCCGGATATAGTGAGCTATGGTCAGTGGTTTTTATTGGAAGTTTTAGAGCACAACAGTCTTTAGTAGCAGAGTTTTATGAATGAGTCCCGGGTGGAAGTGCAGGGCTTGGGTAGCTCGGAGGATGGTTAGGCGGTGTTGTTCTCTGCTGGGCTGATGTCGTCTTGATGAATATAGTGCACTGGTACTCCTCGGAGGTATACAGGGGAGAGAGAATACAGGGGGTTAGTCCAGTTCAGCAAGGACTATTGAGTACTTCCCCCTACACCGGGGAGTGAAGGGATTGGAAACCGAACGTGAGGAAGGGCCGGTAGGGTAGGATGGGACAAGACGAGTAAGAAAGGGAATGGGAAGAGGGTGTTGTGTGTGACAGGGAACAGTGCTCAAGACTTTATACAGTGCCAGTGATACTTCTCTATTTATATATAGTGCTTGGTGCTCGTGAGGGTCTCTATACAGTATTTTACAGTTATATACAGAGGGAACACGGAGAAAGAATAGTGTGTACTCACGTGCCCCGCCGCAACTCTCTTCCGAGTTGCGGCCGCTCTCCAGCCACCTCCTGAGGACGCCACCAGTCTTCCGTCCAGACGTCCTCTTCCTCGTCCTCGTTTCCGCTCTTCTGCTCCGCTCCGCTCTCTGTCAGGGGTTCCACGCCTACCGCTGTCTCCTGCCACGAGTCCGCCGGTGTGAACGCCTCTCCTTCCTTCCAGACGGCTTTTCTCTGTTCCGGGCTGGTTTCCGTGGAAGCGCTTCCGGGTTCGGAAGGGGTCATTTCCGGTTCCTCTACTGGTGCTTCACTTCCGGGGTCATGCGGGATTGCTTCCGGTTCCGCTGTACGACCCATTGTGGAGGGCAGGGACCCCTGGCTCGGACGTCGCCCCGGAGAGGTAGGGACGACTTCTTCTCCACATCCCCTTTCCCTAGCTGTCTTTCTTATAGGGCTTGATGGAGGTGGATAACGTGAGAGATAATCTGCATTACCCTGTTCCAGCCCCTTTCGGTGTAGCGTTTTGAATCGAAAGGGCTGTAGAGAGAGAAACCACCGGAGGACTCGGTCGTTGTGGCCCCTGTTGCGGGCCATCCACTCTAGCGGGGCATGGTCAGTATACAAGAGGAACTTGCGTCCCTCCAGGTAGTACCGAAGACTTTCCACGGCCCATTTAATTGCTAGGGCCTCTTTTTCAACAACTGCATAGTTCAGTTCACGTGGGAAGAGCTTCCTACAGAGGTACAGGATCGGTTTTTCGACCCCTGTCGGATCTTTCTGTGACAGGACAGCCCCCAAACCCTGATCGGAGGCGTCTGTCTGAAGGATGAAGGGTTGTGTATAATTAGGGCTGATTAGCACTGGTTCGGAAAGCAGGGACTGTTTGAGTAGGTCAAAGGCTTGTAACAGCAAGGGAGTGGGATGTTGTAGCTTCTCTTCTGTTCTTGTGGCCTTCTTCAACAGGTCGGTCAATGGGGCCGCGGTTTGGGAGAAGTTGGGGATAAATCTCCTGTAATATCCCAGCAATCCGAGAAAGGCACGGAGTTCCTTCCGGGTTTGAGGGAAGGGTATGGCCTGAATGGCCTTGATCTTATTGTCTTGCGGACGGATCACCCCTTCCCCCAACAGGTATCCCAAGTATTTCACGCTTTGTGCCGCCAATGTGGTCTTGGCGGGGCTGATGGTGAAACCGTGCTTCCCGAGGGAGTTTACTACGGAATGTAAATGGTGCAGATGTTGTTCCCAACTGTCACTATAGATGACGATGTCGTCTAGGTATGCCCCTGCATATCTTGAATGGGGTTGCAACACAGTTTTTGGCTTATCTTCTTTTTTTAGGGGGATCTGCCAATATCCCTTGCACAAGTCAAGGGTGCTTATATACTTGGCTTTGCCTATGCGCTCCACCATCTCATCTACGCGAGGTAGGGGATAGGAATCAAAAGCAGAGATCTTGTTCACCTCTCTGAAATCGATGCAGAATCTAGTAGAGCCATCTGGCTTAGGAACTAGAACGATGGGCAAATTCCAGCTGCTGCTGGAGGGTTCTATGATGCCCATCTTCAGCATCTGGTTCGTCTCTTCTTTAATGATGGCTCTGCGTGCTTCAGGGATACAGTAGGGCCTTTGTCTCACTGTTTTCCCTGGTTCCGTGTGGATTGAATGCTCCACTACGGTGGTGTGTCCCGGTAGGGACGAGAACACTGTTTGTACAGAGGATAAGGACCGTCTGAGGTCCTGTTTGTTCCTTTCAGGGAGGTCTGAGTCCAGGCACCCTTCAAAAGGAAGGGATGGAGTATTCACCAGGACAGGGCGGGGCCCCTTCCACTTTTTTAGGAAGTTTACATGGTAGATCTGGGTGATCCCTCTGGTGGAGTCCGTTTCGATGTCGTAGGTGACAGGAGTCACTTGTCTTATGACGGGGAACGGGCCCTGCCACTGTCCTAATAGCTTATGGTCGGAAGATGGCAAGAGTAACAACACAAGGTCCCAAGGGTTAAAAGAGCGGGCCTTGGTTCCTTTGTCATACTGCTGTTTCTGTGTGACCTGAGCTGCCACCATGTTCTGTCTCACGATCTCTCTTATTTGTCCTAAATGGGTCCGGAGATTATCTACATATTCGGGTAGAGGACGGGTTCGGTCTGGTTCAGCTTCCCAGGCCTCGCGAGCCATGTCTAACAGGGTCCGGGGTGCTCGCCCATACAACAACTCATATGGTGAGTACCCGGTACTGCTTTGAACCTTACAGCGGATGGCGAAAAGGGCAAGGGTGAGCATCTCCTCCCACCTTTTGCTCTCGAGGCCCAAGAGTTTCTTGAGGGTGGTTTTAGGGTAGCGTTATAACGCTCCACCAACCCCTCGGTCTGTGGGTGGTAAGCCGAGGTTCCTATTTGTTTGATACCCAGGTGGGCACATACTTGGCGCATGAGGGGGGAGACAAAAGGCGTCCCTCGATCTGTTAAGATCTTGCGGGGTAATCCTACTCTAGAGAAGATGGAGATGAGGGCCTTGGCTATGTTTTGGGTAGTGGGTTGTCTCAATGGAACGGCTTCCGGGAACTGGGTGGCATAGTCCACCAACACAAAAGCATACCTACAACAAGTATATTTTCGACAAGATGTCTTCCTTGGTGGCTGTGGCGGGCTTCAACCATCGATTAGCCAAGTCCTGTATACGGAACCAGAGAGCCCGAGGCGTTTCCTGGGGTCCTTCCCTTGCCTGACTCAGACGAACCCTGTATGTTTCGTCGTCAATCCCCAGACGCTCCAGAATGCAGGCTTTTATATCATTGTATGGGGTCTGACCCTGGATGTTGGCCTGCTGGTAGGCTGCCTGCAGCTCACCCGTCAACAGAGGACCAAGGTAGTGGCCCCATCGGTCGGCAGGCCATGCCGCGGCTTGGGCTAGGCGCTCGAAATTTGTGAAGAAATAATCGGGGTCTTCACCCGACACATATTTTTGCAAGACCACGGAGGGCAGGGAGGTAACAGGTCTTTGTTGCCCCATGACGGTGGTTAGTTTCTCGAGGGCTTGATCCTGCGCGGTGCCCTGGCCCTTCAGGACATCATGCATAAGCATGGGCGAATTTTGCGAATCTGGCGTTCGCGAATTTTGCGAATTTGCGAACTAGCAATCCTCAAAATCTGCGAATTCTCGCGAATTTGCGTTTTTTTTTGTGTTCGCAAGGATTTCTGCCAGTTCGCAAGGATTTCTGACAGTTCGCGAGGGTTTTGTACCAGTTCGCAATTGCGAACTTACATGTCGGCTCGCAACGGTCACGATTATGTTGTTTCTACGTCTGGTTCATCATCACAGGTTCCCAGCACCCTCTGTTTCACCCCTGCCACCCTCTGTTTCACCCATGCCACCCTCTGGTACATCAATGCCACCCTCTGGTTCATCATCACTGTTGATTATGGGGGGAAAAAGCAAGCACACCTGCCTGCTTCAACTGACATGAATTGATTTGGGGTTGATTTATTAATGTGTCACTGTTTTAAAATTCCAGTCTGGCACCTGCTTCCTTATCTGTAATTTGCTTTCTGTTGCAGTGCAATTTTTTTTTCCAGGACCTTTGTGGCCTACTTGTAGCTATTCTATGAGCCTGCTGTGAGGGTCAGGGCAGGGTCATACAATTGTTGCAACTAGCAACTGAACTCTGGAGGGGCCCTTGTCAGGAAGCACTACAGGGAACGGTTACTAATGATGAGTTTGAACTTTTGAACCTGCTTTCACTTTTGCAAAACTCGTTTTTCTGCAGAACAGCATTACAGCAACTGTAATGCCCCACCAAGCTAATATGAGAAAGTTGATTTCTAATCCAAAAGTTATCCAAAGACAAAAGGCCTCAAATCCAAAAAAGTGCAGGCAAATGTCAACCTGAGGAGTTATTCTGATAAAAATCATCATTTTCAGAAGGTCTATGCTGCTTGCTAGTAGATTTCTTGTGCAGAATTGCAATTTCTGTAATTTCGCGAGTGTGAGATTGTTGCTGCCCGCCGCACCTACATGTTCGCAATTGCGAACTTACACCGCACGCCGCAAAATTGTATCACCAAGATAAAAAAATCCGCTGCGTGCGAATTTGCGGATTTTTGGTAAATTCGCGAGCGTTCGCGGATTGCGAATTTACCGAAAATCCGCAAAATCCGCGAGCGGAACGGATTTTCCGCCCATGCTTAATCATGCAGCTGTCCCCGATCGTCTTCGGCCGTCTTGAGGAAACGTTCCATCAATCTCCCGAGCTGCTCCTGGCTCTCCGCTAGCTGTTGGACTGCGGCCTCCATGCTTCCGGTTGATCCCACTTCTGACACCAACTGTGGAGCTGGGGGATGGGCGGACCGGAATAACAGGCCGGGAGGCCGGATATAGTGAGCTATGGTCAGTGGTTGTTATTGGAAGTTTTAGAGCACAACAGTCTTTAGTAGCAGAGTTTGATGAATGAGTCCCGGGTGGAAGTGCAGGGCTGGGGTAGCTCGGAGGATGGTTAGGCGCCGTGGGGTTGTCCTCTGCTGGGCTGATGTCGTCTTGATGAAGATAGTGCACTGGTACTCCTCGGAGGAATACAGGGGAGAGAGAATACAGGGGGTTAGTCCAGTTCAGCAAGGACTATTGAGTACTTCCACCTACACCGGGGAGTGAAGGGATCGGAAACCGAACATGAGGAAGGGCCGGTAGGGTAGGATGGGACAAGACGAGTAAGAAAGGGAATGGGAAGAGGGTATTGTGTGTGACCGGGAACAGTGCTCAAGAGTTTATACAGTGCCAGTGATACTTCTCTATTTATATATAGTGCTTGGTGCTCGTGAGGGTCTCTATACAGTATTTTACAGTTATATACAGAGGGAACATGGAGAAAGGATAGTGTGTACTCACGTGCCCCGCCGCAACTCTCTTCCGAGTTGCGGCCGCTCTCCAGCCATCTCCTGAGGACGCCACCAGTCTTCCGTCCAGATGTCCTCTTCCTCGTCTCCGCTCTTCTGCTCCGCTCCGCTCTCTGTCAGAGGTTCCACGCCTACCGCTGTCTCCTGCCACAAGTCCACTGGTGTGAACGCCTCTCCTTCCTTCCAGACGGCTTTTCTCTGTTCCGGGCTGGTTTCCGTGGAAGCGCTTCCGGGTTCGGAAGGGGTCGTTTCCTGTTCCTCTACTGGTGCTTCACTTCCGGGGTCATGCGGGATCGCTTCCGCTTCTTCGGGCTCGGTGTTTGTTGCCGGTTCCTGTGGGTGAAGAGAGAGAGGGGAAGTCCGATTTGGAAGGGACGCTGTACGACCCGCTGTGGAGGGCAGGGACCCGTGGCTCGGACGTCGCCCCGGAGAGGTAGGGACGACTTCTTCTCCACACCTCCCCAGCAAGTGTGTGGAATTATTGCTGTCATTTAGTCACACATCAATCAAAACCACAACCCTCAGGGAAAGAGGGTTAGGGTTTGGAAAATGGATGGGAATGGGGGATTTTGGGAAAGTTTTGTTGGGACAAACAATAATTGAAGATAAAGAAATCTTTGGGTACAAAGCTAACCATAAATCTTTTAAGTGACATAAAGGAAGTGCATGCACTACTGCATGCATGGTTACTGAAAAGTAAGTAGAACTTTCGACAACAGTGAATGAAAGAAGGAGACAGTACAGGGCTGCAGTAATAATTATGTGTTTTCACTTGCCTATCTCTGCACTCAGAGAAACACTTCTTACATTAAATTAGGTTTAAAAAATAGCACAAGTAAAACCTATAGAATGGCTGTAGGGATGAATTTAGAAGCAGAGATCAAAGAAATGCAGAGTCACACTCATAGAAGTTCACAGGAATAACATTACTTAAAATATAATTAGAAAAGAACGGATACTGTATCTGTATGTTGTTGTAGTTGTCCTGTTGAATTTGGTAAGTTGCATGTGTGAGAAGTTGGCCTGATATATAATGTTCACTATTCTAGTGAGCACTTTGTATCAGTCCAAACAACCCTTATTGATGATTGGTTGTACGTCAACCTTATAGACCAGCTATCCTAGTAGCATGGATACGAGCAGTCTTCAGGCTAAACTCTAGAGGGCGTGTTAAGCCAGCTGTTATACCATCACATATACCCCTTGAACACCAAGTGAAAGGACACCACACAAGTGTTATGAAAATAAACAGTGTATTTATTTAGATCACAACAGCCCTGTACTCTTTATGAGGACAGGGTACTAATCACACAACAAAACTCTTACGAAAATACTTTAAGTTGCACAATTTACACAAATGCCCGAGGGGCACGAAAAACCATATACTATGGAAGTGGAATGCGAAATTACTAGCAGGTAAGTACTGGACTAATAGGCTTTGGAATCGCTAGGACTACGTTACTGAACCTTCAGATTACTAGTAGGAGGCCTAGGGGACTCGGGTGCAGAGTGTGCACTCTCACGCGGGATGCGGGACAAAGTCTATGGGAGCTAGTAAAAGCAAAGTTAGTGTTCTCGGGCGAACCTGATAAGGTAGGTCGAAAACGACAGTGGATCTGGACCCTTGGATAGTGAGGCTATGCTGGGGCACCGAAATGCCGAAGTTACCTAGCCCAGGGGCTGCGGCTGCATAGGTCTGAAAAGACGACGGGAATCCTCGTTGACGAACCAGGAGCCTGAAGAAAGAGTTGCTGGCAGGCAACCAGTGAAGATTGTTCAAAGTGATCCAAGCCTGGATCGAAGATGGATGACACCTGAAAGCAGAGGGGACCAAGTTCTTAATCACTAGCCAGTGATCAGATGGGCACCAGGATGGCACCGGATGGTAGTCACCTCGACCAGGTGAGTGGGCGACGCTGGGCTCTGCAGTCTCACGGACCAGGAGGCGTTGTCGGCGACCAGGATGGAGGTGCGAGCTGTCCCACGATGGTTGATGCTGTCGACGTCGCTGGACCCAGGATTGGGGCAACAAGTCTTGGCAAATTCAAGCCCACGCGGTGGACCTAAAATGGCGTCTGGAGTGGACCAGGAGGGTCCGGGGTGCTCCTCTTTTGGAAGGGAGCAAGGGCCAGTCTGGAGCAACCAGACTAGCAGTGGTGATGTCGTTGGGCGTTATCGGGAAGGCCACAAGCCAGCGGGCTAGTAGCCAGACAACGCGGTGAGCAGCAAAAAGCAGAAGGGCCCCACGCAGATCTCGTGGATGCTGGGGGGCTGGACTTCTGTGCTGGAGCTGCTCAGGGTCGGGGCTTCTCGGACCCCAAAGCACTCACCAGAGGATCCCTCGGCGGTCGTGCTGGATAGAAGTCGTGCAGTTCTGATGATGGCCGGTCCCTCGAGGTCTCGTCGCACCTACGGTTCTCAGCTTAGCTGTAGAGGTAGGTAGAGGTCAGAGGTTCCAGGGAAGCCGTGTCTCGTCGAGCTGGTCAGTCGGATTCCGGAGGAAGGACGTGCAGCAAACCGCAGAGTTCTTGATGGTGCCTGTGGGTGCAGGGTGACTACTCCTTAGCCACAAGGGAGAAATCTTAAGAAGAAGTTGAGAGTTCCTTTCGTAGAAAGTAGTTTCTTGATTCAAAGATGATCTAATTTGGAAGGGTCCCCGCTCCTGCCTTTATCCTAAAGAAAGGGGTGGGTACGCGACTAGGTCCTGCCCTAGGGGTGGGACCAGGAAGGGGGGTGGTTACACCCCTCTCCCATGCCGGACTTTCCCCAGGCCAGGGGCTGGCGTGCCCCTGGAACTGGTTCTAGCCGGCAGATGCGTAGTGAGCACCGGGGTGCCACTTGCAGTCACCTTCCTGTAAAGCCCTGCCTACCCAGGATACACAAAACCCTGTCTGGGATGGTGCTAGCACTGCCCCTGACAGGAAACCCTTTGTCCAAGCACCCCTCGCTGGAAGGACTCCCAGCTGCAGGGGGTCAGACTCGTGTCTGTGGTGGCAGCATCCATTTTGTGATGCTGAGGCTCGAGTTAACTTTAACCTGGGTTCACAGTTACATACATGTCGTATCCCTCTAGAAGGGTGGAATGCTAACCCCGTCGCCAGAATTGGCGAGGGGTTAGTATTCCAATTCGTATGACACCTTACTCGACATGTTTTGATAAAGCGATACCAAAGATAGCATTTAACCGCGAGGATTATAATGCACTTAAGAGTATATAGTATGCGTTATCATGGAACAGCTATTAGGACTTGGTTCCGCAAGCTGCAAACGGGCTCAGCTCATGCCAGAGCACCATCTCACACGATTCAAAGCACTCTGCCTTCAGGATTGTCAAGGCCTGCCATAGGAGTGACTGATAGGAATCTGTGTGTCCATGTTTAGGGTTAGATATAGGTATACTATATCTAAAGCAAAGGATGATTACACCACCTTGCCCCAGCTGTCGTGCAGCCAGTTGTGTCAGATTTAGATGGCCATCCAGGGGTGGCATAATACATGCTTCAGCCCCTGGTAGGCCCTGGGTACACCTATGCCCTGAGTTACAGGGTCTGATAAGGTGGCCCAGTACTAATTGGATAATGCACCTAAGGTACACGTGTCAATTTAGTGAGAGAAAAGCTAGGCTGTGGGTCTGATTAGCAGGCCCACAGCCAGAGAAAGTCGTAAACCAGTGAAACAAAAGCAAAAAATCTGGGTGATCATAGGATTGCAGACCCTACTCTCCTACATGACCCCCCCCCCCCCAAACTTTGGGAAAATAAACTAACCTTGACCAGGTGAGTCTTCTTGCTCTAAGTGGAAATACCTGGAGAGCCCATCTGCATTGCCATGATCAGTGCCAGGTCTATGCTCCACTGTAAAATCCATCCCCTGTAGGGAAATGGACCACCTGAGCAGTTTGGGGTTTTCACCCTTCATCTGATTTAGCCACAAGAGGGGCTTATGGTCGGTCTGAATCTTGAAATGAGTGCCAAACAAGTATGGCCTCAGTTTCTTCAGGGCCCAAACCACAGCAAAGGCCTCCCTCTCAATAGCTGACCAATTTTTCTCTCTGGGGGTCAGCCTTCTGCTTATAAAAGCAATGGGCTGGTCATTACCATCAAAATTCAGTTGAGATAGAACAGCTCCCACACCCAACTCAGAAGCATCTGTTTGGACAATGAATGGTTTGGAGTAGTCTGGACTCTTGAGGATAGGTGCTGTGCACATGGCCTGCTTTAGGTCATCGAATGCTTTTTGACAGCCTGCTGTCCACTGAACTTTCTTTGGCATTTTCTTACTTGTCAGTTCATTAAGTGGAGTCACAATTGATCCATAATTTCTGACAAACGTTCTATAGTAACCAGTCAGGCCCAAGAAAGCTCGAACCTGAGTCTGGGTGGTTGGAGGAGCCCAGTCCCTGATTGACTGTATCTTGCTCTCCAGTGGCTGAACATGGCCTCCACCTACAAGGTGGCCCACGTATACAACCTGTGTCTGCCCTATCTGGCACTATGTGGCCTTGATAGTGAGACCTGCTGCTTGCAGTGCCTCTAACACTTTCCTCAGGTGGACCAGGTGATCCTCCCAGGTGGAGCTAAAGATAGCTATATCATCAAGATATGCTGCACAGAAGTCATCCAGCCCAGTGAGAACATGATTCACCAGCCTTTGGAAGGTGGCAGGTGCATTTTTCAAACCAAAGGGCATTCCCACAAATTGATAATGCCCACCAGGGGTAGAAAATGCTGTCTTGGGCTTGGCATCCTCAGCTAACCTGATTTGCCAATACCCAGCTGTCAGGTCAAATGTACTTAAGTAGTTGGCAGAAGCCAATCTATCTATAAGTTCATCTGCCCTTGGTATTGGGTGGGCATCAGTCTTAGTGACTGCATTGAGACCTCTGTAGTCTACGCAAAACCTCATCTCTTTCTTACCACCCTGGGTGTGAGGCTTTGGCATTAGAACTACTGGACTAGCCCAAGGGCTATCTGAGGGTTCAATGACTCCCAACTCCAACATTTTCTGCACTTCTGTTTTGATGCAGTCTCTAACATGATCAGGCTGCCTGTAGATTTTACTCTTAACTGGCAGGCTGTCACCAGTGTCAACCTCATGGGTACACCAATTGGTTTGACTGGGTGTCAGAGAGAACATATGTCTGAAGGATTGAAGAACCTGTTTACAATCCTTCTGTTGATGGTCAGAGAGGCTGCCACAAAAGACAACACCATCTACTGATCCATCATCAGGATTCTGAGTGAGCAGGTCTGGGAGAGGGTCACTCTCTTCCTCCTGTCCCTCATCTATGGCCATGAGCAAGCTCATGTCCTTCCTGTCGACATATGCTTTGAGCCTAGGAACAAAGATGAAACGATGGACCCTTCCTAATGTCAGCACCTGACTACCTTTCTCCCCGAAAAGTTACGTGACCCTTGAGTTACTAAAGGGAATTGTGTGCACACTGGTTGGCACCCATCGTTACTGTGCCTATTCCCTAGGGAATCCAAGTACAAATAAAACAACCGCAAAGGTGCACCACAAAGGACAAAAAATAAGTGCAAATAATATTTAGCACAAGAAAGAATTTTTTCTCAAAAAGATGTAAAATTTTTGAGTGGTGAGGACAAAGCTTTGCAGGATTCCTAAACAATAAGGAGGGTCGGTATCACAACCTTAATGTGTATATGACTCATTTCATATTCTGAGTAATTTGTCGAAATTTCGGAGGACAAGAGGTCCTATCTGTCCCAGGGAGGAGGATGTGGGCACTGTATTCCAGTAGGCCGTTCTTGTTAAAACAGCCAGCGCCCATCCACAGAGCCTTCGTCCCGCCGAAACACCCGCAAAGTCGATGTGTTCAACCCTGACTGCTCCAAACTGGAAGGAAATACATATTCCGGCTTGCATACTAGGACCACTGAGTCTGCACAGGCGCCCAACGGACTCTATCCTGTATATTCGCTTTAAAAGTGACGAACCAAGATTATAAAAGCCCTGAAGAAGTCCCAGCTTGGGACGAAACGCGTCGGCTGTATGTTTTACTGAAAATTGAAAATAAAGATTACCAGAAGATTACCAACATCTTTTTGAGAAAAAAATCTTTCTTGTGCTAAATATTATTTGCACTTATTTTTTGTCCTTTGTGGTGCACCTTTGCGGTTGTTTTATATATGCTTTGAGCCTGTTCAAATGAAGCACCCTGTGGGGGCTTCTGGGAGTTCCAAGGTCCACCAGGTAGCTGACCTCTCCCTTTTGCTCAAGGATTGTGTGGGGCCCAGACCATTTGTCTTTGAGTGCTGCTGGGGCCACTGGCTCCAACACCCACACCTTCTGTCCAGGCTGGTATACAGTCAGGACAGCCTTTTGGTCATGCCAGGCTTTTTGAAGTTCCTGGCTAGCCTCAAGGTTTTTGGATGCCTTTTCCATGTACTCAGCCATCCTGGAGCGGAGACCAAGTACATAGTCCACTATGTTGGTTGCAGGCTTTTTGAGAGGTCTCTCCCATCCTTCCTTCACCAAACACAGAGGTCCTCTTACAGGATGTCCATGCAAAAGTTCAAAAGGGCTGTAGCCAACCCCCTTCTGTGGGACTTCTCTATAAGCAAATAAAAGGCAGGGTATCAGGACATCCCATCTACGCCTGAGCTTTTCAGGTAATCCATGAATCATCCCTTTTAGGGTCCTGTTGAACCTTTCAACAAGCCCATTGCATTGTGGATGATAGGGTGTAGTGAACTTGTAGTTGACACCACATTCCTTCCACATAGCAGTTAAGTAGCTTGACATGAAGTTTGCACCTCTGTCAGAGACAACCTCCTTAGGGAAGCCCACTCTGGGGAACACTCCAACTAGGGTTCTTGCCACAACAGGTGCTGTAGTGGTCCTAAGGGGAATAGCTTCAGGATACCTGGTGGCATGGTCCACCACCACTAGTATAAACGTGTGCCCTGATGCTGTCTGGGGTTCCATTGGTCCAACAATGTCAATCCCCACTCTTTCAAAGGGCACCCCCACCACAGGCATTGGTATAAGGGGGGCCTTTGTTGTGCCACCTGACTTACCACTGGCTTGGCAAGTGACACAGGAGCGACAAAACTCCTTGGTATCCTCATTCATGTGAGGCCAGTGAAAGTGTGAGACAATTCTGTCCCAAGTCTTGTTCTGGCCTAAGTGACCTGCAAGGGGAATCTCATGGGCCAAGGTGAGAAGGAAACCTCTCAGAGACAAGGGGATGACCAGCCTCCTGGTTGCACCAGGCTTGGGGTCTCTTAACTCAGAGTATAGGAGTCCATCTTCCTAGTATACCTTGTGGGCACCTGTGGCGTTCCCTGCAGCCTCAGCAGCAGCCTGCTGTCTGAGGGGTTCAAGAGAAGGGCAGGCTAACTGTTCCTTCCCCAGGTCTGCTCTGGAGGGTCCCCCTGAGCCCAGAAATTCAACTCGATCAAGTTCAAATTCTTTAGGCTCAGTTTCCCTCAGCTCCTGTAGGTCAGCCTCCTCTGAGACTTGATCCTCAACCTGGGGCAAGGGGGAAGGCAATGCCTTAACCCTCCTGCTCTTCTTCTTGGAAGGTGTCTGGTCCATTGTTCCAGGATCCAGCACCTGTTCAGTGGGGCATCTTCTGGCCTGTGACCTAGTCACAGCAAGCACATGTGCTGGCAAGCCTAACATCTCCATGTGAGTCCTCTGCTCCACTTCTGACCATTGTGATGACTCCAAATCATTGCCCAACAAACAATCCACTGGGAGGTCTGAACTAACTACAACCTTCTTTTGGCCATTTACCCCTCCCCAGGCGAAAGCAACAATCGCCATACTATGACTGGTAGTGACGTTGCTGGCATTGGTCACCAGGAATTCTGTACCTGGCATGATCTGTTCAGGGTCCACAAAGTAAGGTGTCACCATGGTGACACTGGCACAAGTGTCCCTATAGGCCTGAGCCATTTTGCCATTTATCAAAGGTGTCTGCCTGTATTTGCCCAAAGTATTGGGACTGACATCAGGGGATATATCCACATCCCCTGTACAGACAAGGACAGCCTGAGTGAGTGTGCCAACTAAGTTGTCATACCCCTCAGAACCCAACGTTAACCCAACTAATCCCTTGGGAGGTGCACTACCACTGCTGACTGTACTAGGGGGTGCAGTTGCCTTAGGGGCTGCAGTGGCAGGAGTTTGCCCTCCTTTCTTGGTGCACTCACTAAACCAGTGAGTTTTACTTTTACAGTATTGGCACCACCTTTTTGACTGGCCTTCTTGAGTCTTCTTCTTCTGGGAAGCCTGACCCCCACCCTCTTTGTTCTGTTGGGGACCTGTTGAAGACTTCTGGTCATTTTGTTCACCTTTAGTATCTTTACCCTTCTGGTCTGCTTTCTTCTGACCACCCTGGTTCTGGCCCTGGTTCTGCTTAACCCTTGTTCTGACCCATCTGTCTGCCTTCTTTCCCAATTCTTGGGGAGAGGTCAGATCTGAGTCAACAAGGTGCTGATGCAACAACTGGTTCTGACAATTGTTTAAAATCTGTTCCCTCATGATCAGATTGTACAATCCTGTATAATCAGGAACCTTACGGCCAAGCAACCAGCCCTCCAAAGCCTTAGTGGCACAATCCACAAAGTCAGACCAATCCTGAGACTGAGTTTTCTGGGTATCCCTGAACAGCAACCTGTACTGCTCAGTGGTTAGGCCAAACCCATCTATCAGTGTACTCTTCAGGACTTGGTAATTGTTAGCATCCTCAGCTCTAGTAGTGAGGAGCTTATCTCTACCTTTACCTTCAAAGGAGAGCCACAAGACAGCTGCCCACTGACTCTGGGGGACGCACTGGACAGTGCAGGCCCTCTCCAAAGCAGTTATCCATTTGTGGATATCATCCCCTTGTTTAAAGGGGGGCACTATCTTACTCAGGTGTCTAGTGTCTAAACTCCTGTCTTTTTCTCTTGGGAGAATGCTGCCACCAGTGAGATCTAACCCACTTAACTTTTGCTCTCTAGCAAAGGCAAGCCCCTCTTTGGCCAGGGCAAGTTCTTCCCTTTCAATCCTCAGATTGGCTTCCCTCATTTTAGCTTCATGCTCCCTCCTCTTAGGGGATGACATCCCTCTATGACAAGAGGTCTGAGAGCCATTGTTTCGAATGGATCTATTAGAGCCTCTTGATAGAGACCTAACTCGTCCATTCCCAATGTTAAGTCTGCCTGAGAGTGGCCCTGGGGGTACCCCAAATCCATTCTCATGCCTACTTAAGTTGGTCCTAGTGAGTCTGCTGACTTCTACCTGACCTTTTTCTGCCTCATCCCCAGATAACTCATCTTCCTCCCGCACTGTTTGCTGCCTGGAGGTGTCGGTCAGGGTCACCCTGGGTTCCCTCAAGGGGAGGCATGTTCCCATCTGGATGAGAAGGATCTGTGTTGGCAGACCTCCTGGCATCATAAGTCTCTAAGAGACCAATCAGAAAGGGAATGGTAGGGTTTGAACCCTGTTTTAGCTTCCTGGATGTACAGATTTGTCTCATCTCCTGGAAGCTAAGAGCAGCATATCTGGAAGTGACCTGTGGAGGGTCCACAACCACAAGAGGGGTCTCTGAAGACTCTCCGTGGTTAGACATGCTTCTAGTGTGGTGTAAGTGATGCACCTACCTACACTATTTGTTTGCCTACTGATCCCTTGCTAAGAGTTGTAGTCAAGGTGTGCTAAGCCTTGTTAAACTACAACAGCTGGTTCAGTAGAACTCAGAGTATGCTAAGCTAAGTTATATGTACCTTAACTTATGTGATCTTTCACAAAGATATTCTTAGGATACGTGTGGTAAAACAACAGCAAGCTCAAATCCCAACCGCTGCTCACCAATGTGAGAAGTTGGCCTGATATATAATGTTCACTATTCTAGTGAGCACTTTGTATCAGTCCAAACAACCCTTATTGATGATTGGTTGTAAGTCAACCTTATAGACCAGCTATCCTAGTAGCATGGATACGAGCAGTCTTCGGGCTAAACTCTAGAGGGCGTGTTAAGCCAGCTGGTATACCATCACATATACCCCTTGAACACCAAGTGAAAGGACACCACACAAGTGTTATGAAAATAAACAGTGTATTTATTTAGATCACAACAGCCCTGTACTCTTTATGAGGACAGGGTACTAAGCACACAACAAAACTCTTACGAAAATACTTTAAGTTGCACAATTTACACAAATGCCCGAGGGGCACGAAAAACCATATACTATGGAAGTGGAATGCGAAATTACTAGCAGGTAAGTACTGAACTAATAGGCTTTGGAATCGCTAGGACTACGTTACTGAACCTTCAGATTACTAGTAGGAGGCCTAGGGGACTCGGGTGCAGAGTGTGCACTCTCGCGCGGGATGCGGGACAAAGTCTATGGGAGCTAGTAAAAGCAAAGTTAGTGTTCCCGGGCGAACCCGATAAGGTAGGTCGAAAACGACAGTGGATCTGGATCCTTGGATAGTGAGGCTATGCTGGGGCACCGAAATGCCGAAGTTACCTAGCCCAGGGGCTGCGGCTGCATAGGTCTGAAAAGACGTCGGGAATCCTCGTTGATGAACCAGGAGCCTGAAGAAAGAGTTGCTGGCAGGCGACCAGTGAAGATTGTTCGAAGTGATCCAAGCCTGGATCGAAGATGGATGACACCTGAAAGCAGAGGGGACCAAGTTCTTAATCACTAGCCAGTGATCAGATGGGCACCAGGATGGCACCGGATGGTTGTTACCTCGACCAGGTGAGTGGGCGACGCTGGGCTCTGCAGTCTCACGGACCAGGAGGCGTTGTCGGTGACCAGGATGGAGGTGCGAGCTGTCCCACGATGGTTGATGCTGTCAACGTCGCTGGACCCAGGATTGGGGCAACAAGTCTTGGCAAATTCAAGCCCACGCGGTGGACCTAAAATGGTGTCTGGAGTGGACCAGGAGGGTCCGGGGTGCTCCTCTTTTGGAAGGGAGCAAGGGCCAGTCTGGAGCAACCAGACTAGCAGTTGTGATGTCGTCGGGCGTTGTCGGGAAGGCCACAAGCCAGCAGGCTAGTAGCCAGACAACGCGGTGAGCAGCAAAAAGCAGAAGGGCCCCACGCACATCTGGTGGATGCTGGGGTGCTGGACTTCAGTGCTGGAGCTGCTCAGGGTCGGGGCTTCTCGGACCCCAAAGCACTCACCAGAGGATCCCTCGGCGGTCGTGCTGGATAGAAGTCGTGCAGTTCTGATGATGGCCGGTCCCTCGAGGTCTCGTCGCACCTACGGTTCTCAGCTTAGCTGTAGAGGTAGGTAGAGGTCAGAGGTGCTAGGGAAGCCGGATCTTGTTGAGCTGGTCAGTCGGATTCCGGAGGAAGGACGTGAAGCAAACCGCAGAGTTCTTGATGGTGCCTGCGGGTGCAGGGTGACTACTCCTTAGCCACAAGGGAGAAATCTTAAGAAGAAGTCAAGAGTTCCTTTCGTAGAAAGTAGTTTCTTGATTCAAAGATGATCTAATTTGGAAGGGTCCCCGCTCCTGCCTTTATCCTAAAGAAAGGGGTGGGTACGCAACTAGGTCCTGCCCTAGGGGTGGGACCAGGAAGGGGGGTCGTTACACCCCTCTCCCATGCCGTACTTTCCCCAGGCCAGGGGCTGGTGTGCCCCTGGAACTGGTTCTAGCCGGCAGATGCATAGTGAGCACTGGGGTGCCACTTGCAGTCACCTTCCTGTAAAGCCCTGCCTACCCAGGATACACAAAACCCTGTCTGGGATGGTGCTAGCACCGCCCCTGACAGGAAACCCTTTGTCCAAGCTCCCCTCGCTGGAAGGACTCCCAGCTGCAGGGGGTCAGACTCGTGTCTGTGGTGGCAGCATCCATTTTGTGATGCTGAGGCTCGAGTTAACTTTAACCGGGGTTCACAGTTACATACATGTCGTGTCCCTCTAGAAGGGTGGTATGCTAACCCCGTCGCCAGAATTGGCGAGGGGTTAGTATTCCAATTCGTATTACACCTTACTCGACATGTTTTGATAAAGCGATACCAAAGATAGCATTTAACCGCGAGGATTATAATGCACTTAAGAGTATATGGTATGCATTATCATGGAACAGCTATTAGGACTTGGTTCCGCAAGCTGCAAACGGGCTCAGCTCATGCCAGAGCACCATCTCACACGATTCCAAGCTCTCTGCCCTCAGGATTGTCAAGGCCTGCCATAGGAGTGACTGATAGGAATCTGTGTGTCCATTTTTAGGGTTAGATATAGGTATACTATATCTAAAGCAAAGGGTGATTACACCACCTTGCCCCAGCTGTCGTGCAGCCAGTTGTGTCAGACTTAGATGGCCATCCAGGGGTGGCATAATACATGCTTCAGCCCCTGGTAGGCCCTGGGTACACCTATGCCCTGAGTTACAGGGTCTGATAAGGTGGCCCAGTACCAATTGGATAATGCACCTAAGGTACACGTGTCAATTTAGTGAGAGAACAGCTAGGCTGTGGGTCTGATTAGCAGGCCCACAGCCAGAGAAAGTCGTAAACCAGTGAAACAAAAGCAAAAAATCTGGGTGATCATAGGATTGCAGACCCTACTCTCCCACAGCATGCATCAAACCATTCCTCTTATTAGCGTGACGCCTCCATTCCAGCTGACGCTCCGTCCATCAATGTTGGTGACCAGAAGACACCCTGTCCACTGCCTGCCTGGCGGATTCTGAATTGCGGCTCGCTAATGTGAAGCCTGACTTCATCCTTTTTTTCCCATTGCACAGACTGAAACCCGGCCTGTAATTATTGATGGAAAAACAGGAAGTGATATTAGAACACCACTGACAAATAAATATAAGGTATGTACGCTGTGTAGTGCAAAAAGTCACACTTTGAGTTTCCTAATAGACAGTACAATATTTTTGAAAGTGCGTACTCTGTCTGAGTCTCCTTTTGAAGGATAAATAAGTATGGGCGAATTAATTTAGCGGATCTTCCCCTCAAGCTAGGTGTACTGTAAACTGTGTTTTAGAACAAAATTAGACCTTCCCAGCAGTGCTCCCAGACCCTTACTAAACCCAGTCGCAAAAATGTAGAAGACCCCAATCAGGTCTCAAAAAACGAGGCCTAGTAGAAAAATGGTGACAAAACGTACTTTGAAAGTAAAGTAGGCCCATATCCCCCCTTACCCACCGTGGATTGTATTCAAACCACTTGCAAGCAAGCAAAAGTATCCATACCCAGCATCGCTCCAAGACTTGCAAACCCCCCACAAACAGCCCCCCGCCCAAACACATGAAATACAATACTGCTAACCCTAACGAGCCCTAAGTTAAGAATAGTGGCAAACGCTTTCTTTAACTAGGCCAAATCCCCCCTTTCCCGCCATGGATTTTCTTCAAATCACTTGCAACCAAAATTACACATTCCCACGAGTGCTCTAAGACCCCAGAACCCAGTTGCAAAAAAACTAGAACACCCCCAAACACATTGAATACTGCTGCTAGTGGTAACCCTAACAAACCCTAAGTTACAAAAAGTGACAAAAGGCATGGATTTTCTCCAAACCACTTTTATCCAGTATTAGACCTTCCCAGCAATGCCCCAAGACCCGCCAACCCACCCTGAAAAAAGCACCACACCCCCAAACAGGCAAAAAGCAAAAATGGAAAATCTCATACTTACAATATTTTTCGGCCTTCTTTCAATTCTGTCCAAATGTGCTGTGCAGCTAGGCCCTAACTCCCCTTTTCCACCACGGATTTCCTGAAAAACAAATGCAATCAAAATTAGACTGTGCCAGCAGTGCTTCCAGACCCCAAAACCCACCCACAAACACCCGGAACACCCCCAAACAGCACCTCAAAGACAAGCAAGTCATCAAAAACGCAAAAAAAATTTTGCCTCCGATTTTGTCCAAACCACTTTTATACGGTATTAGACCTTCCCAGCAATGGCCCCAGAGCCGTCAACCCAGGCAGAAACTAGTAGAAGACCCCCAAACAGCCAAAAAGCAAAAGTACAAAAATGTGGACTTAGTAATTTTCAGGCCAATTTCCAAAATCACTCCGCGCGCGCTCTGCAGCTAGGCCCTAACTCCCCTTTGCCACCATGGATTTTCTTCAAACCACTTGCAATCAAAATTATCCATACCCTGCAGTGCTCCCAGACCCCGAAACCCACCCACAAACACCAGGAAGCCCCCCAAACAGGCCCACGAAAACATGATAGTGAGCAAAAAGGCAAAAACTTTTTCAAGTCTGATTTTCGCCAAACCACTTTTATCCGGTATTAGACCTTCCCAGCAATGCCCCAAGACCCGCCAACCCACCCGCAAAAAAACACAACACCCCCAAACAGGCAAAAAGCAAAAATGGAAAATCTCATACTTACAATATTTTGCGGCCTTCTGTCCAAACGCGCTGTGCAGCTTGGTCATAACTCCACTTCAACTCTGACTTTCTCCAAACCACTTTTATCCGGTATTAGACCTTCCCAGCAATGGCCCCAGAGCTGTCAACTCACCCGCGAACACCCCCACAAGTGCAGAGTCTTTCTTCATTAGGCGTAATCCAGCCATCTGCTTTGAGGGAAATAGGAGTCTGGAGGAGGAGGATAGAGGAGCAAGTTCTTGTGAACTTGTGAACCTGAGGAATGCAGACTGCGGCACCTTCAAATCAATAAGCAAATAAGTGAAGACAGTTCTGCTGATGGGCTTGTTTTTGTGATTAGGTGATTAAAGTTTTTTTATATTAACTTTGCAAAACAAAGAAAGACAGACACACAGGAATAAAAGTGAATAAGGACAAAAAAGAAAATTATTGATTCATTGGCTCATTTTCAGGGCTCGGTGTCAGGGAAGAAGAGTTCGTCCTCATACTCTGCGAATTCAGGCGGGAGTAGGTCACCTAACAGAGAAGAAATTCTCTCATCTAAGTTGGTGTCCTCCTCGTCTTCTTCCGGCATGTATTCTTGTACTTTGTATCTGGTGGTATGAGGTGCTGATTTATCTTGATCATTGTTAACCTCTCCACATTTTTGGGCGAGAGGCGGGTCCTTTTGCAAGTTACAATGCCACCAGCAGCACTGAAAACAGGTTCAGAAGACACGCTTGTGAGTGGTCAAGACAAGTAATTTATAGCCAGGTTGGAGATCTCTGGCCACAATTCTTTTTTCCCATGCCAATACGGCAATGGGTCATCATGAACATAGACCTCTGTTGAGTCATTCAGATAGTCCTGCACCATCGGCTCAAGGTTCTCCACGGTTCCTCCACTTTGCTTACTTTGTGCTGGGACCTTTTGAGAAGCAAACCCAAGCTGAGTTAGCCAATCCTCTTCTTCACACAATGTTACTGTTGTGTCTGGTGCAGATGATCCGGTTGCTGGTGTCTTTAACGGCTGAGAGGGAAAATCACTCACTTCTGCAACAGCCACATGTGCAGAAGTGGATTCTTTTGACTCCGGATGGCCTGCTGATGTTGATGTACTGCCTTTCCCTTCAATTTCCTGCTGTTCTCTTTCAAATCTCATGGCTGACAGAGATAGCCAACGTTTGTACTTTGAAACTTCTGCGTCACCAAAAGGAAAGAATGCTCTGCCTGCCAGTGCCTTTTTGTAGCTTGGATCCAGAATAGTAGCACAAATGTAATGCTTTTCTGTGTGGATCTTTTGAAGACGTTCATCGCAAAGTAGGCGATGTAATAATTTCTCCGCCAAATCTAAAGCTTCTTGCTTTTCTTCATCTTTTTGAAACGTAGAAGACACCGCCTTCAGTTGGTGCTCTAGCATGCGCAACAATTGGATAGCTTTTCCCAAATTACAGTCCTCCCTGCTGACTGCACGCGTGAAGACCTCAAAAGGACAAAGCATGTCTGTCAGGCTTTTAACTAGCTGCCATTGCTCCGCATGTATCCTCAGGTCCTTCAAAGCTGTACCCTGTGTAAAGAAATACTGATCGACTACCGCACACTGCTCATACAGACGCTCAAGCATGTAGAAGGTTGAGTTCCAACGTGTTGCCTCCTCCTGGATGAGTGCTTTCACTGGCAGTCGACGTTCATGTAGCAGGCCCCTCAGATGCTTCCGGGCCTTAAAAGAATGGCTGAAATGGGTGCACATTCTTCGGCAGGTGATCAGTAAATCGCACACTGGACTTTCTTCACTCAAGAATTTTCTAACAACCAGGATTATACAGTGCGCCAAACACAGCACTCTGAAATAGTTACCCATATCCATGGCCTTAACTACATTGGTGCCATTATCCGTGGAAACATAACCAATCTTTTTTTAAAAAAAATCTTTATTGACATGAAGGCATAAGATGTATACACAATAGTACAATCAAGTTTCATTCCTGTTTTCATGTATTTACGTAGCTTTAGTTCGTTATATTCAGTGCGTATTCTAATACATGCTAGGTGCAACCTCAACAATAACATGTATGGTCGCTACCAGTTGTCCTTAAAGCAATTATTGGTGCATATTGTAAATGTCTTTCATTGAGCTTGGTACACCATTCTATCCCTCCTAACATATATTCTGATTAAAGAAGAAGAGAATACAAAAAAAGAAAACCTAACATGAGTCATCACCCTCAGGTATGTATTTCACGCTCATATCACACCACCTGCCACCCCACATGTCTCTCAATGTGTTTCTCAATAAAGCTCTGGCATTCAGGGCAAAGCCAAGGCACTCCTGGCATCCTTTTTAGCTGACAGAGAGCAGTCTGTGAAAATGGGGAGTTACTACTCTCCTGATTTCACCTTGCCTTGTGGAGTTCCCCAGGGTTCCTCGCTAAGTCCGACACTTTTTAACATTTATGTGTCGGACTTGGCGAGGGTGATCAAGTCATTTGGTATTGGACTAACGTCATATGCCGATGACACCCAACTAGTCCTGGCCATCCACAAAATATGGAGCAGCAGTGGCCGCTAATTTCCAGCAGGGCATGAGAGCCATCAGTATCTGGATGGAACAGAATTGTTTAAAGCTAAACTCCGACAAGACGGAGGTTATGGTATTTGGTGAGCTGACCCCGCCTTGGTCCCCAGTTTGGTGGCCTTCGGAGCTAGGAGCCCCACCCTTACCAGTATCAAAAGTCAGAAATCTGGGAGTCTTATTTGACAACAGACTAGCTTTTGTCAGCCACGCTAATGCAGTGGTCTCAGCGTCCTTCTTTACCCTAAGAATGATAAAGAAACTACTCCCTTTTCTTCCCCCAAATGCAGGCAAAACCTTAATGTCCACTTTGGTATTATCTAAGGTGGACTATTGCAACGGCCTACTGCTGAATGCACAGGAGCAAGTTTTGAACAAATTACAGCTTGTTCAAAATGCTGCTGCAAGAATCCTAACCGGCACACCTAAATATTCTTCCATCTCTCCCATCATCCGTCAACTACATTGGTTGCCGGTTAGAAGCCGCACAAAGTTCAAGGCCTTGTGTATTATATATAAGGCTCTGAACAATGCTGGACCAGATTTTTTTTTTAAATCCATCAGTTTCTACAAACCTAATCGATCTTTACGCTCATCTGCATCCCAACTGCTCTAAATTCCACGTACAAAGAAAGCAACATGGGGAGACAAACGCTTTGTAGTTGCTGCTTCGAAATTATGGAACCTGCTTCCTCCCCATATCAAATTTAGTCCATCCTTACTAATATTCCGAAAACACCTCAAAACCTGGCTTTTTAATCAGTAAATTTAAATAGGAATCCCTTGCAATCTGTGAACTCCAGCGCAGAGACACCGTAAGGTAATTGTGCGCTATAATTTTTTTATAAATAAATAAATAAACGACATTTTGTTTAGTTTAGCAATTTAGCAACCAACCGCCCATCCATCTACTCATCCTCCCCTTCAGAGTCTAGGTCCTCTTCTTCTGGTAGGGGTTCACAGATTTCTCCCCTATATACATTCCATGCTGCCCATACCTTGTTCCACTTACGAGGGCAAGCCTGAGCACATATACTGCCCGTTCCGTAACCATCAACATGTCCATATTTTTAGTCCATCTTTTCGCTGTAGGCAGTTCCGGAGCACCCCAATTCTGCGCAATGTCTCGTTTAGCCACTGTCATGGCTAGTGTAGCCCATATCAGTCCATATCTATCCAGATCATTGGGGTCTCAAATGTTCAACAAGCACTTGCGGGGTTCAGGTAAAATGGAGATCTTAAGTGCTTGTGAGACAGTACGCATAACCTGCTTCCAGAATTCCTGTATTTGTGGGCATTCCCATAGTGTATGAAACAGTGTCCCTTCCTCCCCGCATCCCCTAAGACAGAAGGGGTCTGGTGCCCTATGTATCTTGTGAAGCAGTGTCCTAGTGTAGTAGATGCAGTGCAAAATTTTGAGTTGCACCAATCTGAACTTTGATGAAATGCCTACTTCTCTCGGGGAGGCTAGCGCCTCGTTCCATTCCGACTCATCTACCTCCCCTATCTCTCCCACCCATTTCTCTTTAAGTTTTAGTGTAGGGTCTTCCAGGTTGTTAACCAGTTTTTTGTATGTGAGAGAAGTCGCACTTTGTTGCATAAAATCCGTCAGCAGTCTATCCTCTAGTGGTGAGGACTCTGGTATCTCAGTGTCCGCTGGGATCGCTTGGAGTAGTGTGTGCCGTATCTGCACGTATCTAAACGTCTCGGTGGGGCTTAGGCCATATTGCTGTTGGAGCTGTGGAAATGCAATCACTGTGCCCTTGTCTCCCCCACCGTGGAGATTCCTATGCAGTCCCACTGCGTAAACCCTTTACAGGACCTGAGGTTCCCCAGTGATTTTGTGTCCCACAGTGGTGTCAGTTTGGTGATTTTACCTTTCCAGCCCAGTCGTGATTGTGCTACGTGCCACAGGGCCGCTGTGTGCTGCGTCGGACCCAACAGCTTTTTAACTTGCGATTTATTATGTAAAACTGAGACCATGCAGTCCGTCCCCAGTTGCGACCAGTCCGCTCTGTAGGCTGGGTCATCTCGCGGGGTGTGGATCCATTGGTTAATTATTTTAAGTTGGGCCGCCCAGTAATATAATTGAACGTTGGGCAGTGCAATCCCTCCCTCATACCAACTTTTTATGAATTTGTCATACGCTATACGCGCCGGGCCATTATTCCAGAGTAGGCTTGAGACCAGTGCTGCAACTCGTTTGAAATATCGCGGTGCAACCAGATATGGGGTGTTTCCCAGCACATAGAGGAATCTTGGAAGCGCCATAATTTTATATAGAGCCGCCTGCCCGAGGAGGGTCAGGGGCAAGGTCGCCCAGTGTTTAACGTCTGTACGTAGGCGATCCATAGGTGGCTTCAAGTTTTTGTCAAAGAAGTCTGTGGCATTATTCGTAATGATAATGCCTAAGTATTTGAAGGAGGTCGTCGTCAGTGCCAGGGGGCAGTCCTCTTGCAGTAGCGGTTCCGGGCCCTTAAGCACGTAAATTACCGACTTGGACCAGTTCAGGGTATATCCTGACGATTTCCCATGTGTGTTACAGAGATGTAATAAGGCTGGGACCCCGTTTTCAGGGTCAACCATATAGATGAGCTTATCGTCTGCGTATAGGGAGATTTTATCTTCCCAACCTTCCTCCCATGTAATACCTTTGAACAATGGCGTTGTTCTAATCAGGATCGCCAGCGGCTCCAGCACTAAGGCAAAAAGCAAGGGTGACAAGGGGCACCCCTGCCTAGTCCCCCGTCTCAGCGGGAACGGCGGTGAGATGTGGCCATTCGATACCACCTTGCCTACTGGTTTCGTGTAGAGTAGCCGTATCCACGCAACAAATTTCGGTCCAAAGCCCATACGGGTAAGCACCGCAAATAGATATTCCCATTCCACTAGATCAAAAGCCATTTTGGCATCAAGTGAGAGAATCACTGCTTGCTCCGAGAGAAGGTGTGCACGTGCCATCACCCCATGAACCCGTCTGAGATTCAGTGCTGTACTCCTGTGAGGCATAAAGCCCGACTGTTCAGGGTGTATCAGAGTATGTAGGTGCTGTTTCAGACGGCTGGCCAGGAGTTTTGCCAGAACCTTGGCTTCCACGTTAAGTAGGGATATGGGGCGGTACGAGGTACATTCAGTCGGAGGTTTACCCGGCTTTGGTATGGCTACAATCGTGGCTGTGCGCTGGTCAAGCGGTAATTCCGCCTTTTCCAGGCTTTCCGTATACATATCTAAAAGTGTTTTACTGAGCATGGAGGCCATTGACTTATACCATTCCACGGGCAGCCCATTTGGACCCAATGCTATACCTGATTGCAATGCCTGTATCGCCAATTGAATTTCGTCTTCTGTCAGGTCAACCTCTAGTTCCTGCATTGCCTCCTGTGTGAGCCTGGGGATGGCAATGTTGTCAAGTGAAGACGACGCCGCTTGTGCATTGACGTCCTGTTCTGGGGTATATATCTCTTGAAAGTGGCGCGCCAGGGTGCACACTATTTGTTCAGGATGTGTCTGCAGCTGCCCGTCTTGTGTGTAAAGTCTCTGGATACCTCTGGTACTCCCCCCTCTCCTGTCTAACCACGCCAGCATTTTCCCAGCCTTATCGCCTACATCATATATTCTATGTGTTGTGTTTGCTATATAGCCTTGGACTGTTGTTTTGAGATGGGTCTGGTATTGCTGCTGACGGAGCTGCAGTAAGTGTGTCGTTTCTGGGGTGGGATCTGCCATGTGAGTGGTGTTCGCGCTGTGGAGCGCCAGTTCTAGCGCTGTGAGGTCTCGCCGGGATTCTCGTTTGTGCCCCGTTATTGCTGCTATTGCTTCACCCCGGAGAACCGTTTTATACGCTTCCCACAGGACCGAGGGTGAGGACACCGTCCCACCGTTCTCTTCAAAGTAGTGTGTGGTTGCTAATTTAAGTTTCTTCCTGACCTTAGGGTTTTTTAAATAGTTTGGGTATATTGGGTAGATTCTGGCGCATTTCCTTTCCTTGGTTGTGAGTGATAGGGATATTGGTGAATGGTCAGATACGCCTCTAGGCAGGATGTCTATCTTATCCACTGACCCCAGCCCAACCCCCAGGAACAAGAAATAGTCTATGCGCAATAGGCTATTGTGTGCAGCGGAGTAGTATGTGTATTGGGTCGCTGCTGGGTTCAGCTGTCGCCACACGTCCGTAATGCCCATTGCCTCCAGAAAGCCAGGCAGCAATGTAGTTCCCCTGGGGCGGTCTCATATGGGAAAGGTGTCTAATGTGGGGTCCATTATTGCATTGAGATCCCCCCCTATGATCGTATCACCCTCCGGGAGTTCTAGGAGGAATTTACCTAGTGCAGGCAATGCCATAGAGTGGAGTGCAGGGGGGATGTACACAGAAACCACATTGAGAGGCCTCCCCTCCCATTGGCCATGTAGTGCGGCGAAACGACCCTGATCATCCATCCTGCGGTGTTCCACCATAAAGGGCGATTTTTTTTTCATTAATATTCCCACCCCTCTGGAACCTGTTGTGAATTCCGCATGTACTGCCATCCCATACCCGCGCCTATCAAGCGCTTTACATGTTGTCCCTGCGAGGTGCGTCTCTTGGATCAGTACTAGATCAGGTCCCTGGCGTTTAATGGCTTGCAGAACCAAACCCCTCTTTATTTTATCCCCTAAGCCTCTGACGTTCCAAGTAAGCAGGCGCAGGGGGGGCACTTCAGTTGTTGTAGGGGCGCCCTCAATGGGTGCTGCGCTTAACTCTTGGGCCATTGGGTCGTGTGGGCAGTGTTGTGGGCGACATGCCGCTGGTCTCAGTGCAAATGTAGCGTTTTGTGTCGGTGCATAGGAATAGTTTGGTATATGGCGTGTTCGTGTACCCTGTATCGCGAGTGATGACTATTAACAGTAACATTAACCTTAGAACTCCCCCTCCATCCCCCCTCCCTGCTCCCCTGCTCCACGGACAATCTCCTGCCCGCTTCCCCAACTTTGCAGAGTGCTTTGCCCCATCCCCAACTATCTTACTTGTTCGTGGGGTTGGTGAGTCCCCTACAGGCACCGGCTTTGCCCATCCTACTCAGCTGTACCAGGTCCAGGTTCCCCGGTATCGCACTCGTGCTGTCCCAGTATTATTCCACCTCTAGACCGGGGCCGGCTGCCCAGAGTCAAGCGGGTCCTGTTCCACGTCGGATTCCACTCCTGCAGCGCCTTCTCATTGTGCTGGATGACCGGTGGATTTATCTGTGTGTTTGCCGTTGCGATGGTTCGGTTGATCCCTGTGTGGACGGTGAGGTTGCCCCATCTGCCTCCATCCATCAAGCCAGTCCTGCGCCACTTCCGGTTTGTCAAATAACCATGCCTTCCCATCGGCTACAATCCGCAATTTGGCAGGAAACAGCATTGAGTACGGCAATCCTCTGTCTCGCAGCGCCTTTTTCACCTCAGTAAATGATTTCCGGCGTCTGGCTACTTCCGCTGTGTAGTCCGGGAAAAGAAGGCCAAAGTTGAGTTTTGGAGCTTGACAGGTGGTGAGACTCTCGCTGCTTGCAGGATTGCATCCCTGTCTCTAAAATTTAAAAGTCTAGCCAACACAGGCCGTGGTGTTGCTCCTGGTTTGGGCATTCCGCCATGCACCCTGTGTGCCCTTTCTACTGAGAAGAAGTGCAATAGTCCTTTAGGTTGAAATTTATTTTTAATGAGGTCCTCGACGTACCGGTCCATTGCTCCTTTCCCTTCTGTTTCCGGAAGGCCAAGGATGCGTATGTTATTTCTTCGAGACCGCCCTTCTTGGTCGTCCAGCTTGTCCTGTAGCATCCTGGTGACTTTCTCCATACGTTCTATAGCTATTTGTAGTTCCGAAGTGTCCTCCACGAGAGATTTCGTAACCACCTCTACCTGAGACACCCTTTCGGTCATTTTTTGGATGTCCGCTCGCAGCAGAGTAACCTCGGAAGAGATGGAGCCCACTGTCGTTTGCACTTCAGAGAGGGTTTTCATAATATCCTCCAGCCTCACTTTCTTGGTCCCTTCCGTTTCCTGAGTAGCGCCTGTGGAATTTCGCCCATTGACTTGCGATTGTCCGTGCTGGCTATAGGCAAATTTATCTAGTCTGGCCTGCGTTGATCCACTCCTGGTCCCTTTGCCCGCCATGGCTCGAGGTTTGTGGATGTTGGCCCTTGTCCCGGTCAGCACCGTGGCCTCTGCGCTGCGATGGATTTTGCACCCTCTTTGTGAGTCAGGGGAACGCGGTTCGCTGTGGGCCCCGCTGCCTCGTGGGTCTAGAAGTGTTCCTTACACTGGCTATCCTGATGCTCATCAGTATGGGTATCCATCCCACCGCGTCTGATCCGGTTTCCAAAGAGCCACCTTCAGCGTATCTGCCTTTGTGTCTTCGTCCCGTCACTATTTGCTTATGACTGCTATGACTCGTTCCTGGCCGGTAGGTCGCCTGTCTGTTTTGGGGCGCTGGTGGTCCGTGATGCAGCCACCCTTTTGCGTCTATTGCGCCGCGTCGTGGCCCGCTTCAGACTGATCTTTGTGCGGTGAGGATGTCGCTGTGTCTCTCCCTGCGCCGGCCGGGTTCGCCCACTGTCGGCCTTGTATTTTCAAAGGGGGTACGCCGTGTACACTACAGTCAGCCCAGCAGGTGGGTCGTTCACGTTTTAAGTTTTACGAGCCCGCTTAGGGTCCTACCGGAGTTTCGTCCGTCGGGGCTCCCCTTGTTGCTTCTTCCCCGGGTCGGGCCAATGCTGCTTCAGGTGCCGAAACGGTCGTCGCCGGCTCCTCCGGCGCTCTTTCCAATTCGCCTGCCTGCTCTGCGGAATCCCGGGGACACTTACGCGTACCGCCGAAGGCCAACTCCACGTGAGTTTTTTTTTTTCCCCGTCGCCGCCAAAGGCGAAAGGGTCTCCTCGCACCTAGCGCGCCAGCAATCCTTCCTTTCTACTCGCGCTGACTAGGCCTCATCTCCGTTGGGGTGCCGTATGGTAATGTGAGGCGCCGCCGTCCTTCCGTTCACTCGGACGATTCTACCACTGCAGCGGTTCCTCGGCGGTATTCCCCAGCCTCTGGCAGTCGTCTCCGCCTGTTCATGCCCCGTCGGCGTCTCAGAAGCTCTCAGTGCTACTGCTGGTGTTGGGGCGTCTTCTGCTCCGTCCCGGTCAGGGGGTGGGGGGCGCCTTCGCGATCAAGCCGGCCAGGTCCCACTTCCGCCGGGGCTGGGCATTCACGCAAGTCCGATGCTTCTTTTCAATCGCAGGCCCAATGTCGCCAGCGTGGGACGATGCAGTTCCCAGCTTACGATTTCCACCGAGGTTGGATCGGGTGGTGCCGCCTGGGTTCCTGATCTGGTTACCGCTACTTCGGGTGGGTGATGCGGCAGGTTATTGTGTCGGATTTTACCAAAGGCCGTTCTGCCGTAGGGAGCTCTCTCTTCACGCTGCCGCCATGCTTGGCTGCTAGCCACGCCCCCCAAACATAACCAATCTTGTGTTTTTTTTTGGGGACAGCCATTGAAAGACCTTTGTGTTAAACTCCTGCAAAATGTTTTCTCCTGTATGACTTGTCTCTATGCCAAACATGGCTAGTGTTGCAGGTTTCCGAGCAGCTTTAAAAACGTTGTCCGGGTCAACACCTGCCCTTAGCTTTGCTGTAACTCCTGAAAAAGAGACCCAGTGTGCAGTGATGCACATGTAATCAGTGCCTGCGCCACTGGCCCACATGTCTGTTGTCAGATGTATAGTGTGAACAGCACTCTTCTGCAAAGCTGCCCCAATCACCTCCAGCACATCTTCATGTAGTGCTGGAACCGTAACTCGGGCAAAATAGAACCGGCTAGGAACCTTCCATTTAGGGCAGAGCGTTGCCACTAATTCAAGAAAACCAACTCCTTCCACAAAAGAAAAAGGGAGAAGGTCCAGAGATAGCATTTTAGCCAGCTTAGTGTTATTCAGACGCGTCATTGGGTGGTTGCGTTCAAATGGCGCATCTGAAAACAACATGCTTCTAATGGTGGGCTGGACCATGATTTTACGGGATGATGATGATGATGACTTCTTCGACCCAGTTACGCTCGGTGATGATGAACTTTTTTGCATTGGTGTCTCACTCTCTCCCACACTCTTAGTGTGGCTCACAGGGGGTGTGCTGCTGACAGGGGTACTGGGTGTAAGTGAAGTGTTTGACGCTTCTTCCTCTTCGTCATCATCAGATGAAACATCAACGGATAGAGTTTGTTGACTTGCAATTCGGGCTTCCTTGATCTCCTTTAGGTGCGCATGCCATTGGACAGTGTGCCGTCTCTCAAGATGACCTCTCTGGCCTCCGGTACCATAGTTGGTACCAAGCTTACCACGACTAACTGCAAGCTTACAAATACTACAAATGGCTATGTTTTCCCTTGTTGTGCAAACACTAAAGAAGTCCCAAACTGCGGACTTCAAATGTCTGTGGGGGGCGGAGGAGGCGATACTGGTCATGCTGCTAATGCCAGATGAAGTGGAGGATGTGTGTTGCCGAACTTTACTACGTTGTGCACTTGCAGCACCACTAATTGAGGAAATGGAGGTCGAGGTGGATGGAGGTCCCTTCTGGCGAGAAAATATGGAAGCGGTAGGTGGTGGTGTACTAGTTGACTGCAATGGTGGTGGTCCCATTTCCTCCTCGTCGACAACATCATGCTCAGCAGCTTTTCGGGCTAGGGTAAAAATGTCTGTTTGCTGCATGCCCGCTGAGACTGTGGTGGCGTTTATGATGACTGCGTCGTCATCGTGAGAGTCTTCATCAGCAGGAGTAGTATACGCCACTTCTTCTTCAGCATCACACTCCATACGTACAAGAGTTTCGGGGACCTTCCTTTTACGCTTAGCTACCTTTGTCAGATCATGGTGTGCCTCACTCTCAGATGGCAGTGGTTGTTAAGCATGAGCGAATTTTGCGAATCTGGCGTTCGTGAATTTTGCGAATTTGCGAACTCGCAATCCGCAAAATCCGCGAATACGCACAATTTTTTTTTTTGTGTTCGCAAGGATTTCTGCCAGTTCGCGAGGGTTTTGTACAAGTTCGCAATTGCGAACTTACATATCGGCTCGCAACGGTCACGATTATGTTGTTTCTACGTCTGGTTCATCATCACAGGTTCCCAGCACCCTCTGTGTCACCCCTGCCACCCTCTGTTTCACCCATGCCACCCTCTGGTATATCAATGCCACCCTCTGGTTCATCATCACTGTAGATTATGGGGGAAAAAGCAAGCACACTTGCCCTGTTTCAACTGACATGAATTAATTTGGGGTTGATTTATTAATGTGTCACTGTTTTAAAATTCCAGTCTGGCACCTGCTTCCTTATCTGTAATTTGCTTTCTGTTGCAGTGCAATTTTTTTTTCCAGGACCTTTGTGGCCTACTTGTAGCTATTCTATGAGCCTGCTGTGAGGGTCAGAGCAGGGTCATACAATTGTTGCAACTAGCAACTGAACTCTGGTGGGGCCCCAGTCAGGAAGCACTACAGGGAATTGTTACTAATGATGAGTTTGAACTTTTGAACCTGCTGAATGCTTTCACTTATGCAAAACTCGTTTTTATGCAGAACAGAATTACAGCAACTGTAATGCCCCAAACAAGCTTACTTGTGAAAGTTGATTTCTAATCCAAAAGTGATCCAAAGAAAGTCAAAAGGTCTCAAATCCAAAAAAGTGCAGGCAAATGTCAACCTGAGGAGTTATTCTGATAAAAATCATCATTTTCAGAAGGTCTATGCTGCTTGCTAGTGGATTTCTTGTGCAGAATTGCAATTTTTGTAATTTCGCGAGTGCGAGATTGTTGCTGCCCGCCGCACCTACATGTTCGCAATTGCGAACTTACACCGCACGCCGCAAAATTGTATCACCAAGAAAAGAAAATCCGCTGCGTGCGAATTTGCGGATTTTCGGTAAATTCGCGAGCGTTCGCGGATTGCGAATTTACCGAAAATCCGCAAAATTCGCAAGCGGAACGGATTTTCCGCCCATGCTTAGTTGTTGTTCCCAAGTTCGATCCATATCATCAGAAGGAAGGGGTCTTGAAGAAGATGTAGACGCCATCCTTGATCTTTTCCTTGCTAGGGATGTGGAAGACAATGAATGATCAGGAGAAGTGGCTTCCTCAAATGATACCTCGGCTTGAATGTCGATTTCCTGATGTGCCCCTATTTCGGGAGGAACAACTATTGTGGGCACTTGTGCCGCTCCATGCACCTCTGCTTGTGCATCTCCTTGCGCTGACTTTCCGTCCACATGTACTTGGGCTTGTACTTGCACATGTGGTTGTTGTTGCGGCTGTGGTTGTTGAACACTCGTCAGATGAGTTACAACAACCTGTGTTGATTGAGGGATGCTTCTACTTTCTTGCGATGAGCCAACATCACTGGTCGATGGTGATTAAACAACTAGACTGGCTGCCTCAAAAGCACTCAAGGGCTTGGACTTAAGTTGGCGTGGTGGTGGTGGCACTGAGCCCAATGGAGCGGGGGTGCTGCTCCCACCTTGGTCTCCAGAGGATCCCGCTGCTGCTGCAGGCGTACTTTTATTTTAAATCCCAAAACATGTGGCGGGCGGCACACCAGTCTCCTTGGTAAGTGGCGCCACTTTCTTCTTCTGCTCCTTACTGGCAACTTTCTTGCTAGAGGAGCTACGGGGAACTTTATTTGGGGCCATCTTCTTCAGATGTCAGAACAGCAGGCCGCAGTTGCACGAGTTGCAGAGTTGTCTTGTCTGTGGCCACACGTGACGTCGCGTGACGTTATGCTGCACACACCGCTGCAGGACTTCTTCCTGGCACTGGTGGTTCTCTTGAGCACCTAAAGGCAATGGAAGACAGAGGAACATCAGTTATACACCCCAAAAAGTCGAAAAACACACAAAAATCAGGACAATCCCATGCCATCCATGCCCTCAATGATGTTTAAATTCAAGACACCCCACAGAAAGACTAGGCCCATGCACCACTCACTACCCCTGGGCATAAAGGATGAAAGCAAGGCAAAATGGGTGCAGGCCTGAGAACACTGCCTGCCTTCAAGATGGCCCCTTGCCCCCAGCACATGGCCAGGGCCTGCCTGTATCAGCACTCAAAATGGCCCCCACTCATATGGCCAGTCCCAACAACACCCCCAAAAGTCGAAAAACACATAAAAATCACCACAATCCCATGCCATCCATGCCCTCAATGATGTTTAAATTCAAGACGCCCCACAGAAAGTCTAGGCCCATGCACCACTGAGTACCCCTGGGCATAATGGATGAAAGCAAGGCAAAATGGGTGCAGGCCTGAGAACACTGCCTGCCTTCAAAATGGCCCCTTGCCCCCCAGCACATGGCCAGGTCCTGCCTGTACCAGCACTCAACATGGCCCCACCCACATGGCCAGTCCCAACAACACCCCCAAAAAGACAAAGACCACATAAAAATCACCACAATCCCACACCATCCATGCCCTCAATGATGTTTAAATTCAAGACACCCCACAGAAAGTCTAGGCCCATGCACCACTGAGTACCCCTGGGCATAATGGATGAAAGCTAGGCAAAATGTGTGCAGGCCTGAGAACACTGCCTGCCTTCAAAACGGCCCCTTACCCCCCAGCACATGGCCAGGCCCTGCCTGTACCAGCACTCAAAATGGCCCCCACCCACATGGCCAGTCCCCATCAACACCCCAAAAAATCGAAAAACACACAAACATCAGCACAATCCCATGCCATCCATGCCCTCCATGATGTTTACATTACAGAGACCCCACAGAAAGACTCGGTCCATGCACCACTCACTACCCCTGGGCAAAAGGCCCCAACAGCAGCCAAAACAATCAAAAAACACACACAAATCAGCACAATCCCATGCCATCCATGCCCTCAATGATGTTTAAATTCAAGACACCCCATAGAAAGACTAGGCCCATGCACCACTCACTATCCCTGGGCATAAAGGATGAAAGCTAGGCAAAATGGGTGCAGGCCTGAGAACACTGCCTGCCTTCAAAATGGCCCCTTGCCCCCCAGCACATGGCCAGGGCCTGCCTGTACCAGCACTCAAAATGGCCCCCACCCACATGGCCAGTCCCCAACAGCAGCCAAAAAAATCGAAAAACACACAAACATCAGCACAATCCCATGCCATCCATGCCCTCCATGATGTTTACATTAAAGAGACCCCACAGAAAGACTCAGTCCATGCACCACTCACTACCCCTGGGCAAAAGGCCCCAACAGCAGCCAAGAAATTGAAAAACACACAAAAATCAGCACAATCCCATGCCATCCATGCCCTCCATGATGTTTACATTAAAGAGACCCCACAGAAAGACTCAGTCCATGTACCACTCACTACCCCTGGGAAAAAGGCCCCAACAACAGCCCAAAAATAAAAAATTCCAAAATTGTAGTTGCAGCAACTGTAATGCCCAAAACAAACTTACTTGTGAAATTTCTAATCCAAAAGTGATCCAAAGAAAGTCAAAAAGGCCTCAAATCCAAATATCCAGCAGCATCCACAAAAAGTAATCCTTCCAGGTCAAGATCCAAATGAAAGTGACCAGCACATGAAGAAAGCACTGGGAGGAGCCTGCTGGACAGGAACAGGAAGTTGGAGACTGTGGGGCACTTCCTTCCTCCCACCCCCCCCCGAAAATGGACTCCTTGCAAAAAAAAGTGCATGCAAATGTCAGCCTGAGGAGTTATTCTGATAAAAATCATCATTTTCAGAAGGTTTATGCTGCTTGCTGGTGGATTTCTTGTGCAAAATTGTAAATTTAGCAATTTCGCGAGTGTGAGATTGTTGCTGCCCGCCGCATCTACGTGTTCGCAATTGCGAACTCTCGCGATGCGCGCTGTGCAAGGTGGCAAGCCGCGATGACGTAATCGCGGTCGCCAAACTCCCGCGGGATCCCGCAGCAAGATCCAAAATGGCGCAGCACACGCAAAATATGGAGAAAAACAACTCTGCAAATGCTGAATGACGGTAAGTGAACGCCGCGCGCCGCAATATTGTATCACCAAGCAAAAAAATCCGTTGCGTGCGAATTTGCAGATTTTCGGCAAATTCGCGAGAGTTTGCGGATTGCAAATTTGCTGAAAATCCGCAAATTCCGCAAGCGGAACGGATTTTACGCCCATGCACTTAAGCATTGCTAATCAGCATTATTGTTATTGTTTGGCAGTCTTCTTGTGTACTGTACTGTACTTCGTTCTACTACTCCTCCCGGAGTCTTGCTTAGGTGACTGACTGTCTCATTTTATTTATTTGCAAATGCTACTGCCAGTGTCTACTACTACCACTACACCCATGGCATCTTGGGAACCCAAACCATCATCGCCATGCAGCCATCGAGGTCCCTAAATTAAACATCAATCACACGTAAGAGAAGAAGTTTGGGGGAGGTATAATTATTAATGGAAATTAATTTATTAATTTGCACACCCCTTGAGTCCTCCTGTTGCAAAATGCATAGACTCGAAGGAGAGACTGACAGTACTAGTAGAACAAGTCACTCAGTGAGGGGTACTGCATCTATCTGTTTGTGTGTTACAAAATCGGCAGATTATTTAAATCAAACACTGGTTGCAGCTCTGCAGCAGCAAGGAAACCGTGTGTCGTAAAACAGTAACCCCCCCACAAAACATTGACATTGAATGTAAAGTTTAAGTATAAATATAATTTAATACCCTAACAAAAATAAACTATGTAAAAAATCCCACAACACCTGACTCACCCCTCTCTCTAACCCCAACCAATGTCCAACCAGAAAAAGTCCAACCAATGTCTGGTGAATAAAAGCCCAATGCCCAATTCCCACCCACCAAAAAAAGGAATAAAAAAGGGGCAATCCAACAGGGTCTTTCTTTTCAGCGGGCTCTGAGTTGCTTGTCCACCAGGACCTTTATCCTCTCCTCTAGGTGCACCATTCGGAGGAGCATGCAGGGCTTGAATGCCCTAAAATTGCATCCATGGGGCAACAGTGTTGGATGAAGTAGTGTGGCGACGGGTGGCTGCCTGATCGCAGCGCCGTACCGCTGGAGGGGTCTGGGCCTGGCTGGGGCCCAGAGCATTGGAGGAGGCTGGGGCTGCTGCCGCCTTCTCTTCCTCCTCTTGCCAGAACCACCAGCCGCTGGTATTCGGTTTGGACGGCCTCCAGCTTCCGGCGCCGGGCCATGGTTGCCAACTCCTTACTGTCCACTTTTGATATTCCTATTTTCTATTGTAACAATATACTCTTATCAAAACAGTAAGACAAGGAGCGTGGCTACGCGGCCGTGAGGAATGGCCGCAGCGTGAGCGAGCTCTTCCCGACCCGCAGCAGATGACCGCTTTACAGCCTGCAGACCGGGACAAAACTTCCCCAGAGTGCCTGACAGAGTAGCTGGAGCCCCTGCGACGGCCCCGGTGTGGTGTTCAGGGACGGGGACCCCCGCTAAACATAAGTTTCGGTGTCCGACAGCCGTGGCGCCCGAACAACATAAAATGGCGGCCCTGATGCGCTGATCAGAGCGCGGCTCTGCGCGGCCTTGGATGTCCGCTAGACGGTCCCTTGCCCCCTCCCTCATCGGGTGATGGGCTTGTAAGGGCTTGACCCCCAGGGGGGACGGTGGAGGCAGCGCAGGAGAAACGAAGGGGTGGCCTCTTCACCGCCATCGCCGGAGATTGCGATAGTGACGGCCCCGGACCAGGGCGAAAATCTAGGCCCCGGCTTTGAGGCCCACCAGCGGCTGATGTAGGCCAGATTGGACTTTTACACTATTCTCCCCTCCCATCCATCTTACGGGGCCAGACTGGGCACGGACGTGCTCAGCCGGAATATTTGGCCTGTGATCGCCCGAACTCCGTGGCCGACTGAATAGGGCTGATGATTCCATCCCAGCCTCATGGGACTCGGGTGCGAGAGGTGAGTCCCCCGACAGACTGTTGGAAGTGGGACTGGACGTAACCCTCAGAGGTGACGCTTTCCTTCCAAGACAACTCTACGGTTGGCCTTTCGCCTGAGGGAAGAAAATGGCGACGGGGGGCAGAAGCTCCAAGAACACCGCTCAAGCAAGACTGTCCAAATATGCGTGGCAGCAGGGCGGAGAAAAATCAGACTCGCCTAAGGTGGACAAAGATGGCGCAAAAGGATCATCCTCCCAGCCTAAAGAACCCATGCTCCACGGTGTCCTAGCAGCCATTGGGGAGATGCGCACGTTTATGGACTCAGTAACGACGGAGGTATCCCTACTCCGTGCCGTCTTTAAACAGACAAACGAAAAAGTGCGAGACCTCAAGGTGGTGACGGTGGCGCTCCAAGACGACACTACCGAGCTTCAGAGCCAAATGGCGGTCATGGAGAAAAAACAGACCCGTATGGCACAGCAGCTCGATGAATACGAAGGGAGGGCCCGTCGAAACAACATTAGAATCCTCGGGGTCCCGGAAAAAACAGAGGGGCAATCGACGGATCTCTACGTGGAGGAGTTAATTACGAGCCACCTGAAACCTAAGGCGCTGTCTGCTTATTTCTCCATAGAAGGAGCCCATAGAGTACCGGGCGGGAGGCCTAAAGTCGGGGCCCCTCCAAGACCAAGTATAGCCAGAGTTTTCAATTTTCGGGACCGTGACAATATTCTGCAGACCGCCAGAGCCGGCCCCCCACTGAAGATCGACAACTACGAGGTCTCCTTCTTTCCGGACTTCACGGCCCGGGTCCAGGCGCAACGACGCAGTTTTCAGGCAGTGAAACAAGAATGGCGCGGCAAAGATATTAAGTACGCAATGCTTTTCCCTGCAAAACTGATAGTCGAAAAGGACGGTAAATCATGGTTTTTCGACTCACCTGAGGGGACCTGGGACTGGCTGGAAGGATGGACTAAGCTCGGTGACAAGACTAGAAGACGCAGTGGCGCACCGGAAAGGGGGAACGGAGATAGATCTAAATCCACAAAAATGGGGGCCGACCTGGAGGCAAGCGGCCTATCCGAACAGGAGTGACAGTCCCCAGAGACCTTTAAATGGACACACCCTGATGAACAATTGCAAGTATCATGGGGAGTGGACTGATGGCGTAGGTACAAATTGGAGTAGGGCTAGGACTAGGACTTTGGTTTAGGGATTCCGTGTATGTAATGTAGATAATTGCAATTACCTAGACATGTTATGGAGATTTTAGTAAGGCTGTTATTTTCCATTGCAGGCTTTATTGAATTGCTGACTTAGAAACCTGCTGCGGGAGGAGGGGAGCGGTTCCCCTCTGCGCAATTAATATGGGTGGGGAATGCATAGGCACTCTGCCCGGTTGGGGGGTGGGCAGTTCGAAGTCCACAGGCAGGGGAGCAGGGAGGGGGGTGGAAGGGACCAAGGGGGATGTTTCAGGGGTAGGGCGGGTTAATGGCATTGCTGATACTGTCTATGAAAACTGTGTACGATTTCAGATTGCAATGGTGGGGGAGGGGAGGGGATGGTTGCGCTCAGTTCTGTGTTTCAGTTTTGGACTATACTTCAGGGACACATATGTACACATGATGGATGCACTGTTGATTTTTCGAGGATGCTTTAACTATGATGGCGGAAGGGGTCTTGGATGAGGTGATAACTTGTGATACTGCCCCGGCTATGGCTCCAGTGACCCCCCCTAACTCTGATCTCTTGAAATGTACGAGGCTTGGGGGACAAAATCAAGAGGGGCTTGGTGTTGCAATATGTACGTAGGGCAGCCCCAGCGTTGGTACTGCTTCAGGTGACGCATTTGGTGGGTTTGACATGTAAGGCGTTGGATCGGTGGGGATACACGATGGTGATACATACTGAGTTTTCCTCTGGCTCTAGAGGGGTGGGTATCCTTCTACGTAAACGATTTCCTGTGATAGTACAACAGGTGTGGAAGGATACACTAGGACAATTTGCAGCTATCTCCTGCCTATGGGAAGGTCGGAGATTTAATGTGGTGTCAGTCTACATTCCACCTGCATTAAACTCAGTCTAGTGGTCTAAGGTTATGCGAACAATATCTCAAGTGGTTAATGTTTCACTGCCCCCAGAGCCACGTCGTTGTCTGCTGAACATCTGGGAGCCTAATGATTTAAGTAACTCGATGCAGGATTGGACAACACTAGGTATTGTGTATGCTAAGCGAAACGTGGCCAAGGCCTGGGGGTCCCCCGTGGTACCGGTGCTCAGGGACTGGAGCACGGATATGGACTCAGCGATGGTTGCCGAAAAGGCGGTATATTTAAATCGGAATATCCGCGTAAATGGGGAAAAGGAAAAATCTGGGGAGCCTGGAACGACTATAGGGGATATATTTGTGAGCCACCTCAGATGGGAAGTGAAACTGATTCGGAATGATGGGGAGGGAGGAGGGGAAGGTCCAGGAGGGGCGGGCTTCAGATGAACAGATACTATGATTGTAGTAATGCTGCTTCCTTGGGGTCTACTGATGAGTCAACTAAATGTCCTTTTCTAACTGTGAGCGATTGTTGTGTGCAATGTAAAACCTGAAACATTGTCCAATGTTTACTTTTCTTAACAATAAAAATTGTTAAAATGTTTTTTTTTTAAACAGTAAGACAAATTAATTCTACACATAGTGGCACAGTAGCACTAGCAAGCACAGTACATAACATTTGTGGTATGTATCTATCCTCCCACTTCCTCGGCCTCTAACATTTGTGGGAGTTTCAAGCATTATACTAGTACTATGGACTCAAGTACACAGTACGCCAGTCTTCTTCTCTCTTGTTTAGCAAAATTATGTAACCTTGTTGTAGCCGGCATGCCAGCTCAGTCAGCTTGCACCCAAGACAAATATACTTGTGAAGCAGACTCATGTTACTTTTATTTACTATTGTCTGCAGGTGGGGAAGCTGACTACACAATCGTTGCATTTTTCTATTATGGGTGGCACTGGCCATACTCTGTTACATCAAGGGCAACTGCTCAATTTTACTTTCACCCTGCCCTGACTACTACAAAGAGGCTGATGATATCTGATCCAAATGTTCATTGCTTATATATGGGACGGCATGAGGTAGTTTGTTTTAATTGATTATGTAAACAATAAACATGCAGCCGATAGGCCACCCATGGCAGGCTGACACAGTCGAAAATAAATTAGCATAGGTAGGGAGTAGGCCTCGGAGTCGGAGGGAGACACTTGATAACAACATGCATACACAATATATATGCTGTGCTTGGAAACTACTGTGAGTCAAGGGTGAATTCTGAAAATTCAACTTCTATTCTCCTTGGCTTTGCTACTCTGGCATGGTTTCTTTTACATCCTCTTCAAACTAAGACCCTTCATCCAGTGACAATCTTCACCTACGCTATCTATGATGAATACCATCCAGGCATCTATCCATTCAAAGTAAACATGTCTATCATTTTTCTTAATCTCTCAGCAAACCTTAGTTTGTTTCACCAACAGCAAACATGTATTCTTTTTTTTAAACCACCACCCATGCGTCCTTCCTTTCTTGCTTGCCTTGGCTTTGAGTTTGACCGATGAAATACCCCAGAGGATTGTTGCTATCCACCCATACAGTTTAACCCACCCAGGCAGGCATATTTTCTTTTACCTTCCACCCATCCTTCAACCACCCATGCATCTGATTCCTATCAGCCAACTATGCATGCATCCCACGTATCCTTCTCTGCCAGTCATGAATATTACATCTCACCTGTCCTTCCTCCTTCCACCCTCCTTTCCCTTTTTGTTAAACCCATCCATCAAGGTCATCTGATCTGACTCTTAGTCTTCTCCATAAAACTTTCACAGCTGAGTTGAATTCAGAGAGAAGAGGCCATTAGTTACTCAACTACCGCTGATAATGATATTGCTAATGCTAAGTAAAGAATGTCTGCTTCAAACGTTGTTCACAACAAGTTTGTCTCTCTAAACAGTACAGTGTCCACCCTTGCAGCGAGTGTATTGTTAGTAAGTAAGGAATATAACTTACTACCACCCGCCACTGCTGCTGGCTCACCCCCTGCAGCTGGCGCATCTTCTGCTCCCTCCTTACTGGCCGCGTCGCCTTCGCCGCTGGCCCCGGCACTGGTGGTCGGTACACCTAGAAAAAACATTACACATTTTTTAGATGCCATTGACACCTCCCCTATTTATTCTTTTTCCCTAGCAAGATAAAAAAAGTTAATATATACATAAACAACATACATCACTAGTACAAATCGGGTACTAGAGTAGAGTATACTAATAGTAGTATGTCCTATCCTATCAAAAATAGTAAAATATCTGGTTGGGCATTTTCTTGGTGGGAATTGTCAAAAAGCCTCAAGATTAAGAAGACTAAAAGAGGACAACCCAAAGGACTGGTCACAATGGATACAGCTATTGGTGAATCTAAGTTTTAAAACCTTTTAAATAAAGAGTGGCCAACTGGGCAAGCTTAGCTACGACCGACTAATAGTAGTAATACAGAGAGTCATAGCAGAGGCAGTTAGAGGCAGGGATAACAATAATTTCGTCTAAATCGAAGAAGAATTGGTAAAATATAGAATTAGGAAACAGAAATATTCGTTCAGAAAAAATAAGGTGCAGTAAAAGTTAGAGAAGTATAATTATTAATATTAACCACAGGAGGACTAACTGGGGCCAGCAGCAGAGCCTTTGGTAGAGGAGAGGCCCTGGCCTGCATCTTCTGCGGCTGCCCCCATCGACTCCAACAACCCCATCTTCTTGCCCCTGGGTGCTGATTATGAAAGATATAAGAAAGAAAGAGACAAACATTGATGATTGGTGAGAAACAAAATTATATGTTAAAAAAAACACTCCAAAAAACATTTATCGAAACAACAATTGCAATAAAAATGACCTATCTAATCTGGTCGACTAGTAGTATTGCGGGATTCGTGGACCGTCTAGTTAATATTTATGAACACTAATCCAGTGTTCCATTCTGATTCCAGAATACTAACTAAGCCTAAGTACCACCTGACCTAGCCCACTTATTCCAGATGGGCCAATTGTTCACTAAGTCTGCATTTCCATATATTTTAGTCCTCAAAAATGCATAGATGGAGGACACATGCACACATTTTTGAGTAGACCAAATTGTTGGTTGGTTGCTGCTGATGTTCTGCTAGTGCTAAGCCTATTACCACTCACTAAACAAACTACAAAAGGTTCTACTAAGGTCTCGGGCAAGCCGCACTCAGCAGCAAATTACGTAACAGAGGATGCGTCACGCAGACCGCTAAAAAATTACCAACTAATACTAATAAGTAACTAAACCTACCAATCCACAACTATCTCTTAGTGACCGGAGGACAAAGGAAGGACTAGAGTCTTTCTAGCATTACCTAACTTAAGTTATCTAAAATAAACTCTTACATAATCATCCCAAGAGAGCGCAAAGTTGCAAACAAGTAAGGTTAGTAGCGCCGAGCACCTGTGGCATAACAATCTCATACGATTTTTAAACGAAATTTACCTGCAATGTAAGCAGCAGCATTCTTGCTATTCGGAAAAAAAAAAATATTTGCAATATATAACACAGAGCAGAAGAACACAAAGTAGTAATATTAAATAGCTACTCACCAAGCCCGGGGACCTCAACTCCTAGCAGGTCCAGCAAGTCCTGCTCCCGGTCCAGGATATCGGACCACCGGACTCTAGGGCAGCAAAACAATGCCCAGCGCACCCTTCCCCACCACTGGTGAAGCTCCCGGAGCCCATACCCGGACCCAGGCCTGCGGCTTGCTGCCAGGGTTAAGGGGAGGTGGCGCTGCAAAAAAAACACAAGTGCGGCCACCTCCTGCCCTCTCCAAGTAAGGCCCGTGCCTGCACCACTTTTTGTCAATACAAAAAAGCAGTGGTCCGAGTTCATGTGCAACTCATGTGCTATATATAGGCAGTGTCATATAGATCTAACACTCACCACATAATCATTTACCATTAATAAATTCACATTGATACCAATAAGTCATTTTTTGAAAACTTTGCTATGCATTTATTGGTGCATAGTCGGTATTAACGCACTAGTATTAGTTGCGAAATATTGACTTAAATCAAATAATGTGAAACACATAGAGGTACTTTAAATGCAATTGTATAAGCATTACATTTCAGAGTGCTCTCAATAGAAAGGGAAGGGAAAGTGTGAGGGTTGTGAGGGACCGGGTAAAGGTGGTGTGACTTGTTTGGAACATCATGTTAAAATCCAAAACGCCTTTACAATCAGCATATACAAGGTTCCAACATTGCATCAAACATAGGTTAAATCAATCAATTTCTTTGTGTCCTATGGTGTGCTGGAATGGCGTGGTCTACGTTTCGACCCCCGAAGTACGCTAGAAGGGTGATTGCTGCCTCATGTTGGGGTCTTCATCAGGACAATGTGGAATGAGAGCCTAAAAAATAATGTGAAGGCCATGAATTACCTAATATTGAGTGGTGAGTAAACTAAGTTATATAAGTGTTAATAAAGGGAAATTACATACATTAAAAGACGATAGACATCTGTGCCGTCTATTGGTGGGCCGAGTCGGGCTCCAAGAGAATCTGTGGAAAAGTAATGATAGAGACTGGGATTCAGTCACTAGCTAGAACAGGCTGCTAGTAGCATAGTGCTTGTAGCGAAAGGGGAACTTACTTGGAGACAGTTCCTTACACGAGTGGATACATTTCTTCAGGCATAAGTCCTGCTGTTGTCAATCCTTGCACGCGCTGTGAGAGAAAATAATGAATAATAAAGAACCACCGCGTGATTAACTGGCTGTGGTTAGGTCATGAATCATATTAGGGACTAAAGTCACTATCCATAAACTCGGAGAGTATATATTTATTTACATTGCGCTGTGGAGTTATATGTACATCAGCGTGGGATATTGCATTCTGAATAATTAATCGGCCGTCATGTTAAAAAACGAGGAAACACAGGGTTGACAGACCGGGAAAATCGGTTCACAGTCTCGGTAGCGTGAAGGGTTCAGAAAGGATGGCGCTACGAGGTCATTAGCAGGGAATACAGATAGCCTTACTAGAGCGCTGCGCCTGTGATCCGACCGCTGGGGTTCAGGTAGGCAACTGAGGAACTCGCGGTGCAGCCGCTGAGTACTTGTCTGGCATGGGGGCTCGTCACGAGCGAGCCAATCATCGATGCGAGATAGGAGCCTGACTCACCTAACGCGTCGAGCGTGGGATAGGGAGTATCAACAAAGGCAGAGTTGTTGGTCAATTTTAGGCAAATGTGTATAAAGAGCCAATGCCCTAATGTGTTTGCTTATGGTCAAATGTTTTTGAAACCACTTGCTGAAGCTACTCCCACTTACCTCAGAGATACTATGCAGGTCATTAATTTCATAGACCAAAGTCCTTTCAATACGAACAATCAAATCCTGGTGACAATGGACATTATCTCGCTGTATACCAGCATACCCCAAAGACCAGCATTAGACTGCATCAAAAGAGTCCTTGAGAGACGTGAACAACCGGTCACAGTCCCGACTGAATTCATAGTGGACCTATTAGAAATTGCTATGACCAAAAATTTCTTTATGTTCCAGAACAAGTTTTTTATCCAAAGCAAAGGAGTTGCCATGGGCGCTGCATTTGCACCGGATCTGGCAATTCTTTATATGTCGGAATATGAACATCACTGCATTTTGGAACCCTCAAATCCATACCATGATATGATCTCTACATGGCATCGTTATATCGATGACGTCCTGATGACATGGACAGGTGATGAAGGCTCCTTACAAGCCTTCTTGGAATGGCTGAATACTCAATCGGAGGATATAAAATTTACCATGACCACGAGTAAAGAATCGATTGATTTCCTTGATATTACAATTAAAGTGGACGAAGATCATCTCTACACCACCCTCCTCAGGAAACCCTCTGAGAGAAATTCGCTTCTGAGATACACCAGCCACCACACAAGGGCATTAAGAGATAACTTACCCTTCGGCCAGTTTCTGCGACTACGAAGGAATTGTTCCTACAAGGAAGATTTTTTCAAGGAATCTGATGACCTGATTAACCGCCTTGTGGATAGGGGATACCCGAAGCGCCTGGTAAGCAGATCACGGAAACGAGCGTGGTACCAAGACCGACCATCTCTACTGACACCAAAAACACGGACCCCCTCCAAAGCTCGAATGATCTGTGTGACTACATTTTGCACCAAGAGTAATGCAATACGCAAAATAGTCAATAAACACTGGAACTTGATTGCAGACACTCTAGACAGCCCAGACCCTCCAATGCATGCTTTCAAAAAAGCAAAGAGTGTAAGGGACCATGTAGTACGTTCAATGTTGGAAATCCCTCAGGCACCAAGCATACAAAGACTATGGAATCTCCCCGAGGTGGTGGGCCACTTCAAATGCACAACATGTAAAGCATGTCCCACATGCTGGGAAACCAAACAACTGGTATACAATGATTTGAGTATAGACCTCAAATCTTTTACAAATTGCAATACAAGCGGAGTCATCTACGCCATTCTGTGCCCTTGCAATCTGATGTATGTCGGACAAACTAAGCAGAAAATAAAAAATCGGATTTTCCAGCACTGCAGTAGAATCCGGTGCTCTACAGTTGGAGCACCCCTCGTGGAACACTTTAAGGAACACAATCACACCCCTGAATCCATCAAATGGCTTGTCCTGGAAAAGATTACACTGGGACCACGTGGGGGAAATCTAAACTCCATAATGAACATCCGAGAATGTAAATGGATGTATCTATTCAAAACTATCAGCCATGGGCTCAACGAAATGGACGCCAACTTTGCCCAAATGGCTGGTATAAACCCGGAATGACTGTATACATTATTTTGAACAAACACTCTGAGTAGCACTCTTACTGTACAGCTTATATGGACAACAAGGCAACATCATGCATCAACCCAGGATTGGGGTCTTTTGAATTCATTCATTATATAGTGACAACCACGAGAATATATTACATCTTTTGTCACATTAATAACAACATGGGGCTAGAACAATATACATGCTTAGTTACACAATGCAAGAACATTATTGTATGATTCATTCCAAATCAGAATGCAGGATGCTGATTTGTATGAACGTATGCTATCATGCTCTTTGTAAAAACATATGCCATTATGCGACCTAATGGTACGCCTACTTTGCCTCAATGGCTGGTACAAATTCGAAATGAGTTTATACATTATTTTGAACAATCACTCTGAGTAGCATTTTCTGTACAGTTCCTATGGACAATAAGGTAACAATATGCCCCCAGCCATGATTGGGGTCTATTTTATACATTCATTACATAGTGACAATCACGAGAATATATCACATGTTTGGTTACATGAATTGTAATATTGTATGACATATTCATATTCAGAAGGCAGGCTGTTGACTTGTATAAACGTATGCTATCGTGTTTAAAAACGAATGCTATTATGCTTTTAAAACTGTCCCTTTCAATGCTTCCCGCATGGTCTCTTTTGATGAACACCTAGGGATACATTTGACCATAAGCAAACACATTAGGGCATTGGCTCTTTATACACATTTGCCTAAAATTGACCAACAACTCTGCCTTTGTTGATACTCCCTATCCCACGCTTGACGCGTTAGGTGAGTCAGGCTCCTATCTCGCATCGATGATTGGCTCGCTCGTGACGAGCCCCCATGCCAGACAAGTACTCAGCGGCTGCACCGCGAGTTCCTCAGTTGCCTACCTGAACCCCAGCGGTCGGATCACAGGCGCAGCGCCCTAGTAAGTCTATCTGTATTCCCTGCTAATGACCTCGTAGCGCCATCCTTTCTGAACCCTTCACGCTACCGAGACTGTGAACCGATTTTCCCGGTCTGTCAACCCTGTGTTTCCTCGTTTTTTAACACGACGGCCGATTAATTATTCAGAATGCAATATCCCACGCTGATGTACATATAACTCCACAGCGCAATGTAAATAAATATATACTCTCCGAGTTTATGGATAGTGACTTTAGTCCCTAATATGATTCATGACCTAACCACAGCCAGTTAATCACGCGGTGGTTCTTTATTATTCATTATTTTCTCTCACAGCGCGTGCAAGGATTGACAACAGCAGGACTTATGCCTGAAGAAATGTATCCACTCGTGTAAGGAACTGTCTCCAAGTAAGTTCCCCTTTCGCTACAAGCACTATGCTACTAGCAGCCTGTTCTAGCTAGTGACTGAATCCCAGTCTCTATCATTACTTTTCCACAGATTCTCTTGGAGCCCGACTCAGCCCACCAATAGACGGCACAGATGTCTATCGTCTTTTAATGTATGTAATTTCCCTTTATTAACACTTATATAACTTAGTTTACTCACCACTCAATATTAGGTAATTCATGGCCTTCACATTATTTTTTAGGCTCTCATTCCACATTGTCCTGATGAAGACCCCAACATGAGGCAGCAATCACCCTTCTAGCGTACTTCGGGGGTCGAAACGTAGACTACGCCATTCCAGCACACCATAGGACACAAAGAAATTGATTGATTTAACCTATGTTTGATGCAATGTTGGAACCTTGTATATGCTGATTGTAAAGGCGTTTTGGATTTTAACGTGATGTTCCAAACAAGTCACACCACCTTTACCCGGTCCCTCACAACCCTCACACTTTCCCTTCCCTTTCTATTGAGAGCACTCTGAAATGTAATGCTTATACAATTGCATTTAAAGTACCTCTATGTGTTTCACATTATTTGATTTAAGTCAATATTTCGCAACTAATACTAGTGCGTTAATACCGACTATGCACCAATAAATGCATAGCAAAGTTTTCAAAAATTGACTTATTGGTATCAATGTGAATTTATTAATGGTAAATGATTATGTGGTGAGTGTTAAATCTATATGACACAGCCTATATATAGCACATGAGTTGCACATGAACTCGGACCACTGCGTTTTTGTATTGACATTTGGACCCCGGTCCTGGAGTTCTCAGGGTCTACCCCTTTATTACTCCTGCACCACTTTTTGGGCGCCGCCTTCCACAAAGAAGGTGGTCGCAGCTCTGGCTGTGGCTACGAGCCTTGCCCTTTGCCATAGTTCTGGTACTCGGAGGGGAGGGGGAAGAAAAGGTAGTAATTAAAAAAGTAAGTAAAAGAAATGAAAAAGCATGTGCTAGAAAAAGAGTGAAAAAGTAGTGAAAAACACACAAAAAGTAGAAAAAACTCAAAATATAGAATCAGGAAATCAGAGAGATAGATAATAAATAAAAAAGATTTTTAAAAAAGTTTCCAGAAACAAAGGATTGAAAAGATAGAGAGAGAATAGAAAAGCAGGTCCAGAACCATATCACAAAAGTGAAAAACAAGATGGCTGCCCCCATTGCGACCGCATGAGAAAGTTTGCAAAATATTTCCCCCCGAGCACGCAAAAAGCGTCGTGCACACGCAATACACATTGCTAACTTTTTTACCACCAAAATTAGGCAGATTCAAGATTCCTTCCCTTCGAGACCGTTAGTCGATCTTGTGACCCTGCCGGAAGAGCCAGTCCATCTACTCACCGCTGGCCCTGTCCTGGTGAACTTTCCGCCCCTCACGATATCTTCATCCCTAGCAACTATGAAGAATCTTAAATCCGGCTCACCACACGACCCCTGCCCAGCGAAATTTTTAGCTAAAATGGCCGACGTTGTCAACCCTATAGCCAACCCTATTCTGAATCTATCTCTGAGTCAGGGAGCCTTACCACATTCCTGGAAACAGGCCATGGTTATTCCTCTCCTTAAAAAGCCTAGTCTTGCCCCGGAAGTCCCGGCCAATTATCAACCTATCTCGCTCCTTCCAGCACTCACTAAAATCCTGGAGAAACATGTTCATAGCGTGCTCTCCAACTTCCTGAGGTCGAATGAGCTTCTCCACGCGTCTCAATCAGGTTTTCGACCTAACCTAAGCACTGAGACTGCGCTCCTGGAGGTCACAGAGATTGTTAAGGAGTCGCTGGATGTCGGACGCAGGGTGATGTTAGTAATGTTAGACCTGTCGGCAGCGTTTGACACCGTCCCCCATGAGGATCTCCTCACAAGACTACATGACATCGGTCTAAGGGGGACGGTGCTCAACTGGTTTCGTTCTTTTCTAGCCAACCGCCGACAAACGGTCTGGGACCCCCCTGGATCTGCCGAAATGTCGCCATTGGGAGTCGGAGTGCCTCAGGGCTCAGTACTGAGCCCTACTCTATTTAACATCTTTATGACCCCTCTGGCGGCACTGGTGGAGTCCTATGGGGCCCAGATCGTCTCATATGCTGACGACACCCAGCTTCTTTTCACCTGCCGTAAGAGCGAAGAATTCGATGGGGAAAGTATCCGTGAGTGCCTTGGGGCTGTTTTTAATTGGTTCCAACTGAACAGCCTCAAGTGTAACTCGGATAAATCCTAGATACTTTTCTTTGGATGCCCATCAACCAGACTGGCATGATTGGTGGCCTGCCGACATGTTCCCCTCTGCTCACTCTTCTGAGTGGGCTAAGAACCTGGGTATTAAAATTGACAACAGGTTGTCGCTCAAATCCCAGGTGTCGACCCTCACAGGTACATGTTTCGGCATCCTCAGGATGCTCTGAAAGTTCTTTCCGTTGCTTTCTGAGGAACATCGGCGAATAACTGTCCAGGCCCTCATTGGATCCAGACTGGATTACGCCAATATCCTGTATCTGGGTCTTCCAGAATACCTCTTACAGCGTATGCAGGTGACCCAGAATGCAGCTGCACGAGCCATTTTTGGCCTGCATCGTCGAGCCAGTGCTTCGAACTTGCTGCAAACTCTACACTGGCTCCCCATACGGAAGAGGATAATATTTAAAGCCATGACTTTAGCTCATAAGGCTTTACACGCCACGGGTGCCAAATACCTACAGAAGAGGCTGGCCTTCTATCTGCCGACACGATCGTTAAGATCGGAGTCTCTGGCACTCGCGGTAGTCCCCCGTATAAAGAAATCCCGTGTTGGAGGACGGTCCTTCAGAATGCTGGCTCCAATTGTGGAATTCTCTACCGCTGTCCATGCAGTCCACTTCTAACTTACTCACTTTCAGGAAGGGTTTGAAGACCTGGCTTTTCACAGGCTAGAGTTTTTTTAGTCTTCTCCTCCGGCTCTGCCTCTTTCTGTATTTTTGTTATGTTTTCCAGTTTCCTTTTCTGGGTCTGGAGCACAAAGCGCCGGGACACTCCTTTGGAGTAGCCGCGCGCTATAGAAGTCCCATTATAACATATCATTATAACATAACACATTCCCAAACAGGAAATAAGCATTGCAAACGGGCGGGAACACGCAATACGTGTTCCGGAACAGGAAATACGCATCGCGAACAGGTGGGACAAGTGAAAAACAAGATAACCGCGCCCATTGGTGACCGCATGGGCAAGTTTGCGAGATATTTCCCCATGAGCACGCAAACAGCTTCCCGAACACGCAATACGCGTTCCCGAACAGGAAACCTGCATCGCGAACGGACGGAACAAGCAACTCCACGTGCTCACGAAAGTCCATGTTGCTTGCGGAGTTTGTTTACCACTTCGTGGAACTCAGCATAGTGTGACTACGCAAACTCTGCCCAGGGTTAGTTAAAAAGGCTCATGGACATCTAAACTTTTCTTAAAGAGTGGTGAGGGCAGGCATCTCCTTTTGCAGGCAGTGGCAGTTTGGAGGTCTTCCAACCCCTGGAGACTTTTATTGCTTGGTGTAGGCCAGGGCAGGGGTCAGCACCATTGGTCAGTTTGATGGAGGGGGCGGTTTAGGTGACAGTTAAGGACAGTTCGGTCTGCCATAGGCACATTTCCAGGCAGCTGCGGTCCTTCCAGGCAGCATAGATAGAGGTTCTTCTCCTGGTCCCTCCCTAACTCCCTCTTGGTCAGCTTTACTTGCAGGAATTCTTCATTTTTTAGGGGGCCTTGTTAAGTTGTCAGTATGGGGCAAAGCTCGCCATTGTAGTAATGTTAGGACAGGTGGCAGATAAGAATAAGGCTCACATATTAGGCAGGATTGGTTTCTGCCTTGCCTGGGAGATCGTGGCAGGTGAAGTACAGGTGAGCAACGCTTGGGTCAGGTATGGATGGACAGTGATTGAAAAGATTGGGGTAGAGCAGAATGTATGGATTATTTGTTACTGTTTGTTCATGTTAGAGAGGCTTTAGGGCAGGATGGGAGAGGTTGATTAAGTGTATTAGCAAGGTGGGGTTTGCTAAATGAAGTGCTTAAACAAGACGTTCAGCTGCATACCTGTTCCAATGAAGCGGCCTTTTGTTCCACGGCATTGTTATATGTTATGTTAAGTTATGTTATAGGGGGGTGCTTCTATAGCGTACAGCTACTCCGAGGAGTGTCCCGGCGCTGTCGGAGCCTCACAGGTCCAGAGTGGAGAAAAAGGACGAGTGAAAAGAGCGTAGCTCAGAGGGGCGGTGTTATTGCCGGAAAAGCAGGGTCTTCAGGTCTTTCCTGAAAGCCAACAGATTGGGGCTAGATCTGAGAGAAAGAGGAAGGTCGTTCCACAACCGGGGGGCGAAATGTTTGAAAGAGCGCCCCCCACAGCGAGCACGACGGATCATAGGAGTGACTGCCTTGGCCTGGGTTGAAGAGCGCAGGGATCTAGAAGGAAAATAGAAACGGATCCATTTCTGAAGATAACGGTCACCTGTGCCATGAAGGGCTTTGAAAGCGATGGTCAGGGCCTTGAAAGTGATCCGCTTCTTTATGGGCAGCCAGTGAAGGGTTCGGAGGAGCTCACTGGCCGCCGAGTTCTGCACAACCTGGAGACGCGATAAGAGGTATTCCGGCAGTCCTAGGTACAGGACGTTAGAGTAGTCCAGGCGCGAGCCAATCAGGGCCTGTACTGTGGTCTTTCTGTGCTCCAAGGATAGGAGCGGCAGGAACTTCCTCAACATCTTCAAGATCGCAAAACATCTGCCGGCTAAGCCTGACACCTGGGCCCTGAAGGAGAGGCAGTTGTCAACCTGAATACCCAGGTTTTTTGCAGCCCCTGAGTCGCTGACAGGAGGGAACATGGCAGAAGGCATCCACTCTTTCCATCTGGGGTCTGCGGGGCATCCAAAGAAGAGCACTTCGGATTTGTCGGAGTTACACTTGAGGCTGTGACGACTAAACCAGTCGAACACAGCCCCAAGGCAGCCCCGGATAGACGCCCCGTCGAAGTCGTGGCCCCTATCGCATGTGAACAGGAGTTGAGTGTCGTCAACGTACGACACGATCTGGGCCCCAAAGTCCTCCGCGAGTGCCGCCAGAGGGGTCATATAAAGAGAGAGACTGATTGGCTCAGGCCGGGCATTGGCGCCATGCAGACTGGGCAGTGTTGCCTCTCTCAGCTGCCTTTCAATACAACACATCTTGGACTATTCTCACCTCACAACTGTCCGAGTCCAGGCAGGAGCAGGGATATGTCAGCCAACGAACTTGGCATTGGGCAACAGTTTCACTGAATATATTTCACGCTATTTTAGGCAGTTCCCCTCAGTCCCTATGTCATAGTCACCGCAGATCCATCTGCAGAAATCAAGCAGAACATTGCTGCTCCTTTTTGAGACAGACTTTGTCATCTACTGCAACTGTCAGTGTGTGCTGGCAAAATCTGGTCTTTTAATATTGCATTCCTGGAAACATATGCTGCTCGCCCTTTTAATGCCATAAGTGGTAGATGATGGATGCAGTGACAAGATGATTGTTGCCAATAGTGACTTGGTTTACTTGGTTGCAGCCCTGGACCATTGTTTCCAGAGCAAGTGTTTTGTGGTGCCCCACACCATGGGAGTCTTGGTATATCCCTCGACCCAGAGTGTCTTCACGGTCAGTGCGTACTGCTGTCAGTTACCCTCTTTCAACGTATGGCTTTACTATCCTCCTGGCAAAAAAGGTTTGTCTAGCATTGACATCTGATGAAGGTGAGGCGAAGGAGCTAGCAGCTGGGAGGCACTTCTAAAGAACATATCACAGAGGAAACATACACACTTCAAGCTATAAATACCTGATCTTGGCATGGCGCACATGGCAACTCCCCAGTATGACATTGTAATATTATGTTAGGAGATTTTTAAAGCGTGCGATTATCAAACGTGTCTTGGCGCTGTCTGAAAAGGCAAATGAGTGATGATCAGAGGTTAAATAGCCAGGACTGTATCTCCTTCCTGAATGATGTTAATGAAGGGATAGCTCTGTGATGGGGTGGGAGGCAGTTCCAGAGTTTGATTGTTGTGAGGACTATACCTCTACCACCCCATTGCATCTTCTTAAATTTACGAAAAACGAATAGATTGGCATTGGCCGATTGAGTTTTCTGTTGGGCTTGTGGCTCATAAAAGCTGAACTGAGAAAGTCTGGCCCTGAGTTCTGCAGTCCTTTGTGGGCTAGGCAGAGGGCTTTGAATTTAGCCCGACTGCTCATGGAAGCCAGTGAAGCTTGCAAAGATCCTGCGTGATGGAGTGGAATTTTGGAAGATTCAAAATCAGTCTTGATGCAGCATTTTGGTCTAATTGTAGTCGACTCATGTGTTTTTCTAAAACGGTTAGATAAAGACTATTGCAGTAGTCCAGCCTGGGAAGTGCAATACTGTAGCATTTAAGTAGCTCTTCGCCTCCTCTGGGTGGACGTCGAAGCACAATTTAGGATGGGTAGCACGCTACTCAGAGTGGTATTGCTCTTTTGGTGGAGTGCTGCATTTCTTATGTTCATATGTTTGATGCTTGTTGGAGTTGGGCACGAGTGACCAGATTGGTGCATATATCTTGCCTTAGGGTGCAGGGTCTAGCAGTGTGATGGGAGAGGGAGTGTGAGAGGCAGCATTGCAAGCTGTGATTATAGTCAGCACAAAAACATACAAGCAGCTACACTGCCGTAGCCTAGCCTGAGGCAAAGCGGCGGTTAGGTGTTGTGTGCGTTTAGATGGTGCTCCCAAAAAATAAGCAATCAGCTATCCCTATGGCATGGCAACACTTTTTGGAAGACTTTACATATTGTTCTGTGGATTCCAACACAGAACTGAGTCAGTTCAGTTTGTGGATATGTGTTTCAGCACCAGGTCTGGTGGTTGGAAGACTAAAGTATAAACTTCAAGGATCTGTGCTTGACCTCATGTTCACAGGTTCACTCCGCCTTTCGCATTCCAAATGAGTACCAGCATGTAGTGAACATGTGCTTTGCAAATACACCTTGTGTTATGATTTTAGGTTCTTCCTTCTAAAATAACTCTCAGGTTAGTGCAACACAATGGGTAAACACAAGACCACACATTTCTGTACCAACTTTTCCCCTCTACTATCTCACATGGAGGCTGCAATCAATCTCAATTTCATTTATGTTATTGACATGATAAAAGGCAGAGTCAGCTCCACTATTACTCAGATATGCTATGACTTATAGGTGCAAATAGATGTATCAAGTGAATGCATTACCCCAGTGAGAGACCATACCATATTCTCTTATATTATCACTTGGGACCTTGACTCTTTTCTTTTCTCTGAAAGTTGTTTAAATCCTTTCTCACATGTTCCATGTTGATCAAAAATGAAATTATGTGAAGCATTACATAGCCTAGTGAAGGGAGATGTGACTGTACCTGTTAGAAAGGGGATGAGGCACCACCTGTAGTGACGCCATGTCCTACTATGGCGATAGATGTGGCTCTTCACATACTTATTTGGCATGGCACAATGGCATTTCCTTGTTATGGCATATTTAATTTGAGAATTATTCACATTTAAGGAGAACGCCGTATGACATGACACCACGTCTTAGACCTACACAAAAGCACTTAATGCCTGGGAACATACAGCTCATCTTAAACTGAGAGAGAGATTTAAAGGAAGGGTCAAGAAAGCCATACTCACTTATGCAGATGCTAGATGGGATGCAGAACAGAAAACATGGAGAAGTTGCATGATTGAAGGAGCTAAACTATATCCTGGACTAACGAGTGAGGAAAAAAAGAAATTTAAATGCAAGGACAAAAAAAAAAGAAAGAGACAGAAGACACAGAGGATATAGCTGAGGACAATGATTCAAATGAGGATTTTATAACCAAATTATTATTGAACAGTCTATGCCTAGGACGAATGAGCTTCCAAATGTGAACTACAGTACTGCCTATGGCACTGATACTCAAAGTACAGCCCGGGGGCCTCATACAGCCCTCCTGACCTTTACATGTGGCCCTCTGTTAACAGCAGCCCTGACATGTCTCTTTTGAACTCACCAACTAATGCGAATGGTAATACATTTAGCAGAGAGAACATTCTTAATATCCCAGCAGAACAGCCAGGTCTTACTGCCAGAGAACTTAATGATTGGCTCAGAGGTGTAGACACTATCACTGGAAGTCGAAATCCTGGATTGAGTGGAAGGAATGCTCAGGTCCCAGAGACAGAGATCATCTGAATTGGATCACAGATATGGAATTGACTTGCTGAAATCTAAAGCTTTGCAGAGAAGCTACAGCTTAAGCTTTAATGACAGAGACCGCCAGGAATGAAATTACAGATCAAGTAATTAACTGCCTATGTTTGAAAGTGGAGTGAGTTAGATGGGAGGGTAGCTGGGCAAGGATAAAGGAACCGAGGGATGTCAGGCTAAAACTGCCTCCGTTGGTAACAGAGGAGGATGATGAAGATATTCACATGTTTCCCATGAGAAAAGTGCCTGGTAGAGGTTATGTCCACATAAATATCAAGATTAGTATATTTCAGCAAAGTACAGACCAACTCAATCAACGCCAAGGGACTGTTCAACATCATTCAGCAGTTCGAAAAAAACCCCAGCGAAGCCAAGGACGTCACTCCTTCCCAGGAACTCTGCGACAAACTCAGCTCCTACTTCCAGGCGGTGGCCTCTCCCATTCACAACATTACGGTGGGCGGTGCTCAGAGCACCGCCCGCTACAATGCTGTGAATGCACGTTGTGCATTGGCATGCACAACGTAACGCGCAATGGCTGCCACCTTGTCTATGCTAATGTGGCCATCTATGACAATTTCAGTGAACAGCTGCTGGACACCCCCCACCCCCCATGCCACCGACAAGCCTCCCTTCATGGCCTGGAATCCTGCCACCACAGACCACATCTCCGCTACCATGAAGAAAACCCACTCAGGAGCCCCTACGCACCCCTGTCCACTGCACATATTCCACAAAGCAGCCACTGCCTTCACACCCAAATTACAACGAACCATCGATGCCTCCTTCAGAGCCAGCATCTTTCCAGATGTCTGGAAGTGGGCGGAGATTAAACCTCTCCTCAAGAAACCCACGGCCGACCCTACACGCATGAAAAACTACTGGCCCATCTCCCTCCTCCCCTGCACGGCCAAAGTAACTGAGAGACTTGCAAATGCCCAACTGACCGCCTTCATAGAAGTACACTCCATCATGGGTGCCTCACAGTCTGGATTCTGCAGAAGCCACAGCACCGTGACCGCCCTCCTTGTCGCCAACTATGACATCCGCATGCTACTCAACCATGGTCACACCACAGCCCTTATCCTGGTAGACCTCTCCGCAGCCTTCGACACCATCTCTCACCGTACTCTCGCAGCCAGACTCCACGACAAGGGGATGCGAGGAACCACCCTCAACTGGATGTCGTTCCTCTCCGGCAGAACCCAGAGGATCAGACTCCCTCCTTTTCTCTCTGAGTCTGCACCCACCGATATCAACTGAGGAGTACCATAAGGATCATCGCTCAGTCCCACACTCTACAAAATCTACATGGCCCCCCTCACCGCACAGACTCAGCATCGTATCCTATGAAGACGACACCCAGATCATCCTCTCACGGACAAAAAATCATGAAGACACCAGACTAAGCTTCCAGGAAGGAATGAAGAAAGTGACAACCTAGATAAAAGATAGCTGCCTGAAGCTCAACTCTGAGAAGACCGTGGACCTCATCCTCGGATCCTGCACCACAGCCTGGGACTACACCTGCTGACCACGCACGAAACCTGGGTATCATTCTTGACTCCTCCCTCTCCATGAACCGCTAGATCAACGCCGTCACCTTGGCCAGCTACAACTGCCTGCGCATCCTCCATAAGACCTTCAAATGGATCCCCCGACTGCAGAAAGACCGTCATCCACGCACTCACAACCGGCTACGTCCTCTATGCCGGAATTAACAGAACCCTTCCACACAATCTCCAAACCATCCAGAACGCTGTAACCAGACTCATCCTCGGGACACTGCGCCACGATCAGATGACCCAACACCTACGAGACCTCCACTAGCTCCCCATCATAGAAAGGATCACCTTCTAGCTCCTCACCCATGCCTACAACTCAACAAGAGATTATCCTTCCACGTAGCCAAAAGGAACCTCCGCTCTGCCGACCTCACCCTGGCAGAGGTCCCCTACATTCGCAAAAGCAGAGCAGGTGGGAGATCCTTCTCCTACAATGCGGCGAAGACCTAGAACGAGCTCCCTGTGAACATCAGGTGCTCCCTGACCCTGAACGCGTTCAGGAAGGACCTCAAGACCTGGCTCTTCCACTGATCTGGAGCTGCCCCCCCCCCACCCCCCCACCAGCGCCTTGAGACCCTCACGGGTGAGTAGCACGCTTTACAAAACCCCTGATTGATTGAATGATTGATTGATTGATAGTATTAAATATCAATGTTATGTTTATCGATATTAAAAATATCGATTTTAAGTATTGTTAAAAATATCGAAGTTTGTAATATCGATTGTTAAAATATCATTATGTTAAAATATCGTTATTGTATTATATTTCTAATTTTTTTAGAGTTTGTTTGTAGTATAATAATAGCTAGTTAATGTTATAAAAATAAAATGTGTATAATATTTTTTAGGAGTGAGATGTTGGGTTTATAGGAAATAAGGGTGGAGAGTGTTTTAAAATAATTCATTTTAATTTATAATAAATCTGAAATTAAAATTGACAATTTAGAAAATAATTTACAATTTAGAAAAATATTTTTAAGAGCAGGTTGTTGGGTTTATAGGGGATAAGGGTGGAGAGTGTTTTAAAATAATATATTTTAATTTATAATAAATTCAAAATTCTATTTTATCATTTAGAAAATATATTTTTGAATTTCTAGTGGATAAGGGTGGGAAGTGTTTTTAAATTATTGTATGAAATTTTATTTTTTGTGAAGTTTATATATTCAATTTGGTTATATTTTATGTGTATGTTGAATGTATTTTTTATCGTTTTGGAGTTGTGTTTATAGGATATAAAGTTCGTTACTGTTTTTATTCATTTGGTTGAAATATTTAGAAAATTAAAAAGAAAAACAATATATACAAATATTTTTAAAAAATGTGTTTACAGTGTAAATTATGAATCTAGTAATATTTATATTGAATTCTATATTATTAATAAATAAATGTTAAGACGTTAGAAAATGTAATATTATAATGACAATTATTAAATATTTAGTGGGGTGAGTACGATGGAGAGCGGACTTTGCCCTCCCTCCACTGTAACGATGAACGGGTCCGTCCGCCAGAGGTGCGGCGGTCCCGCTGTGGCCATTAGGATGCCACTGCCACCGTGGCCTCCCCATTCACAACATTGCAGCGGGCGGAGCTCACAGCACCGACCGCTACAATGCTGTGAATGCACGTTGTGCATTGGCATGCACAAGGTGACGCGCGGTGCCTGCCACCTTGTCCATGCCAATGGGGGGGTACCATAGGTACCCTCCGAGTACACCCCCCCACCCCGCGAACATCCAGGAGGTCTGCACCAGGCCCCCTAAAGCAGAAATCGCATGCCTTTTCATGGGGGCAATGCAATCTATACATAGAGTCAAAGACTGATCTGGAGGAACAGTGTACAATATATATACATAGAGTCAATCCACATCACTAGTGGGTGTACTTCAATACATTAACAAACAAGGGTTTGCACTGGAGGAAGGGGAAAAGGAAATACCCAAAGTACCATAGTCAATTGAGGTAGCATAGAGGGATAAGGTAAGGATAGGGACAACCATGGAGGTAGGTACTCAAGAGTGAGGTAACCCAGCGTGGGAAATTGTTTCATGTACGGGTTCTCGTTCATGAGTCCTGAAGAGGACTATACGTGGGCCTGTGGAATAACCACGTTTTGAGCAAATCTAGGAGTTTGTTGCAGGATCGAATCTCCAGAGGGAGGGAATTCCTTGGTGGTGCAGTTTGAAGGAGGGGGTGGTCGAAAGCGGAGCGGAGGTTGCGGGAGGGGATGTACCTGGCCAGGAGGTTGCTGATGAATTGGGGACTATGGCCATGAATAGATTTTAAAAAATACAGGCCGTCTTGAAGGCGATTCGTTGGGAAAATGGGGAGCCAGTGGAGATTTTTCAACAAAGGCCTGGCAGACTGCCAACGTGGTTGCCGATGGATCAATCTGGCTGCCTGATTCTGGACCAGTTGGATACGCTTGGTGAGGCAGAGTGGAAGGCCTAAGTAGATGGAGTTAGCATAGTCCAGGTGAGATAATGCCAGGGCAATTACCGCTTGGATCAGGGCTGATTGAGTGAGCATCCGACTGATCTTCCTGATCTTACGGAGCTGAAAGAAACAGGAGGACACAACTGCGCCTATTTAGGCTTTTAGGGAGAAATCATTGTCGATGATGACTCCTAGGCTTTTAGCAGAGGGAGAAGGGATCGGAGTGGGCCGAGTTCTGGGGGCCAGTAGTGGGGGTCCCAGAGTGTCTGACCTTTACCGAGAAGGACTAGCTCGGTTTTACCGGGGTTAAGTTTTAGAATGGTTGAGAGGCATCCATTGGTGTATGTGGAGCAGAGTGCCCTGGAACTCCCGGATGGAATCAGGGGAGTTGTCTATAGTAAAGATCAATTGAAGGTCATCAGCATAATTAAACGTGGCCTTGAATTCCTTCAAGGACCGGATCAGGGGAGAGAGGTACAGATTGAACAGAAGGGGGGACAGTGATGATCCCCGAGGGACCCCGCAGGAAGTGGGGAGCTTAGGAGCATTGAAAGGGGCTAGGCGGACCACTTGAGTGCGGTCACTGAGGAAGGATCTGATCCAATTATAGGCCGAGTCGCGGATGCCGGCCTGTTTGACACGGTCCAAAAGAATGGTATGATCGACCGTGTCAAACGCGGCAGAGAGGTCCAGAAGGACCAGGGCCTGTGATATCCCTTTATCGGCATTTCCTCGGAGTGCGTCCATGACTTTGCGCCATTTACAATTTCTACGGATCTGAAGAAATTGACCGTAGGGTAAGCCATCCCTCAGGCCCCTCAACTGGTAGCTGGAGTACATCAGGAGGATGTTACGTTCAGTAGGTTTGCAGTAGAGGGCAGTACCGATGGTCCCATCCTCTGCATGTAGAGTGAAGTCAAGGAAGGGTAAGTCATTGGTTCTAAGATCAGAAGTGAATTTGAGGTGCAGACACCGCCACCATATTGGAGCCCTTTTCCACCCGTTCGCCTGTCCAACCGGCGGAAAACCGGCGGACTGACTTTCCATCCGTCAGGGTCCCCCCGCCATGGTAATATGGCGGGCGGGAAATGGTAGGCCGGTGGTGGGAAATGGTGGGAGAATCGCCACCGCCATACGGGCGGTGGCGATCCACCTGCTGTACTGATGACCCCCTTCATTTGTAAAGAATGAAAAGTTTATAATTTTCCAAAAATGGGTCAATGTTTTTAACACTTAATCTGAACGATAAATGTATAAAAGAAATCAAAATGTAATATTGAAATATTTATATTTAGGTATTATATGTAGATAATATATTATTTATACGTGACATTTAACATTTTGTAAAACGGTAATATTTAAAAAAATATTTGTTAATTAATATTTTAATTTTAGAAATATTTTTTTTTTATTATTAGTAACTGCAGTCGGAATAGTACATTAATGGAAATAGTAAATCAATTAAGTTGAGTGTCCAACACCTACCCCAAATTATTAGTAACTGGAGTCGGAATAGTACATTAATTAAGTTTAGTGTCCAGCCCCTACCCCAAATTAATAGTAACTGGAGTGGGAATAGTAAAGTAATGAAGTTTAGGCTCCAGCACCTAACCTTATTTAATACTAACTGGATTGGGAATAGTAAATCAATTAAGGCTAGTGTCCACCAAATATCCTGAATTAATACTAACTGGAGTGGGAATAGTAAATTATTTAAGATTAGTGTCCAGCACCTACCCTGTATTTATGCTAACTGGAGGGGGAATAGTAATTTAGCTAAATGTGTTTTCATTTATAATTTTTAATAAATTAATATAGTTTAGAGTAGTATAATATTTTAATCATAAGATAGTTGTGAATGAAAAAAATAACATGATATATATATATATATATATGTATATGTATATGTATATGTATATATATATATATATATATATATATATATATTACCTACTGGCGATAGCCAGTAGGTATATATAGTTAGGATTTTTTCTCTATGGAACTTTTGAAAATTCTATGTCTAATAACTTTGGCGTTTGTGGACGGAATTGGCTGAAATTTTCAGGAAAATGGCACATTTTGTTTCTGAGCAGCCCCTGAAAATTTGGGGGGGGGGGTCATCAAGCGGGGGCCGAGAAAAAAGGGGGGTCCCAAAACACGTTTTTCCCATTCATTTTTCCATAGGGCGGTTGGCCTCACTTTTAGCTCGAACGGCTGAATGGATTTGCACGAAACTTGGCAAAATTGTAGGGACTGTTAGCCCGATGTGCCTTTGCTAGGTCTCAATATATGTGCTTCAGTGGATTTTGAGAAATTAACGTTTAAAACAAGATATATATCTGTAACAGCGCTCCGGGCAGCGCTCCGGTTCGCGTACTTTTCGCGTAACGGAACTTTGCGATGCGAAGCTGATTGGCTCTCCGGTGTCTGTCAACATTCTAAACAGTCCGGAGCGGCCGCCATCTTGTCTCTCGGTAGGATCGAGAGACAAGAGGAGGCCAAAACAAAGGGGGAAATGAAGGAAAGGGGGCAAGGTAGACCCCTTCTGACCCCCTAGGATTGATGAGGGGGATATTATAGAGCCACACGGGCTCAAAAAAAAATAAAAAAAATAATCCGATTTTTTCGCAGTAGAGACGCGTCTTGGTACGCGAACCGGGCAGCTAACCGGGCAGCTAACCGGGAAGCTAACCGGCAGTGTAACGGGAGTCTGAGGAGTAGCTGATTGGCTGTCAACATTGTAAACAGTCCGGAGCGGCCGCCATCTTGTCTCTCGGTAGGATCGAGAGACAAGAGGAGGCCAAAACAAAGGGGGAAATGAAGGAAAGAGGGCAAGGTAGACCCCTTCTGACCCCCTAGGATTGATGAGGGGGATATTATAAAGCCACGCGGGGCCAAAAAAAAAATCCGATTTTTTCGCCGTAGAGACGCCGCTTGGTACGCGAACCGGGCAGCTAACCGGGCAGCTAACCGGGAAGCTAACCGGCAGTGTAACGGGAGTCTGAGGAGTAGCTGATTGGCTGTCAACATTGTAAACAGTCCGGAGCGGCCGCCATCTTGTCTCTCGGTAGGATCGAGAGACAAGAGGAGGCCAAAACAAAGGGGGAAATGAAGGAAAGAGGGCAAGGTAGACCCCTTCTGACCCCCTAGGATTGATGAGGGGGATATTATAAAGCCACACGGGGCCAAAAAAAAATAAAAAAAAAAATCCGATTTTTTCGCCGTAGAGACGCGTCTTGGTACGCGAACCGGGCAGCTAACCGGGCAGCTAACCGGGAAGCTAACCGGCAGTGTAACGGGAGTCTGAGGAGTAGCTGATTGGCTGTCAACATTGTAAACAGTCCGGAGCAGCCGCCATCTTGTCTCTCGGTAGGATCGAGAGACAAGAGGAGGCCAAAACAAAGGGGGAAATGAAGGAAAAAGGGCAAGGTAGACCCCTTCTGACCCCCTAGGATTGATGAGGGGGATATTATAAAGCCACGCGGGGCCAAAAAAAAAAAATAATCCGATTTTTTCGCCGTAGAGACGCGTCTTGGTACGCGAACCGGGCAGCTAACCGGGCAGCTAACCGGCAGCATAACGGGAGTCCGACATATTGTGTTTTTTGAACGTTTGTGATATGTGCACGTGTGGATTTTGTCTAATTAAGGTTAAAAAAATATATATATATCTTTAAGCGTGTTCTGGCGCACTTACGTTTTGGGTTTGGTTTGCGCTGCAGAGACGATACGTCACGGTTATGCGATGCATCATGAGGCGTCTCACGGGCTACGTGATACGTCAGTTAATAAAGAATATATTTTACAGCTATAGATATTAGCTTTTAAAAAACCAATGAAATTCACAGAAAAAACCATAGGTTATAGACCATATATAGTTAGGAATTTGCATTTACAAAACCTTGAAAATTCACTGAAAAAACCATAGGTTATAGACCATATATAGTTAGGGATTAGCATTTACAAAACCTTATTTTATTTGCACAAAACCATTGAAATTCCATATATAGTTAGTTGCACTAACTATATATCGCGGACCCGCAATCCACTGCTAATGATGTCACATATTACATCATTCATGACATGGTCAGTGACATCACTGATGACATCACTGATGACATCTCAAATGACATCACTGATTGTAAAATATGTTAAAATCAAGAACAAATACATCTTTTATTAAACATATGTACGATAAACGAATACATAGAGATAGGAAATCATATTTATTTTACAAAAACAACATATTTTGTACATATGTAAATTTTTACATGTAATAAATAATGAAACATTATTAACATTAGTACATTGCTTTAAACAGTTGTGTAAACTTTGTAATATCGGATAATGTAGTTTCACATTTCTTTAGATATATTTAAAAAAAGATATTTATTTAAAACAGTTGTTAATTTCAGTTTGGTATTGTTAATAGTTTTTATTCAGTTAATTATATTGGTAACATCTGAATATTATAACAGTTTCAACAATTTTGAATACATTTTTAAAATATTTTTTAAACAAATAATAATACATTTTATTTAATAATAATATTAATATATAAAATATTAATAATTATTACACCGTTTAATTTTTATATATTTTATTTATAAAGCAGACACTTTTCTAAAAATAAAAATTTTTTTTTTTTTAATAAATGTATGTAAAATGTAAATACGTGGAATTATAATATTAAATATTATGGGGGTGATTATGATGGCCTAACAATCACATCATCATGCCAGCGTAACCTGAATTACCCACCGCCATATTACGATGGCGGTGGGTATTGTGCCAAACCCGTCCGTCTGCCGCTTTTCCGCCAGTCAGCAATTGTTACGATTGCCGGGCGGGCGGAGCTGGGGCCCATATATGGTGATGGTGCCTAGCAGGCACCGCCATCCATATTATGATGTGTGGAATTTAAGGCCTTTCCATGGCGGTGATGCCGCAATGAAAAGGCTGGTGGGGACTTGCTTTGGGGGCCCTTTGCAGGCCTCCGGGGCTGTGGGGGGATTGGGTGGTGCACTTGGGGGGTATCTATGGTACACCCCTACATGTCTGCAGTCTTATTAGCTAATCTTAGGAGATATTGTACTTGGAAATTGAATTCCTCCAACCCTTTGATCCACCTCTTAAGTGTAGGAGTCACTTTTTCAATTTGACCACAACAGAACACTTGTAACCCGTGGTTAATGATCTGATTTGTCCTCACCAAAAAGGGAATTCCCGACAAATAAAATCTGAAGTGCTTAATTGCCTACATTATCGCTACGGCCTCCCTCTCAATACATGAGTAATGCTTCTCAAACTTCTTAAGAGCCAGGAAGGCAAATGCTACCAGCTTCTCTTCACCTCCCTTCCACCTGGGAGAGGGCTGCTCATAAACCCTTCAAACTGGCATCGGCAATGAGGATAGTTTATCTCCTAGTATCAAAATGGCCCAAGTTAGGTATCTTACTTATGGTCAACTTCACTGTTTGGCATGCTGACTAGACCTGCGCCCCTGTAAAATGGACTCCCTTTTTTATCAATGCTCTAGTGCACCACCCTGACAAATCCTCTAAAGATCTTTGAGAAGAACTCTGCAAGCTCTAGGAAATACCTCACCTTTTCCTTGACTACAGGAACGAGGGCACCAACAATACTATCAGCCAGCTCCAACTTGGGCTGAATACCTTCTCTAGATATAACATGGCCAAAATTGGTAAATGACGTCACCCCAATATTGCATTTCTGCTTTTTAACAGTGGGCCCTTTCTTATCCAGTCTCCTCAATCATTTCCTCAAGATCACATCATGCTCACTCACATCTTTGCCATAAATAAGGATATCATCTTGGAAGAACAAAATGTAAGGTATCTCCCCCAGAACAAACTTCATTATTCCCTGGAAATAGGCCACGGTGGAAGCCAGCCCAAATGCCTTACAAAGCGGTAGGCTCCCAATGGTGTCACAAATGAAATGAGGTGCCTAGAGTCATAATGTAGTTTCCCCTGGTGGTAAGCTGAGAAGAGATTAAAGACAGTGAAAAACGTTTAACTTTTTAGTATGGTGAGGGATTCCGAAATATTAGGGAGTGGCTGGCGATCCACCTAAATGCACTTATTGAGACTTCTCCAGTCCACACACATTCTGATCAATCAATCAATCAAGTGACTTGTAAAGCACAACTACTCACCCGTAAGGGTCTCAAGGCACTGGGGGGGCTACTGATCATTAAAGGCACTGTGGTTCAGTCAAAGAGCCAGGTCTTGAGATCCTTCCTGGTACTTGAGGCAGTACCGATGATTGCCTGAGGTGGAGAAGCAGGGTGTTCTAGGTCTTTCCGACGAGGTAGGAGAAGGATCTTCCTCCGGCTATGATCTTGCAGAAATGTGGGACAGTGGCCAGGGCCAGTTGGGCGGAGCGGAGGTCTCTGGTGGGTGCGTGGAATGCGAGGCGTGGTTGAGGTACGCAGGTACTGCATTGTGTAGGGTTTGTAGGTGTGTGAGGAGCTTGAAGGTGATTCTTTTGTTGAATGGGAGCCAGTGGAGTTCTCTCTGGTGGACGGTGATGTTGCTGTGATGGTGGATATTGAGGCAGAGCCTGGCAAAGGCTTTCTGAATGTTCTGCAGTTTCTTGAGGAGTTGCTGGGTGAGGCCAGCATAGAGTGCGATGCCTTAGTCGAGCCTGCTGCTAATGAGTGCATGGGTGACCGTCTTTCTGGATTCTGTGGGGATCCACTTGAAGATCTTTCAGAGCAGGCATAGCATGCGGAAGCAAGATGATGAGACACATTGATCTGGCAGTTCATGGTGAGTGAGGAGTCCAGGAGGATGCAGAGGTTTTGTGCATGGTTTGTGGTTGTGGGGTGGAATCCAAGATCTGTGTGCCACCAGAAGTTGTCCCAGGTGGAAGGGTAGAGCCCAGGATGAGGACTTCGGTCTTCTTTGAGTTGAGCTTGTGGCAGCTGTCCTTCAGGTGGCGACAGCCTTCATTCCATTGAGTAATTTGTTCTTGGCGACTGTGTGTTTGTTGGTGAAAGAGAGGATCAGTTGGGTGTCGTGGGTGTAGGAAATGATGTTGAGTCTGTTGTTCCTGACAATGGCTGCGAGTGGGCCATGTAGAAATTGAAGAAAGTGGAGCTCAGTGTGGAGCCCTGAAGCACTCTGCAGCTGATCTCTGTGGATTCAGAGTGGAATAGTGGTAGTCTGACTCTCTGGGTTCGGCCGATGAGGAAACAGCAGATCCATTACAGGGATTTGTCGTGGATGCAGGCGTTTTGGAGTCTTGTGCATAGGAGGCGGTGGGAAACGGTGTCAAAGGCAGTTGCGAGGTCCAGGAGGATGAGGGCTACAGTTTTACCTCGGTTGAGGAGGTTGCGGATGCCGTCTGTGGCAGTGAGGAGGGTGGTATCAGTGCTGTGGCTGCTTTGGAAGCCAGATTGAGAGAGGTCCAGGATGTGGTTTGCTTAGGTGAACTCGGAAAGGTGGGCACTGATAGCCTTCTCAATGACATTGGCTAGGAAGGGGAACAGAGAGATGGGTCTTAAGTTCTTGAGGTCCGTTGAGTCAGCAGTGGGCTTTTTCAGCAAGGGGTTGATCTCTGCATGTTTCCAGTCTTCCAGGAAGGTGGCAGAGTTAATGGAGCAGTTCATGGTGCTGAAGAGTTGGGAGGTGATGGACTTCCCATCATCTTTGGGTGCTAAAGCTACTGGCACCAACCACTCAGATGCCTCATTCTCTTCAAACACCTTTACTTTACACAATCTGTCTAAATCGTCTTTGAGGGGTTTGAGCATTAAGTGAGAACCCACCAGCATTTTATGCACACAGGGATTAACAGTGCTTTTTAACACAATATGGTGTTCAAACTCTTTAAGTACCCCTAACTCATTCCTGAACACACCTGGGAATTCCTCAAAGAACTTATTTCCATCACCGCACTCCACCAACATTACCCGGTCCTTGGCATTGGGATTGAGTATAATTCCCATATCTCGTTGGTGTCTCTAACAAGTAGACTGTACCCTCTTTTTGCAATATACACCTTGCTAATTGTTTCTCTCCCTTTTAACTCAATCAATACCCCAACACATCAATGCGCTAGCCGCCATAGCTGACTGGGTTGATATCTGAAGGAAGCACTATTTCCTCAGGGAACTTACCCTCCAAACACTTATTTCCAATCAAGGTAAATAGAGAACCTGAGTCCACCAATACTACAAACCTTTTTCCATCAATATCCACTTCACATTTGGGCATGATTCCTGCATCTACTTCCTCATCCTCACGTTTCACATTCAGTACCTCAGTGCGCAATCACTCTGTTACATTGTCAACACTCTCTACTACACCCCTTGGATGATTTATACACCTTTGCATAGTGCCCTTTGATTCTACACTTACTTAAATGTCTGGCATTGCAGTTGGAACTGTTAGCGATATGAGTGAAACTCCCACATCTAAAACATTTAGGTTTACTATTGTCAAGAAGTGTCTTAGACTTGGGTTTCACAGCAACTTTGAAAACATTATAATCCACCTCCTGTTGTCTCTCCCTCTCCTTCAGTCCATGAATGCTGCTTTGAACTGGTTTCCAGTCATGAGTCACTTTCATGTTGGGTGTGAGAATATGAGTGGGGACTGTCACCTCTCTCAACAAATCTATCTTGTAGTTTCCCCTGTGCTTCCTTCAAGGATGTCCAATCACTCCAGTTCCTCTTCATCCATAAATGTTCCACATAGAGAATACTCTGCTTCAGTGTATCTGGATGAAAGCTATGTGAATGTAAAATGGAATTTCCTGCTGTGGGTTTCCTATGTGTCTTTGTGTGTAATATATTGTTTTTCACAAACAACTACAAATCCAGAAAGCAGATCTCTGATGTACTATAAAGGAGGTGAAATGTAAATTCAAAGTGTTGGTATTTAGTTCTGACATAAACACCTGGGCTGACTCTGAGGTACCTTTCCACAGGATAAACAGATTGTCTATAAATGTTATCAAGAGAATGACATTATCAGACCACTCGCTGTCATGTTTGACACTGAGCATCTGCTCCTCCCACCAACCCATATAAAGGTTGGAACAATTCGGGGCAACACAGGTGCCCATGGCCGTACCCCTTACTTGCCAGTAGGTATCTTTGCCAAAAATAAAAAGGTTGTTTTCTAAACACAATCTTGCCATCTTAATGGTCCTGTCAGAATATTGATACAGACTTTTAGGCCTTCAGTCCAAAAAATGCTTCATACCACTAAGTCCGTTCTCATGAGAGATGCTCATGTACTACGAGGTCACATCTAATGTCATCAAGACATAAGACTCCTCCCAAGAAATGTCATTGATTTTTTTAAGGAAGTCTTCTGTGTCCTGTATATAGGACGGGAGATGAACCAGGAATTCCTGCAAGAAGTGATCAATGTTTCAGGAAGTGGTTTCAAACAAACTACCTATTGCCGAGATTATCAGCCTCCCAGGTGGAGTTTCTTGATTCTTGGATATTTTTGGAATCAAGTACAGTATTGGTGGGATGGGGGCTTCAACCTTCAAATCTAAGTATTCACTTTGAGAAATTAGACCTGTCCCCTCTACCTGGCTAGATCCGTATCCGGGGAGGTGGTGGTCCATGGGGCCTAGAACAGCTCCACTCCTTCTTAAAAAGAAAAGCTACCTTCCTGCCAAATTTGGTGTAAGTCCATCCAGTGGTTTGGGCTGCAGGCGTGTCTAAAGTTCCTATAGGAATTAACATGGGAAACACTTTTTTGATGGATCACACAACTAGACTCACTATGACACATTTGTGGGAAGATTTCATGAAGATTGTCAAATGACGCCAAAGCTATAGGCAAGTCGAAAAATGCCTTTTCTATGGAAACATGGTCCTAACTATAACTACCTACTGGCGACTGGCAGTAGGTAATATATATTTATTTATATATATATAAGGAAAACATTGAGAAAGGGAGGGCTCTCCCGAAACGCGTCTGTCTTTGAATAAATTGTCCTGCTAAACGAACTGTGCCGTGCTTGAGAGTGCTTTTTCTTCCTGGAACCCGGCTGGGTATCTTCAGGATTTTGGGAGCTTGGATATATATATATATATATATATATATATATATATATATATATATATATATATATATATATATATATATATATATATATATATATATATATATATATATATATATATATATATATATATATATATATATATATATATATTCACTGAAAAAAACATAGGTTTTAGGGGTGTTATAGTTAAATGGACATTTCGCCCGTACAAAACCATTGAAATTCCTCCGTTATAGTTAGTTGTGCTAAGTATAACTCACGCCCCAGCAATCCAATGAGGGTCATCCCAATCAGGGTCATCCCCTGTAAGCCCGAGGGCGGAGCTAGGAGCCCGCGCTCCCCGCTACCCCTCCATTTATTCTAATGTGCTGGCCGAGGACGCAGCGGGCGTGACAATGGCGCGACAAAGGTGCGCCTAAGGTAAGCCCGTCTGCGCCCGTCTGCGGCCGGCCGGGGCCAGGGGCCATACCTCCTGCCGGTGTCATTCGAAATTCGCCCACACCCATCCGCTACTCTCGCAGCGAGCTGCTGGCTCACGCTGATAAAAGGGGCGATAACGAAGGGCCATGTATTCGAACGGGCCCAGGCCCATCTTACGGACCAATTTCTTGCCTAACATGCCGATGGTCCAGTATGGGGCAATCACTTTTAGGCCACCAGACTATCCATGTCCACAACCATTCCAACCTTCTTTGCCTTTATGTTAATGCCATATCCCTACCTAGGCATGCCCTAGACATCTGGGACCTACTTAAAACCAAGAGCCCTGACCTGGTTTTCATTACTGAAACCTGGTTATCCAACACCAATGCCCCGGACCTAGCGAATGCACTCCCCCATAATTATAAAATTATTAGGCAAGATCGATCTGGCAGTAGGGGAGGGGGGGTCGCTGTTATATTCAGGGATCACCTAACCTGCCTCTTGGAACCAGTAACTGTCTACAATGAACATCAAACCTTACCTTTCAAAGTACTCAACGATGGTCTTACCATCCTAGCTGGAGCAGTATTATACAATCCTCCAGGACAACAAGTCAACCTTGGCACCAAACTGCTCATATACAATACACAAAAGAACATACCAGGTCAAGAAACAATGTGTGGCTATACCAGTCGCCGTGGCCACACGTAGTGCAAGTGTGAGTGAAGGTTGCTGTCAGCATAAATTCATTGAAAAATTCTTAAACAAAAACTAAGGCAATTCCCATTAGACCACCCTTTTTGGTGGAATTTACGTCATGTGGGAATTGCTGAACATTCCGTCCGACCATGTAGTGCCGGTGTGGGAATGGATAACAGTAATGTAGTCATAATATACATCCTGAAGTGATGTTGGTGAAAACGTGCAGTGCTAAAGCGATAGTGATGTTTCAGCCAAAGGGGCAATTACCCCGGCTTTCTTCAGGGCATTTATAAACAAGCATACTAGCTAATGGACTGGGTACCGTGAAGTTGTGTGCTTACTGTACCCCTTTTTCTACACTGCAGAGCGTGGCCTCATACTCCCGAGCGGTCGCCGGGTGAGGTGAGGTCTTCACCCACACAAAGCTGGGTGAGTATCACTGTGAGGAAATGCCTCAGGGTGATCAAGCTAGTATGCTTGTTTATAAATGCGGAATGCAAATTATTCTCGCAGGTGTGGCCAATCGGTCTCTGTGTACATATGTGGATGTCTGTGTATAGGTTGGTGTTGTCTGACTAAATGTTTTCATGTTTTTTGATAGGAAGAAGACATATTGCTCTCCCTCCAGTGGACACTTAAGTATTGAAGTTCCTGGTAGATACATAATTAATATATTGTTTTGTAGTACATTTTTCATATCTTTCACTTCAATGTAGGTACAGTAGCCACTCTATATTTAAAGGTCCTGAAGAAAGCCGGGGTAATTGCCCCTATGGCTGAAACATGTTGACCGCTCTGCACTGTGCCAGTAGGTAGTCTTACTACTTGGCGCATTTTTAACCTGTGGCACATGGACTTCTGTCTAAACCCTTTTCAGAGTCTGTGTAGTCATTTTTATCCATCACTATCACTTTAGCACTGCACATTTTCACCAACATCACTTAAGGACTAAAATATGTGAGGTCCTGCCACTACCTTGGTCAGATCATTCTCTTATAACTTTCACATTAAATCTTCCCTGTAAGTCACAGAAACCCAAGGCAGCTCACCAGATCTCCAAACTAGCCTGGAGGTTAGTCAATGAGTTAAATTTTGAAACTCATGTCCAGGAGGCCAACATCAAGTTTCTGGCGTCCTCCTCTGTTTGCTTAGACGTTACTATAGTAGACTCCGGAATACTGCAAACACTAAATAAACTAGCCCCCATGCGGGAATCTAGGAAACGATCTCAAACGGAGAAATGGTACACTCCTCAACTAAAAAACCTTAAAAGGGAATGTCAAAAACTTGAACATCTCTGGAGGCAATCTAAAGACGGCGCATCTAAACTACGTTATGTCCTCAATCGGAAATTGTATAACCTTGCTATAAAAAATGCAAAAAGAAGTCACTTTTCCCAGCGTATCCAGGAAAACAGCAACTCAGCTAAGGAGCTTTTTAAAATAGTGAAGGAGCTCAGCAAACCAGCCAGCATTTCTCAAACACTTACCCCCTCGGTCGAGGCATGTGAACGAATCAGCACCTTTTTAAACTGAGAAAATTAAGTACACCTCACTCCCCAACACTCCCACAACAACACAGATAAGCCCTCTAATACTGCGACCATAGCAATTGCCGAGACAGGCCCGCCAGACTCAGGAACTACACCCACACTATCTGGTTTCGAGCCATTCACAGTGGACGAGGTTCTAACAGCCATGAAAACAGTTAAATCTGGTTCTCCGTCAGATCCCTGTCCCCACTTTGTGTTTTCAAAAATTGCTCCCACGCTCTGTCCCCTGATCACTCAGCTTTTTAATAAATCATTAAGAACCGCCACCTTCCCGGACGCCTGGAAGCATGCCTCTGTGATTCCCCTCCTGAAGAAAGCTGGATCAGACATTCTGAACCCCGAGAACTATCACCCTATTTCCCAGCTCCCTTACCTCTCCAAAGTCTTGGAGAAACTGGTTAATGGACAGCTGACGAGGTACTTGTAAATAAACCTCCTCCTGGATCCCTCTCAGACGGGTTTCAGAGTCAACAATAGCACGGAAGCAACGTTGCTGGCAGTGTTGGACAGTATCAGATCCTCCACCGATCAAGGTGGGACAGTGGCACTGATACTTCTTGACCTGTCAGCAGCGTTTGACACAGTATCCCATAACTGCCTGTTGAACATCCTTCACATTAAAGGAGTCCAATCCACCACATTAAGCTGGCTGCACTCTTTTCTGAGCAATCGCACTCAGGCAGTACATATGGGACAGGTCCATTCCAAGCCCAGCCCCATCAGTTGTGGAGTCCCCCAGGGAGGTTCACTAAGCCCCACCCTTTTCAATGTCTATATGCCATCTCTTGCACACATTGGAAGGAAGTGGGGCATTGGCATCTGCTCCTAGGCGGATGACACGCAACTGATGGTGGCCTTGGGCGAGAGACCCGACATTATCAAATCCAAATTACATGACTGTCTCTCGGAAATGGCCCAGTGGATGCATTCACACTGCCTGAAGCTGAAGCCTGAAAATCTGAGATCCTTCTGTTTGGCGGCGCCAAACGTGTGTGGGATGACACGTGGAGGCCACACTTGCTGGGTATGGCCCCAAACCCTAAACTACATGCAAGGAATCTGGGCGTCATTATGGATGACGCCCTGTCCATGAAAGATCATGTGCGATCCCTCTGCGGTAAAGGCTTCGCCATCCTGAAGCTTCTTGCCAGACTATTTCCCTGGATACCCCTGGACTGTAGACGTTCAGTTACTCAAGCCTTATTGGTTAGTCACCTGGATTATGGCAACGCGCTATTTGTAGGTATGAATGAGCACCTGTTTTCACGTCTACAGGTATTGCAGAAGTTGGCGGCTAAACTCATCTGTAACAAAGGCAAGCTCAAATCGGCCTCGGAATGCATGAAGAAACTGCACTGGCTGCCAATGCGCCAGAGGGCGGTCTTCAAACTGCTCAGTCATGCCCATAGGGCCCTAAATAAGACTGGCCCCACTATTCTTCAAGGAAAGATTGAATTTTACTTCCCCACAAGGAACCTGCGCTCACTCCAGTCTGCCCTGGCCAGGACTAAACGTATTTATAAAGTAAGGACAGGTGGCCGCTCATTCTCCCACCTAGCAGCAAAGAAGTGGAATGAGCTTCCCCAGACCTAAGACACACCACTAACTACCTCCTGTTCCGGAAAAAACTAAAAACCTACCTCTTCCCCAATTCCTAAATGTTCCTCTGGTGTCAGTCCCTAGCAGCTTCTCCCTGGGTATAAGCGCCTTGATATCCCTTGGGATGAGTGCTGCGCTCTAGAAATACCGCAAAATAAAAATAACTAAATGATGTCACATATTACATCATGCATGACATGGTCAGTGACATCACTGATGACATCTCAAATGACATCACTGATGACATCACTGATGACATCTCAAATTACATCACTGATGACATCATTCAGTGAATGTGCTTTGGTTCTCTATTTAAATTAACCCTGGGCGTAGTATGCGTAGTGGGGCTACGCGAAGCTACGCAAAGTGGGCGAGAAACTACAGCCACCTACGCACTTTGCGTAGCCCCACAACGCGCCGCCTGCCCCCCTCCCCTACATACCTAATTTGTGTTAGATAGTCTTAGAAAAGTAAATAAAAAGCACTTACCTTGTCCGCCGCGTCCCGGTGCTCCCTCTTCTAATCGCGCCGCCGTCTTGGATACCAATGCGCACGAGAAATGCGCCCTCTTTGTTGGGTGCTGTGGGGGGTCCCCAATCCCCTCACAGACCCAGCCGGCTCCCCGCGTCCTGCGGGAGCCGGCATTGCTTTTCCACATGAAGAGCAGGTAACATGCTGCTCCCCCTGTGGAAAAGCAATTTGCTTTGCTATTTAGAAGAGAGAGCAGGTTTCGTGCTCTCTCTTCCAAAGAGCAAAGCAGTTTGCAATGACAGTGTGGGAGCCGCGAGGCTCCTGCCCTGTCATTGAAAACGGCAGTGTTCCGCAGGTGGGCACCCCGAGACACTGCAGGAGCAGGCCCTGCGGGGTGGTGGTCCCCAGGGCCTCGACCAGGCTCCAGGAAGGTCCCCCCCTCCCACATTTTACAAAGCCCCGGGGGGTGGTGGGCCCCGGGGCTGAGGGGTCCATCACAAATCCCCCAATTTGAATATTTAGTGCCCCGGAGAGGTGGCGGTCCCAGGGGTTGCAGGGGGCCGTGAGCCCCTCTGCCATTCAAAGTACTAGAAGCCACGGGGGTGGCAGTCCCCGGGGTTGGGGGGGCCTGAGAGCCCCCCAATGAATTTTAAGAAGTCCTGGGGGGGTGTCGGTTCCTGGGGCTGCGGGGACCTGAGAGCCCCCCTCCCAATTTAAATAAGCCCCGGGGTGGGGATCCCGGGGCTGCGGGGGGCCGTGAGCCCTCCACCTTTATTATGTTGAAGCCCAGGGGGGTGGCGGTCCCCGGGGCAGTGTGGGGGGATTGGGCCCCCCACACTCTTTTTTCATCATGCCCTCTGGATTTGGCCCCCCCGGGGGCTAATCAGCATTGAAGCGCAGGAGCCCAAGCTTGGTTTTTTTATCAGCAGGATCCGCGCATCCTGTGCGGATTTTGCCGATTTAAAAAACAAAATAATTTTTTGGGGAGGGGCCTTGGGGGTCCTTGTGGGACCCCCTGAACAGGCCTAGGAGGTCAGGGTGTTTCTACCCTGCCCCCTTTTCGTTTTTTGTGGTTTTTTTTTATAGGTTTCTTGTGCCTCGGTTCTACTGAGGCACAAGATGGATGCCAACACTTCCTGATTTGGAGTGTTGACAGCCAATTAGAATACAGCTCGTGCACAGCAGGGTGCGTTAAGGATGCGAGGATCCTGCGCCGCCATAGATATATATGTACTTTTAAATGTGATTTTCTCAGGAACTACTGAACGGATTTACATTATTTAAGCAAAAGGCACGAGTCTGAACTAAGGACTATCTCTTTGCCAAATTTGGTGTAATTCCGTTCAGCCGTTCGGCTGTAGCCGCGATGAACGGTTCCTACAGAAAATTACATGGGGAAAACACGTTTTGGGACCCCCGTTTTTTCTCGGTCCCCGCTTGACGTATCACCCCGAGCCTTTCAGGATAGGAGTGGACCGGAGCTGGCCATTAGTTTTGAAATTTCGCGAAGATTCGTCAACCGGCGCCAAAGTTATTCCAAATAGAATGTTGCGGGCTTCCTATGGAAAATAGGTCCTAGCTATAACTATCTACTAGCGACTAGATAATATATATATATATATATATATATGCTCGGTCGGGGGGCGCACCGCCGCGGACTCGTGCAGTCCCGCTGCTGATGTTTTTGCCAGCGCCGCAGGTCTGTCTGGCATATGGCTGAATGGAGGATGAGTTTTAAAGGACACCCATGATTTTAGTATATTTTACCGAAAATGACTGCACCCGGCTCACTGGAGCATGATTATGCAGGACTTCCTTTCCCAAAATGCAACTTGAATGCATACTCACCTGCGTGTGATTGAAATCTAAATAAAAAGAGGGATATCAACGAGAGCCTGATGGGAACAGTCTTTTTGGTAGCAGAAATACATCTGACGAAGGGCGCATGCCTGAAACGCGTTAGGTCTCTGCCGACGCTGAGTGACCTGGCCTCTTCCTTGACCTGATACAAGCCGGATGGAGAGTGAGCCCCGAGCTGTGAGCACAGTGTGATTTGGATGTTAAACGGCCTGCTCGGTCGGGGGGCGCACCGCCACGGACTCGTGCGGTCCTGCTGCTGATGTTTTTGCCAACGCCGCAGGTCTGTCTGGCATATTGCTGAATGGAGGATGAGTTTTGAAGGACACCTATGATTTTAGTATATTTTACCAAAAATGACTGCACCCGGCTCACTGGAGTATGATTATGCAGGACTTCCGTTCCCAAAATGCAACTTGAATGTATACTCACCTGAGTGTGATTGAAATCTAAATAAAAAGAGGGACATCAACGAAAGCCTGATGGGATCAGTCTTTTTGGTAGCAGAAATACCTCTGACGAAGGGCGCATGCCTGAAACGCGTTAGGTCTCTGCTTACGCGGCGTGACCTGGCCTCTTCCTTGACCTGATACAAGCCGGATGGAGAGTGAGCCCGAGATGTGAGCACAGTGTGATTTGGATGTTAAATGGCCTGCTAGGTCGGGGGGCGCACCTCCACGGACTCGTGCGGTCCCGCTGCTGATGTTTTTGCCAGCGCCGCGGGTCTGTCTGGCATATGGCTGAATGGAGGATGAGTTTTAAAGGACACCCATGAATTTAGTATATTTTACCGAAAATGACTGCACCCGGCTCACTGGAGCATGATTATGCAGGAATTCCGTTCCCAAAATGCAACTTGAATGTATACTCACCTGAGTGTGATTGAAATCTAAATAAAAAGAGAGACATCAACGAAAGCCTGATGGGAACAGTCTTTTTGGTAGCAGAAATACCTCTGACGAAGGGCGCATGCCTGAAACGCGTTAGGTCTCTGCTGGCGCTGAGTGACCTGGCCTCTTCCTAGACCTGATACCTGATACAAGCCGGATGGAGAGTGAGTCCCGAGCTATGAGCACAGTGCGCACACGTACGCAGACCCGGGAGCGCACGGTGCGTGCTTATAGATATATACATTTTTTCAAATTCGATTTTCTCAACAACTACTGTAGGGATTTACACCATTTAAACAAAAATGGCGATCTGCGAATCAGACTCTACCATTTTGCCAAATTTGGTGTAATTCCGTTCAGTGGTTCGGGCTGTAGCCGTGTCTAATCGTCCTATGGAAATTAACATGGGGAAAACAAGTTTTGGGACCTCCTTTTTTCTCAGTCCCCGCTTGACGAATCTTCCCGAGACTTTCAGGGAAAAAGCGGAGCGAAGCGGGCCATCTTCTTCGAGAAATTCGCAAAGATTCAACAACCGGCGCCAAAGTTATTCCCACTAGAATGTTGCGGATTTCCTATGGAAACTAGGTCCTAACTATAACTACCTACTGGTATACAAATATATATATTCGATTCTCACCCAGCACAGCAGTCGCTGTGCGAATGCACTTCCAATCCAGCCTTGTCACAATATAAATCCAAATAGCGCGTGTGCTCAAGTTGAAATTTTATTCATTTCGGTTCCATTAAGTAGCAAACCCAAACTAGCCACCCGTGACCAAGGCGAGTGCTTTTCGCCGAAACGCGTTGGGTTTGCTATATGATTCCGTTTGTAACATGCTGGAACCGAAATGAATAAAATTTCAAGTGCATTTGCACAGCGGCTGCTGTGCTGGGTGAGAATCGAATACTTTACAGGGTGACCTCTATCCCTGGCTTTGCACCGCAGTTCTGGGTCCCGGTGTAATGGAGGAAGTGGTCTTGGATATAAATACAGCTAATTCTTTGGATGATTTCCAATACCGCCCCCCAGCATTACTCACCTGGGAGCCACTGTTGCATCCTGGGCTTTGGAGTCCGCTGATCGTCTCGGACCCTGAACACTATCACCTGAGGATCTTGCTGAGGGGCGGAGCTAACATTTACACCAATCCAGTGCGGAGGGGTGCACTCTTAACTGCAGAGCGTGAGGACTCCCGTTTTCACCACCGCAGGCGCTGAAGAGGCCACACCGGCCGAAATGCATCCGCCATTCATATTGCAATAAAGAAGTTTTGCCTTGAAAATCCCCGCAGAGGTTCCTGCTCCTTTCTTTGAGAGGAGCCGCTTTCTTCATATATATATATATATATATATATATATATATATATATATATATATATATATATATATATATATATATATATATATATATATATATATATCATGGTCATGGTATATATATATGGAGGAACTGGTCTTGGATATATATCCAAGACCAGTTCCTCCATATATATATACCATGACATGCTACTTCTTACCTGATCCACAGCAGTGATCCTTACGACAGGTAACGCCAAATAGAGGCAAAAGCGGCACCACAGGGCATTTCTCACATGTGCTTTTTATTTCAATTCATCACGCCAGTGGATACAGAGGACAGTCTACGTCTTTCGGCGTTATGCCTTCCACAGACTATCGAGTCCACAAGTTTGGCTAGTGCTTAAATAGATTGTAGGACCTTAGTCCTTTCAGTGTCAACCACCATTATAACCAGACTATGCCTAACTCGTGTTTTATGTATATACTAGCAGCCCGTCCCGACGTTGTCCGGGGCTGAAATAGAATGTGTGCAAAGGGTTGTGTGAAAAATTACTTTGTGACAGCTTTGTAATGGCCGCTGGTATGTTGATTCACCTTAATCCCCACTTGAGGGCCGGAGCAATTTGGGCAGTCGTAAATGCGAAGGGTGGCTGTTGTAAATCTGTGTACGCTGAAACTGCAGTGCATCACAGCATGCTTGTGAGGCCTGCGAGTGTGTGAAATAATATTTTGTGAAAGCTTAGCAATGTCCGCTGGTACGTTGATTCGCCTTAGGGTGTGATACCCGCTGGTAGGCTGAGTGGCTTGAGCCCCCGCCTGAGCACCGGAGCAATATGCAAAGCTTGTGCTCCCCCGCAGGTAGGCTGAGTGGCTTGAGCCGCCGGCTGAGCACCCGAGCACTATGCGAAGCTTAGTGCAATATGCAAAGCTTGTGCCCCCCGCTGGTAGGCTGAGTGGCTTGAGCCCCTACCTGAGCACTGTAGCAATATGTGAAGCACCGTAGCAATATGCAAAGCTTGTGATCCCTGCTGGTAGACTGACTGTCTTGAGCCCCCGCTTGAGTCCTGGAGCAATATGTTAAGGCGTGAGCGTGTAATGCCGCGTGAATGCCGCGGCCTGTGAAGACTTGCCCATTGGTGTTTGGCCACGCCCCTCTCACAACGGCCCCGAGCCGCGTCCCGTGAATGCCGCGCCAATTGATGTTTTGGCACACCCCTCTCACAACGTCTAGGCCCACAAGTGAGTAATGTGACTGTTTTTAAGTAATGTGAATGTTTTGGTTAGAATGGCGTTTTGGCTTTTAGCAGTAATACCGGGAAATGGCGTGCCTCGCGCCTCGTGAATGCCGCGCCCATTGCTGTTTGCTGTTTGTCCACGCCCCTCTCACAACGCACACGCCCACAGGGAGTCCTGTGACGGTTTGTTTGATGTGCCCATCACTGACAGCACAACGCCCACGCCCACAAGGGACTACTTTACCCCTAAGGTTCCTTTACCTTTGTAATGTATATGGTGGGCACCTGTATAACCTATGTCCATCTGCTGCAACTGACCTTTCCTATGCTGTATTGGATGTTGTGATTGGTGCTGTACTTCTTGAGCTTACCCGCCTCAAAGGTTTGGGCTCTCTCTTTATAATAGTAGTATGGCTTCACTATCCAGCAGTACATTTCACTCTGTAAAGTACACTATGTTGTCATTCTGCTAAGAAAGATTTGTTACATTCTGGAAGAATTGCAGGCAAACATTAAGCTATAATTTACATCATGCCAGTAAAGTACTAGATTTCATAAATACTTCAAGTGCGTTTGGCTCATTAAATTATTTTTATACCAACATCATATTCGAAAGACAACGATTTTCAGGGACAAACGGGAACGCAAACCATAATATATGTGGATATTGGAAAAAACATTGGATAGGTGTGACACAATAGGCTATAAAGAACTACATATCATGGTCTAACATTTTTCAAAACATGAGTGGAAAGCATATCAGATTAGTCAGAGTTATAGATGCCCAAAATCTCTATGACAGTATTGTAGAGATACTATAACAACACCACTGATGCCAGTACTGATACTTACAAGTAGTGTAGAGATGGCATGAGTGTATCCCATAGAGAAAAGTTTTGTGCATACTTTACTAATCATCAATTTTTTATCAGAATCTATGTACATCCTTATATAGGATGATGTACATACCACCAGCCTGGTGGTGGTCCAATTAGTTTCTGTCACTTTTAGGAGCCATGTAGTATTTTTACATTAGCCTCTGATGTAGCAGGGTGAAGAACAAAATTGTGTTCTAGCCTGTGAAGTTAATCTCCCATAATGATTAATTAAATTAATAAAGCATGTGGTGAAAGTATTAATCAACTTAGTTTAAAATTGCAAACTTTACACGCGGGATTAACTAATGTGCTTTATGTTGCAAATGCAAAGAAGAAAATAATAAACTAACCTTTGTCTATTGTCTTTGTCAGTATTAAATGCAGCTGTTTAACTAATGGCATGCGCTTATTATATGTGCTTATGTTATGTCTTTTGTGACAAAAGCCTTTGGAGTTCGTGCAGTTCCTGAAGGAAAAGTAAATATACTGCTGCATACATGTGCTTCTGCTAGGTAACATAATTAACCTGGTTAATTATTAGAAGGGGGGCGGGAAACAGAATGGGTCTCAATTGTTTAATTAATTGATGTCTTGTGTTTGTTTAATAATAGTTTCCAAAGTGAGGCCTGAAAAGTGGCTCGGAAAAATATGGCTGCCAGAGACACAGACATGAAACCTCGTCCAGAGTGGAGCCTTGCATTTACGTAATTGAGATTTTTGCTGCACAAACATTATTAATAAAAAGAAAAAGACTTTTGCTTGAATAAAATGTGCTCACGGAAAGAAGGCCCAAGGACAGGATTTGTGAATGTCTGCCAAGGTTGGGAAGTGAAAAGTACAGTACTCGAAGGAAAAAGTAACACTTTTGAGGAAGCCAAATGTCGTGGAAGAAAGAGACAATAGTGCTTATGTGAAGCCAGGACTTGGTCAAAATATAAGGATGACCTAACTGTGGACTGACATGGCTCAGCCAATGAGAGACCTGGATTTCGTTGAAAGAATGCAGAATGTAGAAAGTTTTAGATAGAGAAAAGGTATAAAACCTGACATCATGAGCAGGGCAAAAAGCTTGCTTCCCGATTCCTGATTGACGTGCTGTTGGACTTTTGGCGCACATAAGGACAGCAGGCTTTAAATTATATTTTCCTTTTCAGGTGGAGCAAAAGATAGTCAGGGAAATAGATTTAGGGTATGGAAACCGTTATTTGCTAATATTTCATGATTCTGAACTTGCTTGAATAATGTCAGTCTAATATATAATTTCCTAATAAAATGCTGCTTTCTTATTTGCTAATAAATTAAAGATTCTAAAACGTAAATGCTCTTTCTTTGAAGAATAAAGTTAATAAAAATTAGATTTGAAATGACAAGCTGGTCTTGTTTATTCATGGTCTAGTTACTATCAGTTGATCCAATCGCCTTATGTGATCTGTTTAATAAATGATAAATGTTCAAAACCATGGTAAAAGATGATAAAATGCAGTTGTATATAATAGTGTAAATAATAGGTGAGTGAATTTATTAATCAGACCACTAGATTCAGTTGCTCAAAAATTGTCTCATTGGTGTTATGGGCCTGTTTAAGTGTTTTATAATTAATGGTGAGTATTGAGGTAATAGGTAGTGTTGGTAAGACTGTTTTTCTATAGGAGCGCTGGATCACCTCTATCTCTGCATAAAAAAGTTTGTTCATAAATAAAGTGCTACATATGTATCAGAGTAATTTTCCAAGGTAACCCTTACAGTACTTGTTCCTAGAAAGTGCTTAATGTGTTTTCATTAAATACCAGATCATGCATATTTAAAAAGGGTACTCCTAAAGTGCTAATGCTCATTCATAAAGTGCCACTCATCAAATTCTTCTCAGGATCTGTATGATGATGTACAAAGTGACTGCCTGGTGGCTGTCCAATTGATCCTTATCACTCTCACAAAGCATGTAGTCTTTCTACATTGACCTATATCTCTGCATGGTATGGTCTGTTCTATAAGTAAAGTGTTACATATGTATCAGATTAATTTTCCTGAAAGTATCCTTTACAGTACTTATTCATAGAAAGTGCTAGTATTATTTCATTAACCCCTTCGCTGCGGCGGCTATTCCGCCGCAGAGCTAAAGGGGCGGGGCGGCCGTGCGGCGGCCGCATGCTGGTGACAGAACCGCTCCGTCACCAGCCGCGGTTGAGCTATGCTGGTGACGGAGCGGTTCCGTCATGACCCGCCCCGCTCTTTAGAACGCCCGCGCAGGCGCGAAATCAGCGCGGCGGCTGGGCCATGACGGAACCGCTCCGTCATCAGCACAGCTCAACTGTAGCTGATGACGGAGCGGTTCCGTCATCAGCAGGGGAGGGGTTAAAGTGCCAGATAGATATACATATATATATTTACACATGCACACACACATATATTATAGATGAATGGATAGAGAAAATAAACACACGCAACACACATGTTTACACTTGCAATTGACAAATTCACATCATATATATATATTTGTTTTTTTATGTATACTTACATTGTAAAACATAAATATGCACACTTAACCAGTGTGAAATGTATTTATTTTTACAATTAGAAAATAAATAAATAAATAAATAAATAAATAAATATATATATATATATATATATATATATATATATATATATATATATATATATATTCACTGAAAAAAACATAGGTTATAGACCATATATAGTTAGGAATTAGCATTTACAAAACCTTATTTTACTCACACAAAACCATTGAAATTTGCATATATAGTTAGTTTCACTAACTATATATCGCGCACCCGCAATCCACTGCTGATGATGTCACATATTACATCATTCATGACATGGTCAGTGACATCACTGATGACATCACTGATGACAACTCAAATGACATCACTGATGACAACATCCAGTGACTGTATGTTTCTGTAAAGTTAAAATATGTCTTACATATTGAAGAATGAGTGGATGTATAAGTGTCTGGATGAAGGATTTAGTAGCATGACTGACTGTATGAGAGAGTGATTAAATGTGTCTCACTGAGTGCATGGGTTAGTGACTAAACTGTCTTAATTTGTGCATCATTATATCTGTTGTTCTGTAAACTGCTGCATGTGTTGATCAGTAGCTATATGAGTAACTATATGGGTTATTGATTGGTTGCCCAAGTATTTGTACGGGAGTGTGTGGGTGGCTGGGAGGTGTGTGACTCTGTGCATAGATGTGTGAACAGTTGATTCACTAGATGTATGGGTTCAAAACTGCATGTGGAAACAGCTGTATGGGTGGTTGACTTTGTGCAAGAGTGTATTGGTGAGTGAATGGATATCTCAGTGCTACATGTCAAAGTAAGTACATTGGTAAAACACAGTACATGTGAGAGTTGACATATATAAATTACTGTGTATAAGAGCCAGTGAATGTGTGAGTGGCTGCATGGATCATTGTAAACTTGTATCAGTGATTGTATAAGAGAGTAAATATGTGTTAGAATATGTTTGAATAAGTAAGGTGTGTATAACTGTATAGTTGAGGAAATGGAGGTGTGATTGATTCTTTGCATGACTGACTAGGTGTATGAGTAACTCCATGGATCAGTGACAATCTGTGAGTGTCTGTTTACACTGAGTGTATCTAAGGTTATATTAGAGTCTGAAGATGTATTATCACATGAATGATGTCATCAGTGATGTTATCAGTGATGTCATTTGAGTTGTCATCAGTGATGCCATCAGTGATGTTACTGACCATGTCATGAATGATGTAATATGTGACATCATCAGCAGTGGATTGCGGGTGCGCGATATATAGTTAGTGCAACTAACTATATATGCGAATTTCAATGGTTTTGTGTGAGTAAAATAAGGTTTTGTAAATGCTAATTCCTAACTATATATGGTCTATAACCTATGGTTTTTTCAGTGAATTTTCAAGGTTTTGTAAATGCTAATTCCTAACTATATATGGTCTATAACCTATGGTTTTTTCAGTGAATTTCAATGTTTTTTTAATAGCAAATATCAAAAGCTGTAAAATGTATTCTTCTTTTAAAGGAAAAATATATTTGATATGTTTTTAATATAATTTTTTTATGTACATCATTTTTTTTAAATAATTTTTTTTGTTTCGCTACCGGTCCGCGCACCAGGTAGCTTCCCGTTAGCTCAATTTGGTGCCGCGACCCGCTCCGCGCACCGGGAAACGTTCCGTTAGCGCAACTGCCGCGTTCGAAAACAACATCGTGACGCGTCGCGTAAGCGCGACGTAGCGCGTTGCCGCGTAATGCGTCTTATGACGCGCCGCGTTAGCGCACTCGGAAGTGCTCTGGAGGGCGAACTGAGGCGCGAAGTGCAGCACCCCGGAAGCGCTCCGGGTGCGTAGCGGGACGCGTAACGTAAGCGTAAAAGGTCATGTGACCTGAAAATAACACTTTTCATTGGTTTAGAATTTTTTTTTCCCAAATGATGAAAGCCCCCACCTTTTTTCCTCACTCTGACTTTCAACTTTGTGAGAGGAAGACCTGTTTCTCATTATTCAGTGATGGCATCAGTAGTAGCTGCAGCTGGTGGACCCCCACCACCACCACAATCACCTAGGAAGGAAGGATATGGGGATATGTGTGCATGAAACTATGCTGGCTATGAAACTCGAGTAGTACATATCAAGAAACCTAAATGACTTCAAGAAACATTTTTAAACACATCAAGTAAGCAAATTATTCTCCCAGATTCATGGGGAAGTGACTTAAAATGCCCTAACACACATGGGGGCGTATTTACAAGGCCCTTGCACCACTTTTGCGTCACTTTTAACATGGGGAAAATAACGTGAAAGTGGCTCAAAGGCCTTGTAAATATGCCCCATGCTGGCTATGAAACTCTAGCAGTACATATCAAGAAACCTAAATGACTTCAAGAAACGTTTTTAAACATATCAAGTAAGCAAATTATTCTCCCAGATTCATGGGGAAGTGACTTAAAATGCCCTAACACACATGAGGGCTTATTTACAAGGCCCTTGCACCACTTTTGCGTCACTTTTAACATGGGGAAAATAACGTGAAAGTGGCTCAAAGGCCTTGTAAATATGCCTCATGCTGGTTATGAAACTCTAGCAGTACATATCAAGAAACCTAAATGACTTCAAGAAACGTTTTTAAACACATCAAGTAAGCAAATTATTCTCCCAGATTCATGGGGAAGTGACTTCAAATGGCCTAACACACATGGGGGCATATTTACAAGGCCCTTGCACCACTTTTGCGTCACTTTTAATATAAGGAAAATAACGTGAAAGTGGCTCAAAGGCCTTGTAAATATGCCCATGCTGGCTATGAAACTCTAGCAGTACATATCAAGAAACCTAAATGACTTCAAGAAACGTTTTTTAAACACATCAAGTAAGCAAATTATTCTCCCTGATTCATGGGGCAAGTGAAATATTTGTTTAAAGAAGCAGACACCATTAGCACTGAAACTCCACAGTTTTTTTCATTACAAACTCCTACTGTTTCAACTGCCATTTCATTCCCACACTTCATCTGACTGCAGCAGAACCTCCTCTCACCATGTTTTCAGTCTGGATTCTTGGACATAGTTACATCCACTGGGCTCACAGGTATGCTGATAACAGAAATTTACACAACCTCAATTTACAAAATGTGGAAATCAACTGGATTGGCCAAAGAGGATTGAGATGTCACCAATTGATACCATTGGTGAAAACCTTCTTGCATTTGCCAAACCCTGACCTCATAATAGTGCACTGTGGAGGAAATGATTTGGGCACTTTGACTGGGGTAGGTCTGGAAATGCTTTTAAAGGACACCTTTGAGCAATTGATGGCACTTTTTCCTCAAACTGCCTTGGTATATTCCAATATATGCCAAAAACAGAAATGGAGGTGGTCCAATCAATTTTGTCCACAAATTGAGAAAGCGAGGAAGCATGTAAATAAGTCTGTTTCAGCTTACATGAAAGACCATGGAATGGGCTCCATCTACAACAATAACTTGCGTTACTACATGCAAGATATCTACAGAGGAGATGGTGTGCACTTCTCAGATGAGGGGAACAGAGTTTTCATCCAGAATTTAAGACTGTGTATTGGTACCTACTTATAAGTACCTAAATCTTCCACAGACCCAAAAGCTCTTTTCAGAGCTACCCTAACTATGATCACTCTAAATAAATTTTAAATGTAACTTATTTTTTACTAAATTTCATGATTTACGCTTTCCGGAGCGCTACCCGGTTCGCGCACCGGGCGGTAACCGCGCGAAAATTAGATTTTTTTTGGGGGGGGCATATATGGGCCTCCTCATCCACCTTCACAAAACCTAGGGGGTCAGGATATGTCTCCCTTGCCCCCTTTTACACAATCCCAGCATTGTTTATCATCCATCTTGTGTCCAAATTAGACCTTGTTTATCATCCATCTTGTGTCCAAATTAGACCTTAACGCAAGATGGCAGACTCCCGTTACGCTACCGGTAAGCTACCCGGTTCGCGTACCGGGTAGCGCTTCCACCGCGAAAAATCGAACATTTTTATTTTTTTATTTTTTTGCCCGCGGGGCCCTTTATTAGCCCCAACATCAATCGTAGGGGGTCAGGAGGGGTCTACCTTGCTCCCTTTTATTCATTTCCCCCTTAGTTTATTTCTACCTCTTGTCTCTCGATCCTACCGAGAGACAAGATGGCGGCCGCTCCGAACTGTTGAGAATGTTCACAGTCACCGGAGAGCCAATCCGCTTCTCCTCGCGAAGTTCTGTTACGCATCTGGTACACGAACCGGTACGCTGTCACAGATATATATATTTTTTTTAACCTAAAATACTCAAAATCCACTGGAGCACATATCTTGAGACCTAGCAAAGGCACATCGGACTACCAGTCCCTACAATTTTGCCAAGTTTCATAGAAATCCATTCAGCCGTTCGAGCTAAAAGTGAGTCCAACCGCCCTATGGAAAACTCAATGTTAAAAACACGTTTTGGGACCCCCCTTTTTTCTCGGCCCCCACTTTACGAAACCCCCCCAAACGTTTAAGGGACGCTCAGAAACAAAATGTGCCATTTTCCTGAAAAATTCAGCCAATTCCGTCCTTCAACGCCAAAGTTATTCAACATTGAATTTTCAGAAATCCCTATTCAAAAAAATCCTAACTAGATATACCTACTGGCGACCGCCAGTAGGTAATATATATATATATATCTATATCTATGTATATATATATATATGTATATATATATATATATATGTATAGAATACCAATATGTGTATATATATATTCACAGAAAAAAACATAGGTTATAGTCCATATATAGTTAGGAATTTGCATTTACAAAACCTTGAAAATTCACTGAAAAAACCATTGGTTATAGACCATATATAGTTAGGGATTAGCCTTTTCAAAACCTTATTTTAGTCGCATAAAACCATTGAAATTCCATATATAGTTAGATGCGCTAACTATATATCGCGCACCCGCAATCCACTGCTGATGATGTCACATATTACATCATTCATGACATGGTTAGTGACATCACTGATGACATCACTGATGACATCTCAAATGACATCACTGATGACATCACTGATGACAACATCCAGTGACTGCATGTTTCTGTAAAGTTAAAATATGTCTTACATATTGAAGAATGAGTGGATGTATAAGTGTCTGGAAGAAGGATTTAGTAGGTGCATGACTGACTGTATGAGAGAATGATTAAATGTGTCTTAATGAGTGCATGGGTTAGTGACTAAACTATCTTAATTTGTGCATCATTATATCTGCTGTTCTACAAACTGCTGCATGTGTTGATCAGTAGCTATATGAATAACTGTATGGGTTATTGATTGGTTGTCCAAGTATTTGTATGGGACACTGAGTGTGTGTGTATGGGTGGCTGGGAGGTGTGTGACTCTGTACATAGATGTGTGAGTAGTTGATTCACTATATGTATGGGTTCAAAACTGCATGTGGAAACAGCTGTATGGGCGGTTGACTGTGCATGAGTGTATTGCTGAGTGAATGGATATCTCAGTGCTACATGTCAAAGTAAGTACATATGTAAAACACAGTACATGTGAGAGTTGACATATATAAATAACTGTGCATAAGAGCCAGTGAATGTGTGAGTGGCTGTATGGATCATTGTGAACATGTATCAGGGATTGTATAAGAGAGTAAATATGTGTTAGTATATGTTTGAATAAGTAAGGTGTGTATAACTGTATAGTTGAGGAAATGGAGGTGTGATTGATTCTTTGCATGACTGACTAGGTGTGTGAGTAACTCCATGGATGAGTGACAGTCTGTGACTGTCTGTTTACACTGATTGTATCTAAGGTTATATTAGAGTCTGAAGAGGTTCATGGTATTATCACATGAATGATATCATCAGTGATGTGATCAGTAATGTCAAATGAGATGTTATCAGTGATTTTATCAGTGATGTCATTTGAGATGTCATCAGTGATGTCATCAGTGATGTCACTAACCATGTCATGAATGATGTAATATGTGACATCATCAGCAGTGGATTGCGGGTGCGCGATATATAGTTAGCGCATCTAACTATATATGGAATTTCAATGGTTTTATGCGAGTAAAATAAGGTTTTGAAAAGGCTAATCCCTAACTATATATGGTCTATAACCAATGGTTTTTTCAGTGAATTTTCAAGGTTTTGTAAATGCAAATTCCTAACTATATATGGACTATAACCTATGGTTTTTTCTATGAATTTCAATGGTTTTTTAATAGCAAATATCAAAAGCTGTCAAATGTCAAGTACGTGATAGGTAAAAACGTTTTCGTGTTTATGCACGCTGATGTGCTTTGAACGCTGCCCCCCCTCCCCTCTTTTCTCTTAGTAGTACTCTCTCTTTGCAGATAGTGAAGGGTAGTTAACGCAGACCTTTACCCCCGTTGTAATCCGTCGTGCCTGCTTGTCTCTCCATTTGATTGATTGTTATCCAAGCATTTACTATTTTAGAATTGGTTCTCTTTGGTTCATTCTCTATTTACAAACAAGCACAAAGTCGCAATACTCTGTTTAGTCTTTGCAGATAGTGAAAAATCGTGTAAAAAATTAAAAGTAATCGAGCAAAATCAGTAGACCACTAATTGGATCTCTTTTTGACCTCGCTAAAATAGAAACATTAGGAACAACCCTTCATGAGAAATACGAAAATAGTGAGATGAACTGAGCTCCACACCATGAGGGCTGCAAGACAGCTCGGCTACGTCACCCACCCCGCCCAAAATAACGACAAACCCTATGCAAATATTAAAAATATAGACAACACACCAGCAAAATAACAGGGTAAAACATTTTATTAAATAACTATTTACATTACGTTGGTTTATGAGATGATGTCAGTAGTGGACCGATGTGTGAATAGGTCGGAAGCAGCACAAGGCGCCAAGATCCGGATGGCAAGTCCTGGATGTTGGGTGCCATAGTTCAGAGTTCTGAGCAGCGCTTGTAACACTGTCTGAAGCTTATTTCCACCTACTGCAGCTTCACTATTCTCAAAGTAAGTGGGGGTCGTTTGTGGACCTGACTGCATTTGAAAACAATGTTATATGGTACCTCCCTAAACCGCTTGACGGAGGCCCCCGAGGGGCGGTGTGATGGCACGGACTCGGAGAAGACGCTTGGCTCCGACCCCCTCCCCAAGTCTTATAGCACCGGTGTAGCCTGAGATCGCCCCCGACATAGGCGGGCGGCTCCCGGGGTCCGGCGGAACTTTTTGCCTTTTGATGACTCTTCTATTCTGGACCTTGTCCCACAATCCGTTTGACCTGAAGACACGCTGTAGTGGGGCGCCCCTTTACCGTTTTAGTTGCCATTCCGCCCGCTTTTGCTACTCTGTGCCTCTTCCGCCATTCAGCTGTTTACCGCCCGCTCTTGCGACTAGAGCGTCTCGCTCACCATGTAGTTGAGTTGCTCCCGCTCTTGCGATGCAACGATAAGCGACTGCCACAGGACTCTCAAAATGGCAGCCGGCTCTTCAGATTTGGGCGTGGTCCACTAAAATGGCCCTGGGACACCTTGGAACTCGGACGCTTCCCTGATAGGGCTTGGGTCCCATTCTCGAAAGCGTCCCCTCAGCCGTGAAGATTCTACAAAAGTCTTGGGGGCCCCCGACTCCCGCAGGCTTCTGGTGGGTAGCGGCTGCCATGTTTGCTCGTGGAATGGCCACGACGGACCTACGAGATGGTAGTGCTCTCATGCTGACGCCAGCTTTAGTCTGAAACATCCAGAAACACTGTAGACTACCAATTCGATCAGTTCCGGTAGTGCCCCAACATGACCCGGTAGAGAAGAACTTGCCCTCCCCTCTTTGACTGATGGTTCTTGTTGCCTGTCCCCTCTGTTGTCATTTAACAGAACTTTTTGGACTGCTGAAAGGGGTTGTGTTCCGAACGCTGGTTGGTGGAGACATTTTGACTATATTCTTGACCTACGTTGTCGCGTAATGCGTTATATGACACGCCGCGTTAGCGCACCCGGAAGTGATCCGGGGCGCGGCGCGCAGCACGTAACGTAAGCATAACAGGTCATGTGACTAAAAAATACGCTTTTTATTGATTTCGAACTTTTTTTTTTTAAACATATATGTTATAATATTCCAGGCTAATGTACTTTCCCGGAAAATTTACAACTGTCCTGCAAGTAAAATATATTCCTTTTTCGAGAAAAAGGGCGTTTCTTCGTACCATGACGGGGCCTGCTGTCTTAGTCGCCGATACGCCTGATTATCAGATTCTTATCGATCACTTTATGTTGCAGGAGTGGAAAACACAACTGCCCTTGACCATTTATCTTTACTGCGTTCCTACGTATTATACCTTTTATCCGTCATGTAATTGGACTGCTTTATTTCACTTGCCTTTTACTGATTCGAAAACAGTGACTAAAAGTAAAAACTTTACCAATGTAAATACTACTACCATGTTTTGTTTTAAAAACCTTTATTGTGAAAATGTCAGTATACAAATACGGGCCTATAACCACGTGGGCCGGCCACGGAGCAAACTGAAATCGTATATGATGAGGAGACATTTACATTATAGAGGAACGTAACGAGCGGGCCATTAGGTTGCAAGAACTAAGGTGTCTAACAGTTGCGGAATCGGTGGACGTACATTTTGTAATTAAATTACGACAGGGCCAGTTACAAAAAAATTATCTAAATATACATTTGCGGGCAAGTACCATGGGTGACGTTAATTCGAACTTTCAATACTACAGTAATCAATAACACATCAGAACTTAATATCAATAGGGATGTCAAAATATTCAATCAATTCTCGTCCCCGCCCGCCATGAGCATCAAAACAGCATTCATATCTCGTGATATCAAGGTTGTTCAACCAGTACACAACAAGGAGTTACGAGTCCCATTTATACCGGCGCCATTTTGGGCGAGGCCGGGCAGGTCCAAGATATAGTCAAAATGTCTCCACCAACCATCGGCCAGACCAGAACCCATTTCGGCCCTTTATGCTACAAGATGGTGTCTTCCATTCAGAAAATATTTTTGGCAGCATTTTGAAAGGAAAGATAAACAGCTGTTCTCCTAGTGAGTCTCACATTGTTACATTTAGGAAGAATGTTGAAGAGTAGTATGTGGAAAATCTGAAGCCATTTTTCTACAAACTCTCAATCAGCCTTGGATGGAAAAAAAATCCTGAAGAATGTACAAACTGAAAACCAATTTTTGTCTGTATAGCATCAACAGCAACACTTGAGTCAGCTTTGTGTGAAGCCGCCATTTTGATTCAATCAATAACGTCCCCCTGCACACATTCAGGGACCTGGTCGTGTCTTCAGGTGAAACGGATTGTAGGACAAGAAGCAAAAAGGAAAAGGAAAAAAGTTCCGCCGGACCTCGGGAGCCGGCCGCCTATGTCATGTGCGATCTTTGGCCACACCAGGGCAATAGTGAAGCTGCAGCAGGTGCAAATAAGCTTCAGACAGTCTTACAAGCACTGCTCAGAACTCTCAACTATGGCACTCAACATCCAGGACTTGTCATTCGGATCTTGGCGCCTTTTGCTGGTTCCGACCTATTCACACATCGGTCCACTACTGACATCACCTCTTTCGGCGCAGCATTGTAGGATGGCCACACCAGTGCGGCAACTTGCTGGACACCACCTCGGTGCCATCCGGATCTCGGCGCGTTCGAGTCACTGTACCGCAAAAGTGACCGGAACTCAGCTGGACACGCCGTCTTTCGGCGCAGCATTGTAGGATGGCCACACCAGTGCGGCAACTTGCTGGACACCACCTCGGTGCCATCCGGATCTCGGCGCGTTGTGCTGCCTTCGGCCTATTGTAGCCGCAAGTGCGGACGCAACTCAGTTGGACGGCGAGTGAAACGCTAAGGGGCGCCCCACTGCAGCCGAGGAGCCTCCACCTTGGGGGAGACGCACAGCCCCCACTGACTGACGCGACCTCACAGGCCAATGGGGCGCCCCACGCCGACTTTCGGCGCAGCATTGTAGGATAGCCACACCAGTGCAGCAACTTGCTGGACACTAACTCGGTGCCATTCGGATCTCGGCGCGTTGTGCTGCCTTCGGCCTATTCGCACATCGGTCCGCTACTGACGCCGCCTCACGTGCCAACGGATTTTCTACGCTTTTTCTAGCCCTATGCCGCATAACAGGTCATGTGACTTGTTTATAAAACTTTTCATTGGTTCATTTTACTTTTGGTTTCCTAAAGATGGAAGGCTTGGTCATATGACCTAACAATAACACTTTTGATTGGTTTAGAACATTTTTTTTTCCCAAACGCTGAAAGCCCCACCTTGTTTCTGGATAATTCAGACTGAAGCTGGCGTCAGCATGAGAGCACCACCATCTCGTGGCTCCGTCGTGGTCATTCCGCGAGCAATCATGGCAGCCGCTCCCCACCGGAAGCCTGCAGGAGTCGAGGGCCCCCAAGACTTTTGTAGAATCTTCACGGCTGAGGGGACGCTTTCGAGAATGGAGCCCAAGCCCTAGCAGGCAAGCGTCCGAGTTCCAAGGTGTCCCAGGGCCATTTTAGTGGACCAGGCCCAAAACCAAAGAGCCGTCCGCCATTTTAAGAGTCCTGTGGCAGCCGCCTATCGCTGCACTGCAAGAGTGGGCGGAAGTCAACAACATGGTGAGCGAGACGCTGTAGCCGCAAGAGCGGGCGCAACTCAGCTGGATGGCCGCCACCTGGGGAGGCCCGTTCACGCCGCCTCCCCCACGCCCCCCCCGGGCCGCCCCACGCCAATTTTCGGAGCAGCATTGTAGGATACCAAAACCAGTGCGGCAGTTTACTGGACATCACCTGGGTGCCATCCACATCTCAGCGCGTTCTGCTGCCTTGGGACTATTCGCACAACAGACCGCTACTGACGAGGCCTCCCCCCGCACCACCCGGGACGCCCCACGCTGTTTTTCTGAGCTGCATTGTAGGAAACCAAAAACCAGTGCGGCACCCAGGTGACATCACCTGGGTGCCGTCCAGAACTCAGCACGTTGTGCTGCCTTGGGACTATTCGCACAAAAGACAGCTTCTGACCATTGTTGGGTTTTTTTGTTAAAAAATGTTTAAATCTATTTACAGTTTTTGTTGCGTTCGTTATATTTAAAAGTTAATAAAGTTTTATAATCCTACTTTGTTGGAGTGCTATATATTTTTAAAAAATCGGGTGAATGGGACCTTGAATCGGGTTATTGTCATGTGTGGGCTTTGCAAGTGTACTGCTACAGGATCGAACATTTCAAACTCAAATGCACGTTCTTTTTCTTACCTTTCCGAAGCATGGAGCGCAATAGCAGGCAGAGAAAGGGTGATGCAAGTGTTGAACACTGCCTGGCCTGGCAAGTTGCTGGCAGTGCCCCCCCCCCCGCCCGCTCCTGAAAGAGGACACACACACACCGCCGCCCGAGTACTTCACAGATCTTTAAAAGACCATGCGCTTGTTCATGAGGCTTAAATGGTTTATCACCCCTTCTAGAACCCCTGCATCGACCCTCTGACGTTTCCTGGAAGAATTACCACGTAACACAATACCAAGCCCTGTCACCTGAAACCCCCGAGGAATCGTGGGGCATATTATCAAGGGGGTTTATCTCCGCTTTTTTGGCTTTAAAAGCCAAGAAAGCGGAGATAAAATTATCTCCCTATTACCAAGCTGTCGCTAACACCAGTTAGTGACAGCTAAAAGGAGATAGCGACCATCTTGGGCCCCGCTTTGCATGTCAGTGATATTTATCACTAATGACATGCAAAGTGGACGTGCCAAGATGTTAACGACTGGAAACAGTCCCTAACATCGCTATCTCCTATTACCAACTTTTGGAGATATTCGCGCTAAGCGCGAATATCTCCAAAAGCTAACACCTGCCCTGAGCAGTTCTTAGCCATGTTATCCAATGGGAGGTGGATAACATGGCTAAGAGCATTTGCTCGATAATGCATGAATATCGCTGACTTTTCAGCGATATTCATGCATTGCGGCCGTTTTTTATCGCATTTGCGATAAACCTTGCTAATAGCAAGGTTTATCTGCGATAAAAATCGCCGATGTGCGGCGATAATTTTTGTCTCTAAACAAGTTAGAGACAAAAATTATTGCTAGTTGTTGGTAATATGCCCCCGGGTTTTTGCTTGCAGAAATCGGGAGGCGGGAGACTAGCACTGAAATCAGTAGTCTCACGCCTGAATCGGGAGGGTTGGCATGTCTGGATTCTCTACAGCTGGGGCCATAAACTACATCCGCAGGGCTAGGTGATAGCCTGGGACCGGCCTGGCATCTAAAATGGCTGCCGTGCACGACAAAATTGTGGCATTGGAAAAAAGGCAAGATGGCGCAGACAATGTTTATCAATAAGGATTCATTTATAACAAAATATTTTATCGCACTGACAAATTGGCGGTCAACACTTCCTGATTTCCATCGAATCGAACGTTAACAGACGTCACGCAGCAAAAGAAATAAAAAGCTCACGCACAGCCGCTGGAAGACATGTATCAACATATATGAGCCTCCTCAGCCACCCTCAGAAAACATAAGGGATCAGGATACGTCTCCCGCACCCCCTTATACCTAGTAATTTAATTAAAACAAAACACAAAATGGCGAATTCCCGTTTCGCTACCAGTTTGCGGCCCGGGAAGCGCTTCTACCGTGAAAAATCAATAGTTTTTTCCCCACGGGACCCTTTAATAACCCCAACATCATTCCTAGGGGGTCAAGAGGGGAATACCTTGCCCCCTTTCATTAAATTCCCCCTTCGTTTTTCACCTCTTCTTCTCTCTCGATCCTACCGAGAGACAAGATGGCGCACGCACAGCCGCTGGAAGACATATATCAACATATATGAGCCTCCTCAGCCACCCTCAGGAAACATAAGGGATTAGGATATGTCTCCCGCACCCCCTTATACCTAGTAATTTAATTAAAATGAAACACAAAATGGCGAATTCCCGTTTCGCTACCAGTTTGCGGCCCAGTTCGCGGCCCGAGAAGCGCTTCTACCGTAAAAAAATTTTTTTTTTTATTTTCCCCACGGGACCCTTTAATAACCCCAACAACATTCCTAGGGGGTCAAGAGGGGTATACCTTGCCCCCTTTCATTAAATTCCCCCTTCGTTTTTCACCTCTTCTTCTCTCTCGATCCTACCGAGAGATAAGATGGCGGCCGCTCCGGACTGTTTAGAATGTTGACAGACACCGGGGAGCCAATCAGCTTCGCATCGCAAAGTTCCGTTTCGCGAAAAGTAAGCGGACCGGAGCGCAGCCCGGAGCGCTGTTACAGATATATATCTTGTTTTGAACGTTAATTTCTCAAAATCCACTGGAGCACATATATTGAGACCTAGCAAAGGCACATCGGGCTAACAGTCCCTACAATTTTGCCAAGTTTCGTGCAAATCCATTCAGCCATTCGAGCTAAAAGTGAGGCCAAAGGCCCTATGGAAATTAACATGGGAAAAACGCGTTTTGGGACCCCCCTTTTGCCTCGGCCCCCCCTTTAGGAAACCCCCCCAAATTTTAAGGGGCTGCTCAGAAACAAAATGTGCCATTTTCCTGAAAATTTCAGCCGATTCCGTCCACAAACGCCAAAGTTATTAGACATAGAATTTTCAAAAGTTCCATAGACAAATAATCCTAACTATATATACCTACTGGCGAACGCCAGTAGGTAATATGTATATATATATATATGTATATATATATATATGTATATATATATATGTGTATATATATATATATATATATATATATATATATATATATATATATATACATATACATATTTTCTCCAATCCTGTCGATTTGCTTTAGAAAACAGGCGCTGAATCCGTGGGGTCTTGTTCAGAAACAAGTTTATTTTCCTTAGTGCTTCGTTTGACACGTTTCGACGGATACAACCGTCTTGCTCACAACAAAGATTAACATTACGTGAGTGCTTTTAAACATGTCAAGTGCTCATTGGATCATGTGATGGTTCACTTGTAGTCATGACAACCAGTTTACCGTGATCACTGGAAAGTTACAGCTTTACATATTTACTCAGCCAAAACTGTCATGTTTTTGCTTTCTTACTCATTGTTTCAGCTGCACATTTTTACATCAGCTATGAATAAAAGACAATTAAATAGCATTGTCATTTACCAACGCACAATTAATTTTATCATTGCTAACATTTCATTTGCACAAATCTTACATCTTTATGCTCGTGTTCAGTTCATGTACATGTGTAATTCTTGAAAAACGCAATCGGTTTATACATTTTTTACCGCATTACATTTAATGTTTTGTTTTGGATTGAAGGTTGGTTATAAAGGGTCTAGTGCCCGTTTGACCATATTAGTAGTAGTATTACTATAAGAACCTACATGTCATGAGGTTCTCACGAATAAAGCCCATGTGGGCAATTAATTATCCAATTGCAGTGTTAAACCCAACTCATTAAGTTTATCCAATGTACATTGTCCTGCTCAATCCCTCTGCTTAGTTGCAATGATAAGTCGACCTTGAATTATGAAACCACCAATAATTAATGTGAACGTGTTTTGGATTTCTTATGATACATGACATGTATCTATTAAGTGACATTAATTTTACTATTCTCTTGCGGAGGAAGGGTTGGGGACCACTCAGAAGTCTCTTGAAAATCGATTAACTTTTTCTGTTTATAAGTGTACACTTAGTGCTTCGTCTGCATTCAAACCTTGTGGGGCCTTACTGTCCAGGAGAACAATGTATCTTGATTCAAGTCTTCGGAGGGCTAATTGTCTATTTCCCCCTCTAATGTTTTTCTTCACATGGTCAATGACGAAGTACTTGATATTTTCTGCTTTGCCCTCATGTTTGGAATTAATATGCCTTGCCACTGGATATGCTGGGTCATTGTTCTTTATGGCCCTAAGATGCTGTAGCACCCTTACGTGGGCAGGATGTATTGTGCTTCCCACGTATCTTTTGTTGCAACTACATAGCAAAACATAGACTGCAAAGTCTGTCTTGCACGTGTAGTTTGCACGTATTTCTAGTGGTTTTTTCCTATATGGAACATCAACTGTGGTGACGTTTGTTCCATATTGGCATGCTTTGCATTTCATACACTTATAAAAGCCATTCTTGGTTTTCAACCATGGTGATTCTTTTTTCTTCAACACTGGGGCATTCTCTACCAGTTCTTCCTTCATACTTTTGGATTTCCTAAAAGTCAGTTGCAGGGTTTTGTTGCAACTTTTCCCTATCACTGGGTCATTACGGACTATGGGCCAATGTCTATAGATTATCTTTCTCAGTTGTTTGTGATAGGCATTGTACCCTGTGATAAGGCGTGGGGTTCCTGTATTTTCTTCAGACATAAGTCTTTTCTATCCCTAAATTCACATTTCTGTTCCGCTGTTTTTAATGTATGTTCAGGATAGCCTCTAAGCCGTAATCTACTGAACAGACTTGCCTTAGAATTCCTGTAGCCTGTGGTTGTGCTGCAGTTCCTTTTCATTCTAAGGCATTCAGCATAGGGGATGCTTTCAATATATATATCTGCGCAAACTCCAAAAGCAGCCACTACTGGTTCTTGTGAAAATCAGAACCCTCCAGGCAAATATATATATATATATATATATTCACTGAAAAAACCATAGGTTTCACACCAGTTATAGTTAGGAATTGGCATTTAAAAAACCTATTAAATTCACTGAAAAAACCATAGGTTTCACACCAATTATAGTTAGCTGGAAATTTTACTGACATAAAACCATTGAAATTCCCACGTTATAGTTAGTTGGACTCACTATAACTTGCACGTGTAATGCACTGCTAATGACGTCACATATTACATCACTCATGACATGGTCAGTGACCTGATTGTACCTAACTATATAATGGCTTCAGTAGCAGCAGCAGCTGGTGCATCTGCACCACCACCACCACCACAACCACCAAGAGGACCACCACAAGATTACATTGGTGGTCAACAAGAGGAGGAAGAGGAGAAGGAGGAGGAGGAGGAGGAGGAGGAGGAGGGGAGGAGAAGATGGCTTGAAGAACACAATACCCCATACCAGCCAAGACCACACATTATATGGGAGTTTTTTTCGATCCCAGAGGGGAAGAAAAAAGTAAATGCAGCCAAGGTGACTTGCCTAATCTGTGGCATGGAACTTTCTAGGGGGAACCCTAATAAAAAATATTCATTCGGGAACAACACAATGATTAGACACATGCAGCGCAAGCATACAATAAACTATTCTGCTGCAGAGTTGAGGGAACTGGCCAGAAACCCCCCCCCCCCAAACTACAAGCACCACCTCAAAAAGAAAGCAACGCACTCCGTCGGGACAAGAGGCAAGAGAGACGATGCCTTGCATTCAGCCACGGTTTGCGGATTTCCGAATAACCTGTAAACAATGTGGGAAGACCATCTCCTACGGAGAACAGAGCGTAAAGCTCATCGTCCTCTCTGGGGACAACCACAAATGCCCCAATAAACCCTAATTATTTATTTTCTTTTTTGTTTTTGCTCCAGTTGAGCGATTTTCAATTCCCTGTTTTTTCGTTTCTCCTCATGAAAAACAAAAAAATATAAAACTGTTCAGAAAACCCCCAAAAAGTTAAAAATGTTCAAAAAAACAATAAAAAAATATAAAACAACAAAAAGAAGAAAAAAACAGTTCTTTTTAGAACTACCTCCAATTTATAAAAAAAGGCAACTTTTTTTAAAAACTCTGTCATTCTTTTTTCCCCATGGTCCACTCTCTGGTCCGCTCCCCGGTGCACGTACCGGGCGCTCCCCCCGCGCAAATCAAAAAAAATTTTTTTTTTGCCCCACTGGGCCCTTTTATGGCCCCCACATCAAACCTAGGGTGTCAGGGGGGGTCTATCCCTGCCCCCTTATGGTCATTTCCCCCTTTTTTTTTCCACCTCTTGTGTCTCGATCCTACCGAGACAAAGGATGGCAGCCGCTCCGGACTGTTTCGAATGTTTACAGACACCCGAGAGCCAATCAGCTTTCCGTGCGCACCTCGCGTGGCGCGCCCGGAGCTCTCCCCGGTGCGCTTACCGGGGCGCTGCCATAGATATATATAATTTTTTGAACCTAAATTACTCAAAATCCACTGGAGCACATATCGGATGTATGACGTTACAACGCATACTTTTACTCCGCATACCATTACAACGCGGTATTCACAACGCATACCACTACAACGCATGGCGCTTTGGGGTGCTGGATAGTGGTAAGTATAATTTACTATTCTGACTCCAGTCCCCGTGGACCCTAGGGAAGGTGTTGGATAGTACATTAAACTTACCTCTTATCCTAGAGCGCCCCCCAGCGCTATGCGTTGTAATGGTATGCGTTGTAATGCCTGCGTTGTAGTGGTAGTGCGTTGTAAAAAATGCGTTGTAACAGGTGAATACCGCACATATCTTGAGACATAGCAAAGGCACATCGGGCTACCAGTCCCTACAATTTTGCCAAGTTTGGTGGTAAAACATTCAGCCGTTCGAGCTAAAAGTGAGTTTGACCGCCCTACGGAAATTAACATGGGAAAAACACGTTTTGGGACCCCCCTTTTATCTCGGCCCCGCTTGACGAATCCCCCCGAAACTTTCAAGGAAGAACCGGAGCTCCGCGAGGCAAATTTGTGGAAATTTTCAGGCAGATTCGTCAACCGGCGCCAAAGTTATTCCAAATAGAATTTTGAGATTTTGCATTGAAGAAAATCCTAACTATAACTACCTGCTGGCGACCGCCAGTAGGTAATATATATATATATATATATATATATGTATATATATATATATGTGCACACACTCCTGGTCTCAGTCCATCCACGGAAAAACCAGAGTCGGAGCCCAATTGCAGTACGGTGCTGTCAGTTTTTAATCAGCAGAAGAAAACACCTAACGCGTTTCGAGACCAGCCGATCTCTTGCTCACGGGTGGAGCTCACCGGTACCAACATTCATTTAAAGTGACATACTATGTTTTGAAGTGCAACACGTGATCATAGACATAAAGAAAATATACAAATTAATGCCATGTCTCCAATTTGAAATAAATGTTTCATGTAAACATTCGTATCGCTTTCATATACAGAAACCAGAAAGCAAAAGGGAGTCACATTTCATCGAGCAGTCAGAATTTGAAAATACAGCAATAAACATAAATGTTTTTGAGCAATGTTCTCATTATATCGGGCCAAGTAGTCCCCGGCACCAGTTGCTTATGTTTGTGTTCAATCCACACAAATACAAATAATTATTTAGTTCATAATTAGCGGTACAGCCCAAGAGGGGATATGTCGTATAGTTCTGTTAAGCTCTTGAAGTGACTTCCAAATTCAGACCAAGTGGGCAAAATCAAAAAAGCGGTTCATGTTCATGTAAGAGAAAAAGAAAGGACATAGCTATATATGACAGTTCTTACTTTACAGATCTGTGTACTATTAAAACCAATTTTAAAATTAGAATTCAGTTACCTAAGAAGCAGCATCCTATCTTTACACCAATTGAACTACATATCACGTCTGGAGGTGAATCGCGAACTCTTCCCCCAAATTGTGTCCTACAGGCTGCATAGTATTATACATTATAATATACTTTGATTCTAGTTTTCGCAACTCCAGCCACCTGTTGCCTCCCCTCTCATTGCTCCCAATGCTGTCCAGAACATAAAATTTCATCAAATTTGGATTTTTGTTGTGTTTATCGGCAAAGTGCCTGGCTACAGGGTATTGCTGATTCACATTCCTGATTGCTCTCTGATGTTCCAAAATTCTAAGTTTGGCCTGTTGACATGTATCTTAAAGAAGGTTTAACGCAATTGTCTGATGAATATAATTATGCAAAAGCAACTAGAGAGGACTATAATGTATCCAAATGTGCATATGGGGACAAACTTTGTGATTGGAAAGCAAGGGGGTTGATAGAAGATGATGAGTATAACAACCTCCATGTTAAATATCCCAAAATATCTGCACTTTATTTACTTCCCAAGTTGCACAAAAACCTTCAGACACCCCCGGGTAGACCTATTGTTTCATCGGTGGGTAGCCTTTACGAAAACACTAGCAGGTATATAGACCACTTCCTGCAGCCTTTTGTCACCAGTTTGCCCTCGTATGTGAGGGACTCATCTGACTTTCTGCGAATCATTAATGACATTACTTGGAATCCGGAGTACTGGCTGGTGAGTTTTGACGTCACCAGCCTGTACACCAGCATTCCCCAGGAACTTGGGGTAGAAGCATGTACATTTTATCTAAAGTAGAGATCGATCTCTCTTTTGTCACACACCAACATGCTTCTTGACATGATGTGGGATTGCTTGACCAACAATTACTTCATCTTCAACAAATCACTGTTCAAACAAACCAGGGGGGTGGCGATGGGTACTTGCTTTGCCCCCAGCCTAGCATGTTTGTATCTGGGCTGGTGGGAGGAGCTAGTGGTGAATAAGATCTCCCACTTTAGTACCCACGTCATCCTCTGGAAAAGATATATCGACGATATTTTCTGTATTTGGAGCGGCACCCTCGACCAGATACATGAATTTGAGTCTATCCTGAATGAAAATTCTCTCAACCTAAGGTTTACCAGTGTTATCAGTAAGGAACAGTTGGATTTCCTGGACATAAGGTTAGAAGTCAAGGAAGGAACTTTAAAAAGTGTCCTATTTCGGACATCCACAGCAGGAAATAGCCTGCTCCATGCAGGGAGTAGTCATCCCCCTAGCCTTATACGTAGTATACCAATAGGCGAGCTAATCAGGGCCAAAAGAAACTAGCTCGGCTGAAAGTTTTTCTAGAGAGAGCCAGACAATGGTCAAGCGGTTTTCTGAAAGGGGCTATAGCCAGAAAGTCATCCAGCAGGCACTCACCAGGGTCAATACTATGGACAGGAGCGAGCTGCTAATTCCCAAACAACACAGCACTGATGAAAAGGTACGTTTTATAACTACCTACAACAGCCAATCCTGGAAACTACGTAAATGTCTATCTAAGTATTGGGATACACTCAAGCTTGATAAGGATGTAAAAGAAGCTATTTAAATTGGTTTTAATAGTACAAGGATCTGTAAAGTAAGAACTGTCATATATAGCTATGTCCTTTCTTTTTCTCTTACAGGAACATGAACCGCTTTTTTGATTTTGCCCACTTGGGCTGAATTTGGAAGTCACTTCAAAAGCTTAATAGAACTATACGACATATGCCCACTTGGGCTGTACCGCTTTTTATGAACTAAATAATTATTTGTATTTGTGTGGATTGAACACAAACATAAGCAACTGGTGCCGGGGACTACTTGGCCCGATATAATGAGAATGCGAAGTGTTACAAGGCTACTTAGCCAACGGAACATTGCTCAAAAACATTTATGTGTATTGCCGTATTTTCAAATTCTTACTGCTCAATGAAATGTGACTCCCGTTTGTTTTCGGGTTTCTGTACATGAAAGCGATGCGAATGTTTACATGAAACATTTATTTCAAATTGGAGACATGGCATTAATTTGTATATTTTCTTTATGTCTATGATCACGTGTTGCACTTCAAAACATAGTATGTCACTTTAAATGAATGTTGGTACCGGTGAGCTCCACCCGTGAGCAAGAGATCGGCTGATCTCGAAACGCGTTGGGTGTTTTCTTCTGCTGATTAAAAACTGACAGCACCGTACTACAATTGGGCTCCGACTATGGTTTTTCCGTGGATGGACTGAGACCAGGAGTGTGTGCATATTGAGGGGCTGGCGAACCCCGTTGTGAGCCCGGCGTTGAAGTGGCTTAAGCACGCCATCCTTGTGTGTGTGTATATATATATATATATATATATATATATATATATATATATATATATATATATATATATATATATATATATATATATATATATATATATATATATATATATATATATCCATACTCTTATTATAAAGAGAGAGCCCAAACCTTTGAGGCGGGTAAGCTCAAGAAGTACAGCACCAATCACAACACCCAAAACAGCATTGGAAAGAACAGTTGCAGCAGATGGACACAGGCTATACAGGTGCCCTCCATATACAATACAAAGGTAAAAGAACCTTAGGGGTAAAGTAGTCCCTTGTGGGCATGGGCGTTGTGCTGTCAGCGATGGGCGCAGCAAACAAACCTTCACAGGACTCCCTTGTCGGCGTGTGCGTTGTAAGAGGGGCGTGGACAAACAGCAAACAGCAATGGGCGTGGCATTCACGAGGCGCGAGGCGCGCCATTCCCCGGTATTACTGCTAAAAGCAAAAACAGCAGTCTAAACAAAAACATTTACATTACTTAAAAACATTCACATTACTCCCTTGTGGGCCTGGCAGTTGTGAGAGGGGCGTGCCAAAACATCAATCGGCGTGGCATTCACGGGACGCGGCTCGTGGCCGTTGTGAGAGGGGCGTGGCCAAACACCAATGGGCAAGTCTTCACAGGCCGCGGCATTCACGCGGCATTACATGCTCACCCCTTAACATATTACTCCAGGACTCAAGCGGGGGCTCAAGACAGTCAGCCTACCAGCAGGGATTACAAGCTTCGCATATTGCTACCGTGCTTCGCATATTGCTACAGTGCTCAGGCAGGGGCTCAAGCCACTCAGCCTACCAGCGGGGAGCACAAGCTTCGCATATTGCACAAAGCTTCGCATAGTGTTTGGGTGCTCAGCCGGGGGCTCGAGCCACTCAGCCTACCAGCGGGGAGCACAAGCTTCGCATATTGAGCCGGTGCTCAGGCGGGGGCTCAAGCCACTCAGCCTACCAGCGAGGATCACACCCTTCGCATTTAACACTGCCCAAATTGCTCCGGGGCTCAAGCGGGGATTAAGGCGAATCAACGTACCAGCGGACATTACAAAGCTTTCACAAAGTAATATATTTTACACAACCCTTTGCACACATTCCATTTCAGCCCCGGACAATGTCGGGACGGGCTGCTAGTATATTTATATACTAGCAGCCCGTCCCGACATTGTCCGGGTATGAATTGCTGCCGGCCAGTAGTATATTGTTTTGTAGGATTTCGTTTTGATAGCATTTCTTATGTGTGACAGGCCTGTGAAATGCTCCGATTCACAGTGCACTGCTGATGCACTTAAGAGTGCGCGTTCAGTAGTGTGTGAACTCGAGTTTCCCTACTTTATTTTTCCTTGCAATATTATATAGCGCGAACTCGACAACATGGCATGAGCACCATTTACATTACAGAAGAACACATTCATTTGTGGTAGGCACGGGGAGACAAAGCGATTTGCCTGGAATCACAGGATGTTGAGCTGATGCCGAGATTCGAACGTAGCTCCCCAGCTCTAAAGTTCGCAATTCTAGAACTTGTGGCGGGAGGTGTGTCTAAAAGTGTATGTCGGTGCTGGCCATCAATGAGAGAGACCTGTGCATTTTTCAAATGGGTGGTGAAAAAATATGAGTATGTTGCTAGAGAAGTGGGCCGCCGTGCCACCAATGTACTTACCGTGGGAGGGTAAACACCCATTATTCCGCAACTTTCTTTCCGCATACCATGACTCCGCATACTTTCATTAGGAACGTACCATGACTCCGCAATGGCATTATAACGCATAGCATTACATTTTATATGCTTTTACCACGCATACATTTACAAAGAAATTTGTTGTAAATGCATGAATGGTAAAAGCACGTTTTTAAAAAATGTTTGGATAAGGTAAGTATGGGTATAGGGGTATATGTTTTGGGGTGGGGTACTGAGGTATATGTTTTGGGGTGTTTGGGTATTTTAAGGTTTCAGATATAGTTTTGGGTTATGGGTTACAGGGGTAGTTTTAGGGGTAGGTTTGGGTTTTGGGGTACAGGGTCATTTTTAGGGTTCAGGGCTAAGTTTGGGTTTTGGGGTACAGAGGTATTTTTAGGGTTCAGGGGTAGGTTTGGATTTTGGGGTACAGCCGTATTTTAAGGGTCCAGGGCTAGGTTTGGGTTTTGGGATACAGGGGTATTTTAGGGTTATGGGGTAGGTTTGGGTTTTGGGGTACAGCGGTATTTTTAGGGTTCAGGGCTAGGTTTGGGTTTTGGGGTACAGGGGTATTTTTAGGGTTATGGGGTAGGTTTGGGTTTTGAGGTACAGGGGTATTTATATGGTTCAGGGCTAGGTTTGGGTTTTGGGGTACTGGGGTATTTTTAGGGTTTAGGAATAGGTTTGGGTTTTTGGGTATAGGGTATATTTATAGGGTTAGGATGGGTTAGTGTTTAAGGGTGTTGGGGTATTTTAAGGAGTAAGGTGTTGGTTATGATTAGAGGGTACAGGGGTATTTAAAGGGAGCAGGGTGGGATTAGTTTTTAGGGTGTAAAGGGTAATAAAATAAAATAATAAATAAAAATAATATAAATAATGCAATTTAAAAGAATACATGTTTTAATTAAATTTAAAAAAATTGTGTATATATATATATATATATATATATATATATATATATATATATATATATACACACATATATACAAACATATATTTGATGTTTTAATAATGTACTTTTACAATGTATATGACTTTACCACACATGCATTTGCATTATAATGGCATGCGTGATAAAGTCATATGCGTTGTAAAAGTTTTAGAAATGATGTCTTTGTGGAGTAATAGTCCTGCGTTATAAAAATTGCGAAGTGATGGTATGCGGGATGCTGGTTTGCGGAATATCATCACATATTCCCGGGGGAGGGAAAGTCCCTTTCTTGCTATTTCCGTGGAGGCGGGCCTTGTGTCCGGATGTGCGTGGCTCGAGCCCTGTGCGTAACAGAAGTGGAAAATCTCCAGTGTGCGCTTCAGGCATCACCGGAAGTTAAGGCGAGATTACATTTCCTGCACAATGGCCCCTGTTTGTGCTCCTTCCGGCCCTTGGGAATAGCGCCATGCCTGACCTCCATACAGTAAAGCAGGTGCACGTCACTGGGAGCGCGGGGCAAGCACACCCGGAGCTGGAATGTACTGAACCTGGGAAGAAAAAACAATGAAATATTGGGCACAACGCTAGCTTTTTGTCCTGTAATCCCGCGCCCCACACACGCCTACGCCCCTAGCACAAGCCCACAGCACATGATATGAGACATGGCATGAAGGGAGGAACGTACCACACGCCCCCAGCGTTTGTCACACCCCCAGCACACGCCCACTGCACAACGCAGACACGCCCACAAGGGACTACTTTGTATATGGTGGGCGTCTGCATAGCCTATGTCCTTCTGCTGCAACTGCCCTTTCCAACGCTGCATTGGGTGTTGTGATTGGTGCTGTGGTTCCTGAGAATACCCGTCTCAAATGTTTGGGCTCTCTCTTTATTATATTGGTATATATATATATATATATATATATATATATATATATATATATATCTGGCTCGAGTTCCCCTTCTTAGTGAGGAAAAGAATAGCACTCACAAGGTTTCTTTGGCTCGGCAGCAGTTTATTTCAGACAAACGCGTTTCGGATTACATCCTTCGTCAGTGTCGTAGTTTCCGTGGAACGTCACCGCGTACTTGCACCTGACCACACAGTGCCCCGCTGATGGCGAACGGAGGAGCAGGATATATATATATATATATATATATATATATATATATATATATATATATATATATATATATATATATATATACTAGCAGCCCGTCCTATCTATCACTGAAAAACCATAGGTTTTACAGACGGTATAGTTAGGATTAGCATTTAAAATACCTTAGAAATTTACTAAAAAACCCATAGGTTTCAGGGATGTTATAGTTAAGGGTGGGCGTAGTTCGCGAAGTAGCGCTTCCCGAAGCTACGCCAAGTGCACTTCGCACTACGCGAACTTCATGTAGCACTACGCGAGCTGCGTAGTAGCGTGTTCGCACTGTGCAAGATGTGTTTTCAATAATTGCACAGTGCGGACAAGCATCCGGCACTGTACAATCATTGAAAACGGCATCTTGCACAGTGCAATCTGTAGTTTTCTGCTGCTCGAGTAGATTATTACTCGAGCTGCAGCTTTCTCAACGCGAACTGGTAGTTTCTCATTGAGAGCGGTCGCGAGCATGCGCAACCACTCACAATGAGAAACCTTACCTCCCCACGTTGAGAATCTTGCCAGGATGTCACTTTGCTTGCTCGCGGTCGCGAACATGACGTTCAGGACCGCGAACAAGCAAAAAATGAGCGCTGCACTACGCTACGCTGCACTACGCGTGTTCGAACTGTGCTACGTGCAGCTCGCGTAGTGCAAAGTTGCGCAAACTTCCCAAACTCCGCGAGCGTAGCGTAGTGCTTCGCCCAGGGTTAGTTATAGTAAGTTAAACATTTGACTCATATAAAACCAGAGAAATTCGCCTGTTATAGTTAGTTGAGGTAACTATAACTTGCGCGCCCGCAAGGCAGTGATGATGGTGTCACATATTACATCACTCATGACATGGTCAGTGACATCACTGATGACATCTCAAATGACCACTGATCCTCCCTCCATCTAAGCACATTCACATGTGTACGCTTCGCGATAGCAACACTTTCAATAATACCGCACACCATTGACATGCGTGTCTGCGCATATCCACAACCTTGACATGACATGTGATGTTCGCCATTCAATCTTTTCGAACAGCGTCTCATTAGCGATAGTTGTCGCCCTCCTGATACATGCTACATTAAAGTAAATTGCGCATTCTGCAACGTCAAAACTGCAAAAGAAACGCACATAAGTACACTTCCTGGCCAGGCAGGAACTGAACAACGCCCAGATCACCGGAACAATTATTCACACCCCTACACTGGCCTGGCGTACACAAGCCCAGCCCACTTTAGGGAAGAGGTGTGGCGCCACGGCCAGGGCGTCTGACGCTGGATGCTGGGGATCACGGTTCGATCCCTGGCTCCTGCGGCAGGGGTCTGCCCAGCACCATGCGACTCTGGGCAATAGCTCGCTTAATCTTCCCAACGGCCCCCAGCGCCTTGAGACCCCTTTCGGGGGTGATTTGTGCGCTATACAAGTACTGGATTTTATTTACTTTGCATATGTATAAATAGTATAACGACAACGCCACATGTCCCAGTTCTTCCCCACTGCCTCAGGTGATATAGCCGCATCCACCTCGCATATGACAATGCGCAATAAAAAAAAGGGATCCATGAGGTGTACATCATCCTGGCAATCAACACTGGCTCTAAATTGTGAACCCTACTTGGTTTGATGACACCCAGCTGATCCTCTCCCTGACCAACGACCCCGCTGCCGCCAGAGCCAACCTTCACGAAGGGATGAAAGACGTAGCCGAGTGGATGACGACCAGCCGCCTGAAACTGAACTCAGACAAGACGGAAGTCCTCATCCTGGGCTCCGCGCCCTCCGCCTGGGACGACTCCTCGTGGCCCCCCGCCCTGGGCACCGCACCCAAACCGACAGACCACGCATGCAACCTGGGCTTCATCCTGGACTCCTCCCTCTCCATGACCAGACAAGTCAACGCCGTCTCCTCGTCGTGCTTCAACATCCTGCGCATGCTACGGAAGATCTTCCGGTGGATCCCCACCGAGACCAGGAAGACGGTCACCCAGGCCCTCGTCACCAGCCGACTGGACTACGGCAACGCCCTCTACGCCGGAACCACCGCCAAGCTCCAGAAGAGACTCCAGCGGATCCAGAACACCTCAGCCAGACTCATCCTCGACATCCCACGACTCAGCCACATCTCCGGACATCTGAGAGACCTGCATTGACTCCCCGTCAACAAAAGAATCACCTTCCGTCTCCTCACCCACGCACACAAAGCCCTACACGATCAAGGCCCGAGCTACCTCAACAACCGCATCAACTTCTACGCTCCCAAACGCCATCTCCGATCAGCCAGTCACGCCCTCGCCGGCGTCCCCCGCATCCGAAGAACGACAACAGGAGGAAGGTCCTTCTCCTACCTTGCCGCCAAGACCTGGAACTCCCTCCCTCCCGACCTGCATCTGACCCAAGACCACCTCTCCTTCAGGAAGAAGCTCAAGACCTGGCTGTTCGAGCAGTAGCAGCACCCCCCCTCCCCCAAGCGCCTTGAGACCCTCCGGGTAAGTAGTGCGCTCTATAAATGTCTTTGATTGATTGATTGATTGATTGATTGTGGGGATGTAGGCAAGTAGTCAGGGGAATCATCTATTGGGTCTATTTTCTTGAAGACACTTGAAGCCACCAACCCTAAATTTGCTCTTGCACTGTGATACCATCATAGCTAAAATGATAATAAGGATCATGTGCAGATACTGATGAGGGACAAAGACCGCCAGAATTGCTTGAAATGTCAAATGCCCTGCCTACTATAACCATCTAAACCATGCTAATCTGGACATGTAGAGGTCTGCCTGTCCTATTTAGAGACCCTCACCAGCCTTGCTGAGATGTCCATCCTGTGAGGACAGCCAGGACAGGGGTGGCAGCCATGATGGAAGCACTCCCCTCATGCTCTGCAGTGGTTGCTGAGCAGGCACAATGTTTAAATCAATCACTTGGCAAACTTCTTTGCAGTGGGAAATTCACTCTCAAAGCAGGAGTTTGTTTTCTCAATACAAAACACAAGGGGCCTGATGCACAAGGAGGACTTTCTACAGCAGAGGCCTCAAACCTTTTCTGCATTGAGAGATAATTCGGCTCAAAGAAAGTTCTCCTTGCCTGCTGGCAAATTTGATGCCTCTAAAATGGTGACCACGTGAGTTAACATTACACCACCCACCAGTCCAGGCCATGTCCTCCCTGGACCGGAAACAAGCATCCTAGGACCGGTGTCAGGGTATGTCACCCTTCTTCAGCCAGGCTAGCTTGAATCCAGTGGCACAGTGAGCAAGGGACCCACTTCTGGGCATACCCATCCCACTTAGGGCAAAAAGTGTTACAGCAAACAAATAATGGACGGAATTCTGACAATGCAAACATTCTCCCCCAGTCAAAAGATCTGGGTTAAATCCATGGTTCTTTTGCCTACTACGCCACCCGAGTTTGGACCCAGGCATATGTAAATCAGTCTTGACCCTGTGCCCCAAGGGAACAGTCAAGACCGAACTGCCAGGCCAGGTGGTCCAGCCTGGACCGGAAACAAGCATCCTAGGATCGGTTTCAGCGTATGTCACCCTTCTAACCCGGAAACCGGTCCTAGGATGCTTGTTTTCAGTCCAGGGGGGGCCTGACTTAGCAGTTCGGGCTGGACTGTTCCCATGAGGCACAGAGTCAAGACTAATTTGCATATGGCCAGGTCTAAACTGGGGTGGCATGGTGAGCAAAAGAATAATGGATTCAACCTCGATCTTTTAACTGGGGGAGAATGTTTGGATTGTCAGCATTCAGCAGGATCACAGCAACATTTCTCAGTTTTTTAGTCAGGGACGTGGTCCTATGAGAAATGCATCACTAAGGCGAGGGCAGGCATGAAAATTCCAAAAATATGTTACTCCCAGACTATTGTCGTGAGGTTCAACGTCACCCACGGACCTTTGAGGTGAAGCTCAGAGCCCTCCGCATTCATTCAATCCCCGGAGGATGCTTGGGCCTGGATAGAGGAGAGGCAGATCCTTCGCCACCATGGATGGGGAGGGGGGTAGTTTTCATGGTTAGTTTGACAATCGCGGGGATAACTGTAGAACAGTGTTCTCACGGGGTACACAAATATATTGAACACTCTCAACACATAGGTAGGTGACAGAGAGAAAGATCATGTCTCATGGCTGTATCTACTTTCGTTGAAACTCCAGACATTACGGTACTGTCATGGAATGTCAATGGCAGGGTGAGAAAAACAAGGGGGTTAGTGCAGCAATTTACCAAGAGAGTACACCCAGATATAATGATGCTCCAGAAGACACATCTGCAGGGGAAGTAATGCAGGTTTCCTAGCTGTGCGCTTATACAGTACTGGCATATGCAGGCTACTCCACAGGGTCATGGGGCATAGTCATTTTAATCGAAAGAACCCCCATCTATTTAGCGATACGCCACTGGTTAGATCCCATGGGTTGATATTCGGGAGTTATGGGAAAATGGTGAAGGAGAGATATAACCCTGATATGCACATATGCACCGCCCAGGCACTCACATTAAGCAAGATCAGAGACAGTTTGCTCAAAATACCCTTAACCCTTCAAGTGGTGGGGGGGCGACTTTAATGATGTTATGAATCCAATGCTTGACTGCTTCGGAAGAACCAGGGGCTCATTGACTCCTACCCCTCTGTCCCGATCCGCTAATACCCTCTGGCTTACCGACATGTGGCGACAAAGACATCCTCATGATAGGCTGTACTCCTATTATTCAGGAGCACACAGAGCATATTTCAGGCTAGACTATGTTTTTATTACCGGGGATGAAATAAGTGAGGAGGGCAAGCTGAGTATTTGGCAAGGGGTCTATCTGACCATTCTCCACTCATGGTGTGTCTAGGGACCCAGGCCATGATCACTGCTCGGGGTGGCGCCTCATCGCCTGGGACCTGCACAATGATTAGATACTTAGGGGAATATGGGCAGAAACTGAAATATTTTCTCTTGAAAATTAAAACTCCTTCCCTTCTGGAGTGACAGTATGGGAAGTCTGTATTGCGGGACAAGGCTCAAAACAAAAGAAAGAAAGGGTCAATCAAGCAATCAATCAGAATACTTGTAAAAAGCGCTACTTACCCATGAGGGTCTCAAGGTGTTGGGGAAGATGCTACTGTCCGAAGAGCCAGGTATTGAGGAGTCTTCTGAATGAGAGTAGGTCTTGGGTCTGTCGTATGTGGGTAGGGAGGGTGTTCCAGTACTTTGCAGCGAGATAGGAGAAAGATCTGCTGATGGAGGTAGTACGTTGGATGCGGGGGACAGCGGCGAGGGCGAGGCTGGCGGAGAGGAGCTGACGGGTGGGGGTATGGAAGCTGAGTCTGCTGTTCAGGTAGGCTGGTCCGGAATTATGGAGGGCTTTGTGTGCATGTGTGAGGAGCTTGAAGGTGATCTTCTTGTCGACGAGAAGCCAGTGTAGGTTTCTCAGGTGGGGGGTGATGTGGTTGCGGCGTGGGACGTTGACGATCAGTCAGGCAGAGGCATTTTGGATGCATTGTAGTCGGCGTAGATGTTTGGCTGGGATTCCTGCGTAGAGTGTGTTGCTGTAGTCCAGTCTGCTGCTGACGAGGGCATGTGTAATCGTTCTTCTTGTTTCGGTCGGGATCCACTTGTAGATCATGCAGAGCATGTGGAGGGTGTGGTAGCAGGAGGAGACGGCGTTGACCTGTTTCGACACGGAGAGGGAGGAGTCAAGGATGAAGCCTAGGTTGCATGCATGGTCGGTGGGTGTTGGTGCTGTTCCCATTGTGGTTGGCCACCAGGAGTCGTCCCAGGCTGAGGGGGTGGGTCTGAAGATGGGGACCTCTGTCTTGTCCGAGTTCAGCTTCAGCCGGCTGCTCCTCATCCAGTCGGCGACGGCCTTCATTCAGTAGTGGAGGTTGGTTTTGGCGGTGAGTGGGCCCTTGGTGAGGGAGAGGATGAGTTAAGTGTCTTCGGAGTAGGAGATGATGTTGAGGTTGTGATGGCGGGCCACTTGTGCGAGGGGGGCCATGTAGATGTTGAACAGCGTCGGGTTGATGGATGAACCCTGGGGGACGCCGCAGAAGGAAGGGTGGGAGGCGGACTCTCTGGGTTCTGCCTGAGAGAAACGACGTGGTCCAGTCCAGGGCCTTCTCTTGGATTCTGGCTTCTAGCAGGCGTGTTTTTAGAGTGTGATGGCATACCGTGTCGAAGGCGGCTGATAGGTCGAGGAGGATGAGGGCTGATCTTTCGTCGTTGTCTAGTTGGCGCCTGATGTCGTCTGTGGCGGTGATGAGGGCTGTCTCAGTGCTGTGGTTGCGTCTGAATCCAGATTGGGATGGGTCTAAGATGTTGTTGTCTTCCAGGTGGCGGGCCAATTGCATGTTGACAATTTTCTAGAAGACTTTTGCCGGGAACGGGAGCTGGGAGATGGGCCGGAAGTTCTTGAGGTCCTTGGGTTTGTTTTGGGCTTCTTGAGGAGGGCGTTGATTTCGGCGTGCTTCCAGCTTTCTGGGAATGTTGCTGTTTCGAATGAGATGTTGATGACCTTCCGTAGTTCGGGTGCAATCACTGCGTCTGCTTTGTTGAATACGTGGTGGGGGCAAGGGTCTGACGGAGATCCTGAGCGGATGGAGTTCATGACCTTGCGTGTCTCGTCGTCGTTGACTTTGGCCCAGGAGGTCAGGCAGTTGGCGCTGATGGTATTCGCAGGGGAGGTGGCGGCTGGCGTGGTAGGGGCGGTCGTGGTGTTGAAGCTGTCGTGGATGTCAGCGATCTTGCGGTGGAAGAAGATGGCAAGTGAGAGTGTTGTCCAGGTGGTTTTTGAAGGAGGATCTCTGGTTAGTCTGATGAGGTGGTGATGTCTGTGTATGGCATCCTTGTGGGCTATGTAGTTGTCCGGTGTGCGTTTGTGGAGCGATGTCTTCTCCAGTTTTCCGGCATGCGTGTTTGGAGGTCTGGAGCTCCTCGGTGAACCAGGTGGTTCTTTTGCTGGTGTGGTTGTTGGATGGTTTCTTGAGAGGGACGAGGTGTTGGCTCAGTCTTTGATCCACTGACTGAGGTTGCGGGCTGCGGCGTCTGCGTTGGTGGGCTCGGTGGGGGGGTTCTGGGCGAGGGTGGTGATCAGCTAGTCGTCGGTGACTTTGCTCCATCAGCGGCGAGGTAGCTTTTGGGTGCGGTGGTGTGTGGTTGGCTTCTTGAAGGTGAAATGGATGCAGCGGTGGTCGGTGCAGTGAAGTTCGGTGGTGTGGTCGAAGGTGACGTGGGAGCCTGTGGAGAAGACGGGGTACAGCGTGTGGCCGGCGGCGTGGGTGGGTGTGGTGACGAGTTGTCTGAGGCCGAGGTTGGCTAGGTTGTCGATCAGGGTTGAGGAGTTTGCGTCATTGTTCTCGAGGTGGAAGTTCAGGTCCCCGAGGAGTATGTAGTCCATTGAGGTGAGTGCGTGGGTGCTGGCGAGGTCGGCGATGGAGTCACTAAATTGAACCCGTGGTCCGGTGGGCCTGTAGATGAGTGTTCCTCTGAGGGTGGTGTTGGGGTCGGTTTGGATCTGGAAGTGCAGGTGTTTGGCGTATTGAGGATGTTGTCTGCGTGGGTGGAGACCTTGAGGGTGGATTTGTGGATGATGGCTATTCCTCCTCCAACTCCGTTGGCGCAGTCCCTGCGGGTGATCTTGCAGCCGTCCTGGATGGCTATCGCAATGCCAGGTGCTGGGGAGTCGTTCTACCAGGTCTTGGTCAGGATGGCCACGTCTGGGGCAGAGGTGTCGATCAGATCCCAGAGTTCGACGGGGTGTTTGCATGCGGAGCGGGTGTTGAGGAGTATGCAGCGGAGGTGGTTGGGTCCGGTCCTCGGAGGTTTAGTGGTTCTGTCGCAGGTGAAGCTGCGGGTGCTTCAGAAGAAGGGTCTGTGGGTCCGTTTCCGGGCTGCCTGGAAGAGGGTGCTGGTGTCGTAGTGGATACTGGTGTCGTGGCATTCGCAGAGTTCAGGGGTTCTGGCGCTGGGCGCGGTACAGGCACGTACCGACGCAGACGGGCTTGCCTTTGGCGCGCCTGCAGCTGCCGCCATTTAAGGCGGGGAGGGAGGAAAGAGCAGCTGGGAGGTGGGAGCGGGGCGGCGAGGGGGCGGGGCCGCAGGGGGCAGCGGTGGAAAAAAACAGGGGTGCAGGAACAGGAAGGGGGGCGGCAAAATACAGGGAGGAAAAAGACCCCAAATAATAATACAGTAAAAAAAGGCGCAGCAGCGGACAGAGGCAGTCAGGGCACAGAAGGCTCAAACTCGCGCTCCGAACAGCGGTAAGCAGACAGACAGGTGGAGCTGTTTGGCAGTAGGGGGGGCGACCTGGCCTGCAAGCAGTGTCAGGGGTCGTTCCTACTGTCCAGCAGCGGACGCCATTTAAGGCGGGGAGGGAGGAGCAGTCGGGAGTGGGGCAGCAAGGGGGTGGGCCGCAGGGGGCAGCGGCGGGAAAAATGGGGGTGCAGGAACAGGAAGGGAGGATGGGGGGAAAACAGAAGGGTTGGGGCTGTGAATACGGTACAGAAAACAGCAAAATACAGGGAGGAAAAAGACCCCAAATAATAATAATAAAAAATAGTAAAAAAGGTGCAGTAGCGGACAGAGGCAGTCAGGGCACAGAAGGCTCGAACTCGCGCTCTGAGCTGCGGCGAGCAGACAGACAGGTGGAGCTGTTCGGCAGTAGAGGGGCATCCTGGCCTGCAAGAAGGGTCAGGGGTCGCTCCTACTGTCCAGCAGCGGCCGCCATTTAAGGCGGGGAAGGAGGGAGGAGCAGCTGGGAGGTGGGAGCAGGGCGGCAAGGGGGCGGGCAACAGGGGGCAGCGGTGGGAAAAAAAGGGGTTGCAGGAACAAGAAAGGGGGTGGGGGGGACAGAAGGGCTGGGGCTGTGAATACGGTACAGAAAACTTCAAAATACAGGGAGGAAAAAGACCCCAAATAATAATACAGTAAAAAAAGGCACAGAGGCCGGAAGAGGCAGTCAGAGCATAGAAGGCTCGAACTCACGCTCCGAGCAGTGGCGAGCAGACAGACAGGTAGAGCTGTTCAGCAGTAGGGGGGCGACCTGGCTTGCAAGCAGGGTCAGGGGTCGCTCATTGGAAGACGTAGAATATCAGCTTGACACCCTGAGAGAGGAATACTGGGACATAGCTATGAATAATGTCAGGAAACAAAGATTTGCGATGTTACATCGCCTTTCTGAGGTTGGGGACAAGGCCGGGAAACTGGTCTGGCTTAGTAAAAAGGAACAACAATCCAGATGAGTTATGGACATCGTAGGTAGCCACGATGTAAAACACACCAAAGACATTCACATCACCCAGGAATTTGCCAAGTACCACACGGAGTTCTATAAAGCACGTCCACCTAGTAACAACAATGAGATAGAGGAATACTTGGCAGCAGTTCAGTCCCCAGTGCTAGGAGATGAGGAGGTGCAGGGGCTAGAGTCTGATCTGACCCTAACAGAAATACAAGAGGTAGTGAAAAAGCTACAACATAAGATGACCCCTGGTCCTAACGGGATACCAGTGGAGTTATATAAATGTTGTATAGATCTCCTGGGTCCAAACCTGCTGCGTCCTATCCAAGATGCACACAAAGAAGGCATCCTACCCCCCTCGACTTGCAATTGACAACAATGGTAGTATTACACAAAGATATTAAGCCACATGAGAGATGCAACTTATACCATCCCATCTCCCTACTACACACAAAAGTAAAGATATTAGTTCTGATGACCCATCTCTTAAGACATATCACATCCCTTATTCATGATGGCGAATCAGGTGTTATGCCTGGACGTGCCACCATATTAAACCTTCACAGGACCCATAACTGGCTGATGAAGGTGAAGCACCGTGACTTGCCACATGTATATTTATCTCTAGACACAGAAAAAGCATCTGACACAGTACACAGGCCATTTCTAGAATGCACACTGGCTAGTTTTGGTGTAGGTCCTAAATTCAGAAGCTGGGTAGCACTACTATACCATATGCCCACTGCCACGGTTAGAGAGCCACATTTTTTTATTTTCAGCTATTTTCAACTTTATGCATTCTTTGCACTTCCTGGTGTAGGGGGCGTAGCCAAGATGGCGGCCACATCGGACTCTCAGTAAACATGCTGAATCCCGGCGATTACCCTTATAAATTGAATCCCGGGTAGGTACCGGAGTGTTGGCGGACACACTGAGACCCTGACCGGGTTGGCAATTTCAGAGACCCGTCTCCACAGAGAAGGCTGAATCTGCGATGGGGTGGGGCCTGGTGGATCCGAGAATGACCTCTGCTCTTGCGTAAGAGAACGCGGGGAAGTAAATGGGAGGCCAGAAGAGAGGAGCGGTGCTGATACCTCCACGGGGGCGGGGCCTCAGTGACTGGAGGTCATGATGGGTGCTGAAATAGCACGCATTGACTGGAGACCTGACGGCGCTGAGGGTCCCGCGTCTGACAGCAATGGGGCACCCAGACAAAGTTCCGATGAAAGCGAGCCCAGAGACACCAGGAAAAACCAGCGGACAGATTGGCCAAACACGGCAGTGAGTGTGGCCGGCCCTTAATCGTGAGGCCAGAACCTGCCCCACGGCTATAAAACAGATTGCAGTGATGGCCTCTATTGGCACTATAAGGGGGAAACAGCCGGGAGCAGGTCAGATCGGCAGGCCCCAACATCGAGGATTGCATGACTCAAAGTAGACCGAGATAGCCCCCTGGTGAGGCCTGAGAGTAGCCTGTAGTTCTAGTGCTGCCCCCAAAATCAATCAATCAATGAGGGGTTTGTAAAGTGCAGCTACTCACCAGCGAGGGTTTCAAAGCGCTAAGAGACGTCCCAGACTGGAAGCAAAGAGCTGAGTACTTTTCGCCCCCCCCCTAGAGCTTTGGTATTCCATAGTGGAGAGAACCCAGATTGAAGATTGTGGGACATCGCCATTCCTGCTCTGAGAGACTACAACATACTACGGGGCCCATGAGACAGACAGGAGTAGGCACTGCACTGCTTGCATCGCGCTGGGACCTGAGACTTAGGAGAAGGCAATTGCAACTGAAGGTCAGTATATGGAACTGGTTTTAGCCGAGTGGAGACCCTGCAGTCCACAGGAGATGAGGGGAGGTGGCCCAGCGACACACCTTTGCCCACAGCCTATGTGAGAAACTGGGGAGACGTGGGTGCAAACAGCAGGCGATGAAAGGAGCACCTAAGGCGCACACATCGGCACACCAGGAATGTTTATGAGGGGGCTGCCCACTCAGTGTAATATTCTAGATTGGTGGATACCCCCGAGATCCTCCACATGGGCCTAGAAAAGTCGACTGCTGTGGGGAGGGATCATTTTACTTTCGACGCAGATGGGCAGCAGGGAACAGCCAGTGTGTACTTAATGAGATGCCGTGGGACTTTTGGGACACCAGGCCTGTCTTGTAGTGCCGCAAATGAGGAAATTTGCAAGACAGAGTCCAGCTCCTTGAAAAACGAGTTGAAGATGCGGAAGGACGTACCAGGTGCAACAACATCAGAGTGGTTGGATTGGCGGAAGGAATAGAAAACGGGATATGGTGGCCTTCTAGGAGAATGGGATATGAACGGATGTGCCCCGGAGTTGCTGACTTTTTAGCATTGGAGCGAGCTCATCGAGTTCCATCACAGCCACTGCACTAGGCAGCCCCCCCCTCTGGCTGGCGGTGACCAGGTTATTACACAACCGGTAAAGTGACATTATCCTGCAAAAACACATTCGGATGGCCCCTTTGTTGTGGCCAATAGTAAGGTCTCCATATTCCCAGACTACACAGCTGGGGTACAGGCCAAGAGAGCCTTATTTTTGAGGGTCAGGAAAGTGCTCCAGAACACAGGCATACAATATTCCCTGATGCTTCCCTCCAGTCTCAGGATAGAAGTTGATGGCACCATGTATTTTTGTGAAGATCCAGACTCCGCCTGGACGTGGCTGGAAGCATACCATGCTGGGAAAACCCTCCCAGTGACACATTCGAGATCATTACCTCACAGGAGAAGGAGGCGCTAACACCCCTGCGGGACTATCCAGAGCAAAACTAGAAGTGGCCCATCTCCATGGCAGACTGAAACAGATGGAGAGGCACCACAATAGGAGGTGGTGGAGATAGGCTTGGAACAACAAAGGACCTGGGAAGTGAGCTCCTTATCTAAACAGAAGTCGGCAACATCTGACTCCATGTCCTCGCAAGGGGACAAAACTGGCCTACCTGCGGTGACACCACAGACGGCGGATGGCATAATTTGATATCCCAACATTACTCTGATACTCTGGAACTGTGGAGAGCCCAGGTGGAAGGAAGAGAGTTGGGTGGATCCAACCCAAGATTCATGCCGTAACTAGGGACCTTGCATGCAATTTGTTATTTACAAAGCAGAACATTAACAGAGAGATCTATAACTTTCTAATTAAGAGATGGGCTGGCATGGAGTGTTCTTGAAGCACCCCTCTTGGCAAGTCACGTCTGGTGAGGCCCTTATAGACTGACCAGGAGAGAAATTCCCTAAACATATATTTGTATTTCACAGTTTGGATGGTCAGCTTTTGCAGAGAACTGCCCATGGGTTGGGGAGTTGCTGTGGGGGATTTTTTATGTTTCCCTTTCTTTTCCTATTTATCCTTTATTCCCTCTTTTCTGTTTACACCTGGAATATAGGACCGAATATGTGGTCGTGGGTTAGGGGGAGATCACAGGAGGGGGGGGAATAGAAAACAATATCATCCAATATGGCTGACCCCTGACTGTCAGTGACACTCATGTCATGTAACATTAGGGGGATGGGATCAGCCTCCAAAAGACATAGGGGCAGATTTACAAGCCCCTTGCGCCACGTTTACGCCGCCTTGCATGACGCAACAGCGGCGTAAACGTGGCGCATCCCTGCGAGGCATTTACAATGTGACGCATCTAGGGAGATGCATCACGTTATAAAGCCATGCGGCACAATGGGGGGCGTTCCCAAGCAGGGTGGGCATTCCGGCGCCTGTGCGCCTCGCAAAAGTGCCGGCGTGAAATCTACAAGATTTCATGCAGGCACTTCCGCGACGCTGGTACGTCAATTCCTTACGCCGAGTGACGAGAAATAAATATAATTCTGCCTTATAGAGGCTGCTCGCCAATGATCACAAATAATATGTTGTAAGAGTTCATGACAAGGAAGGGAAATCTGGCTAGCTACTAGCGTGGCTTATTAGGCAGGAATCTCGAGGATCTCCCATTACATATATACGGAAAACTGATGGTCAGCCCCTGTACTCTCAGACACTTATCAATAAGGATGTCAGGGTGTAGACTAGCGCGCCTACCTAAAAGACTACGATTCCCTGCACTCCCTGGTAAAGGACTACTTTTCCCACAATCCCCGGCGGGATTACAGGATATCACCGGGCGGAGTCTGCCATTCGGTGCTAGTGATTCCTGTGTTGGAGGCTGCTTTTGTTCCTCAGCTCCAAGGGTTCCAAGCAGCCGGTTTGTTTCCAGCTTGGGAGAGGCAAGAACCAGTAATTGGGTAACATTTGTGAATGCGCTGGCTAGCGCGTTCTGTTTTGCAACTTTGTATCGGATGGTTTGTTGAAAAAAGGAACAGCGCTGAGACTTTGTTTCACCTCGCGGCTGCGAGGGACTGTTACAGACTACATGTTGCAACTTTGTAACGGATTGCTTGTACAACAGGGAACAGCGCTGAGAGTTTGTTTAGCCTTGGCTGCAAGGGACTGTTACAGACTACATGTTGCAACTTTGTAACGGATTGCTTGTACAAAAGGAAACAGTGCTGAGAGTTTGTTTAGCCTCTGCTGCGAGGGTGTTGTACAGACTACATAGCTTCTTGGCACACGTTCCTGGAGGTTCCTGAGACTGTGTGGTAAAGGAATGAGATTTGGCTATTCAAGTGGCGGAGTGCAGGGGGGGAGTCTGGGACCTCCGCACTGCCGTCACGAAGCATAGGTTTGGGGCTCATTTACTTGGAACTAGTGGATATACCAATACCAAAGCGGAGTGCAGTAGTGAAGAAACTACGCCCTGCCGTGTTTGGTCATCTTTTTGTACTATTTTGATGGAAGGAAAACATATGGGCTTTCAGTTCACAACGAAGTGGATTCCTTTGCTTTTCTGTTGAGCATAAGGGTGCTCATTTAATCCTGGTGATTTTGGCGCATTTCTTTGGAACTAGTTTACAAACATACATAAGCACAAAGGGGTATGTGTATGTTAACGACAATGGCTTCTAGATAATGGAGTACTGTGGGTTGTTGCTAATACCTTCTTTTGTATTGAGCAGGATGGAAGGAAGACGGGAGATGCAGCAATAGGGTGGCGTAGAGCCCATGTATTACAGGTGAATTCAGGGGTTATCGACCTAGTGAGAATTCATGAGAGTAGGTTTAAGTATTGCATTTAACCTTTGTACTTTTGTTTTTCAGTTTCTTTTTCCCTGCTGCCCCTTCCTTCTTCTCTTTGTTCTTTCTGGGTTTTTTCCCCATTTGGGTTTTTTTCCCTCACCGTATCGTCTGAATACCCTGTGTTCATACTTCAGGGTGTTCGGAGGGTCCGGAGGTGGAGCATAGTTGCTGCATGCGGATCCTGCGGAGTGTACATCTGACAGAATCACTAGCCCAAGAATTTCACTCTGCCCGATCCGTGTGTAGCAGCGATGGCGTCCATGGAGGATGTGTTACATGCTTTGGTCCTGGTACAGCAGGAATTGGCTTCCTCTAAGGCAGAGACCACTGCATTGCGGGAAAAAGTGGAGCGTCTGAGTAGTAATCCTTTTAACGCCTCCGCTTCATCTTCTAACGTCCAGGTCACTGTGCCTCCACCAATACCACTGGCTACACCTGAAAGGTTTTCGGGGGACCCTAGGAAGGTACATGTGTTCATGACACAAATCCTAATGCATTTCTCATGCAAGCCGTCTTCTTTCCCCACAAACCATTCAAGGGTGGCTTTTTTGATTTCATATCTGACAGGTGATGCAGCGGATTGGGTGGTACCCTTGGTGAAACGTGACGATGCTATTCTGACTGATTGGTCAGCGTTTAAAAATGAATTTGAGAGGGTTTTTGACCGAAGAGCTACTACATTTAGTGCTGATCGGGAATTACTGACTTTGAGACAAGGCAGGGGTGAACTGATTACATATCTTACTGCTTTCAATAGACTTGTGGCAGAAGCAGAATGGCCAGAGGAAAAAAGATTGTCACTGTTCTATCAAGGGTTACATGATGATTTGAAGGATGTAGTGGCTCAGGTGGATCCACAGCCTACATCTTTTGTGGACATGGTAAATTTGGTGTTAAGGCTCGATAGTCGTCTTACGGATAGGGGGAGTAACAGGAGACGATGGGAAAGAGGAGCTTACAGTGGTGAAAGAAACCCGCGGAAGGTATCTGGGGGTACTGACAATCCTCCAGAACCTATGGAGATAGGAGCAATTAGAGCACCTCTGTCGAGAGAAGAGAGGGAAGCCAGAAGAGTACAGGGCCTGTGCATGTACTGTGGGAAGAAGGGGCATTACGTTCGGGAATGTCCTTCTAAACCCAAGTCCTCGGGGAATATCAGTAGGTTCAAAAAGGTTGGTGTATCTAGTACAGTACAGGAAAGGGAGAAGAAGGAAGACAACACGTCTAGAGTAGAAGAGGGACATGCGTGGAAACTCACATCTTTGTCCTCTTTGGTTGATGATGAAACAGAGCCGCACTTGGTAGTGGTAATGACACTAGAATACAAACTAGAAAGATGTCAGGTGATGGTAATGTTAGATTCTGGAGCGACTGGTAATTTTGTGGACGAAGGCCTGGTGAGGCGGTTAGCTTTACCTCGTGTCTCTAGAGAGACTCCTGAGGATGTGTTGGCAGTTGATGGGCAACCATTAACATCAGGTCAGATAACGGAAAGAACAGGTGACTTGGGATTGTCAGTGGTTTCCCATGGATATGTGCATTCTGAGGTGTTGTCTCTGAACATCATCGACGCACCTCAGTACGAAATAATTTTGGGTATGCCTTGGTTACATAAACACAACCCGGTGGTGGATTGGCAGTCGAAAATGTTTCAATTTGTATCTGAGTATTGTAAGGATCATTTAACTCCATGCATGTCTGCTAATGTCACAGTATTAGCCACCCCGTTTTTGGCAGCTACGGTGGCTGAAAAGAATGTCAGGCTAACAGTTGAATACTCGGCTTACAGTGACGTGTTCAGTGAGGTAAAGGCAGAAAATCTACCCCCTCACAGGGAATACGACTGTCGCATCGATTTAGTGGAGGGGGCTACAATACCATCTTGTAGAGTGTACGCTTTGTCGGTGCCCGAGACCCAACACTTGAAAGAGTACATAGAGCACTATTCTCGTCTGGGGTTCATCCGACCCTCTCGCTCTCCAGCAGCTTCCCCTCTTTTCTTCATAGCGAAAGCCAACGGGGATTTAAGAGCGTGTGTGGACTACCGCGTCTTGAATAGAAACACCATCCGTAACCGGTACCCTCTTCCGCTCATCTCGGTTTTGCTCGATCAGGTGAGAGAGGCCAAGATATATACCCGTTTGGACCTCCGTGGGGCGTATCACCTGGTTCGAGTGAGAGAAGGAGATGAGTGGAAGACGGCGTTCAAGACGCGATTCGGTCTGTACGAATATTTAATGATGCCTTTTGGGCTTTGTAATGCTCCTGCAGCATTTCAGTTTTTCATAAACGATGTCCTGAAGGAATATGTGGATCAATTTGTGGTGATGTACATTGATGACATCTTGATCTACTCACAGGATGTATCATGCCATAAGAATCATGTCTGTAAGGTTTTGGATAAACTAAGGGAACATTGTTTATATGTGAAACTGAGTAAATGTGAGTTCGGGGTGCGTGAGGTGGAGTTTCTTGGTGTGATCCTTAGTCCTGGCGGATTACAGATGTCAGAGAGAAAAGTACAGGCAGTGAGGGATTGGCCAGCCCCTAAGAATGTGAAAGAGGCGCAGAGCTTCCTGGGGTTCGCAAACTATTATAGGCGGTTCATTTTGCACTTTTCCCAAACCGCTGTCCACATTACCAGGTTGTTAAGAAAAGGGAAGCCTTTTGAGTGGACTGGGGAGGCGGAGGAGGCGTTTAGAGCTTTAAAAAGGGCATTCACCACAGCACCGGTGTTAGCACATCCTGTCTTGGAACATCCATTCATAGTTGAGGCCGACGCTTCGGATGAAGCCATAGGGGCAGTTCTGTCTCAGAGAGATGTCCACACGGGTCAGCTCCATCCTGTTGCTTACCTATCGAAGAAGTTGAGCTCGGCTGAGGTCAACTACTCCATCGCGGAGAAAGAACTATTGGCGATTAAAAAGGCTTTTCAGGAATGGAGGCCTTATCTGTGGGGGGCTTGTCAGGCTGTGACGGTTTATACTGATCACAGAAATCTCCAATACATGTCCTCCGCCAGACATCTGACACAAAGGCAGATGCGGTGGATGCTGTTCTTTTCCGAATACAACTTTATGATCACTTTTCGTCCTGGCTCAGAGAACAGGAAGGCTGATGCTCTTTCCAGACAGGAAATCCCCTTAAAACAGCGAGAGGAGCAGCAACCCATCATCCCTCCTAATAAAGTGGTGTGTGTGATCCGGGCCGAGCAGTTCCTGGACGACATCAAGGGCTCCAGGTCTTTGGGGTCTTGGGTCAGATGGGCGGCTGACAAACCAGGCAGGAAGGTGAGACAGGGGTTGCCTTTCCAAGGGGAGTGTTTGTTTCTCCCTAATGAAGAGATTAGGAAGAAAGCTTTCAGTTGGTGTCACGAGGCTCCAGCGGCTGGACATCCTGGGATTACCAAGACCGTGGAACTGCTTAGGAGACATTTCTGGTGGGAGTCATTGGTCAAAGACGCGACTCAATGGGTGGGAAGATGTGATACCTGTGCCAGAGCTAAGGGGGAAACAACAAAAAAGAAAGGCTGGTTGATGCCTATGCCCACGCCTGATAGACCATGGATGAACATAAGTCTGGACTTCATTACGGGTCTCCCATCTGATCAGGGAAACACCGCAGTGTTGGTAATAGTGGACAACTTAACAAAGATGGGACACTTTGTACCGTGTGTAAACCTTCCCACGGCTAGTCAAACGGCTCAGATTCTGGCATCTCAAGTGATCCGTTTGCATGGCATTCCGAGAGTCATTGTGTCTGATAGGGGACCACAATTTATCGCTCACTTTTGGCGGATGTGGTGCAGTGCTTTGGGCATAGAGACAGCGCTATCGACCAGCTTCCATCCCCAGACGGATGGCCAGGTGGAACGTCTAAATCAAACATTGAAGAAGTATCTGCGCTGTTACGCCAAGGAAGCAAATGAGTCTTGGGTGGACTTATTGTGGTTGGCGGAGTTGGCATACAACAATGCTTGGCACAGTTCCATTGGTATGTCACCGTTCAAAGCCAATTATGGTTATGATGTGCAGACCTTGCCTATCAATATCCCTGAGGAATTGGGCGATCAGCCCTCGGTGAGGAAGCGTGTACTGACAATGAGGAGAGTGCATAGAGCGGTGCAGAGACATCTGTTAAAGGCCAAGGAGGTGTACAAACGATGGGAGGACAAGCATCGCGTACCTGGTCCTCAGTTCGAGGTGGGGGATAAAGTGTGGCTTTCGACCAAATACATACGTTTCAAAATGAGAAGTATCTTCCATCCGCGATTCATTGGGCCTTATCCCGTAGTGCGTCGTATCAACCCTGTTGCATACAAGCTGAAGTTGCCTAACACGTTGAGAATCCATCCCGTGTTCCATGTGCAGCTACTAAAGAGAGCCCTTACGTCGGGCAGAACCGTGCCCCCTGTCCTGGCCAGTGACGGGAACCAGGAGTACGAGGTGAGGTCTATCCGAGACTCCAAATTCCGCAGAGGGGTGCTGTGGTATCTGGTCTCGTGGAAGGGCTACGGGGCGGAGGAGGATTCATCGGAACCAGTGCACAATATCCATGCTCCTAGGGCGGTGAGGTCTTTCCATGTCAGGTTTCCTGCGAAGCCTGGGCCTAGGAGGCGCTTGGAAGGAGGGCGTACTGTCAGGGTGTAGACTAGCGCGCCTACCTAAAAGACTACGATTCCCTGCACTCCCTGGTAAAGGACTACTTTTCCCACAATCCCCGGCGGGATTACAGGATATCACCGGGCGGAGTCTGCCATTCGGTGCTAGTGATTCCTGTGTTGGAGGCTGCTTTTGTTCCTCAGCTCCAAGGGTTCCAAGCAGCCGGTTTGTTTCCAGCTTGGGAGAGGCAAGAACCAGTAATTGGGTAACATTTGTGAATGCGCTGGCTAGCGCGTTCTGTTTTGCAACTTTGTATCGGATGGTTTGTTGAAAAAAGTGCCTCAATTGGCCTTCCTGGACCTCAACATCAAAGCAGACATGGATGGCCTGACAACTACGACCTACCACAAACCTACATCAAGGAACTCCCTTCTGAGGTTTGACAGCTTCCACCCTAGACTTCTACGGGAAAATCTCCCTTATGGTCAGTTTTTGCGACTGAGATGCAATTGCAGCCGGATCCAGGATTTCAAACAACAATCAGCCAGCCTAGTCCATAAATTGGAAGACAGGGGATACCCCACTAGGATCCTGAACACCACCTGCAAGAGGGCACGAAACCAAAATAGAGAGGCGCTCCTTGAGGTAACAACAAGGCCTCCTGAGGTATCTACTCTGACATGCGTCACCACTTACAATACCGTATCAAATCAGGTTTCAAGCATAATCAACAGGAACTGGAAGATTATTAATTCGGGCAACCGAAACTGGGAAAAACCTAGATTCGCATATAAAAGGGCGAAGAATCTGAAAGACTCCCTGGTACACACCAGACCCAGGCCAAACCATGCCACAAACGACAACACTGTCCTCAATGCCTGGGGCTTACCAAAACTTACAGGACACCAACCGTGCAATAATTGCAGTGTATGCCACCTTACATCCCCATCCAAAACCCTGGACTTAGAACCAGGCAGAGTATGGACACAACGCCAGTTCACCAACTGTAATTCATCAAACCTGGTGTACCTTATGACATGCAGATGTGGCCTACGGTATGTGGGGATGACCACCCGCAAGGTACGGACAAGAATGACGGAACACCGCAGTACCATCCGATGTGGCAAAAATATAAGTAGACTTACAGACCACTTCCTGTCCCGCAACCACACCCCAAATGACTTCACTTGGACTGTGATTGAACAATTTGCCACAACTGAAAACAATGAAAGATATCTCCTCCAAAAAGAACAACGTTGGATTTACCGTCTATCCACCCATACTGAGGGGCTCAACGACTCCATACCGTGGAATTCCCTCACCACCTAATGTATGATCTTTCCTTTTCTTTACAATACTGTGCATAACCCAATCTGTCTCACATTGAGCGACCAACAATTTAAATTGTAAATCTCATTCCTCTTATCTTAATTCCTTCTATACTATATTATTTATTCCCCTTTGCCTGCTCTCTCCACGAGCAATAATGTACATTAGCGCGTCCTTGGCAACAGCGAGCGCTCCCACGCTCTCCCGCGCATGCACGGTAGCTTGACACAGCTTCTACCCCTCCGCGCATGCGCGGAGCACCATACACCGAAGGCTCGCGCGCGGAATAGGGACTACTACCCACCCCAATCATGCGCAGACCTTACATGACATGGCGCTTTTCGCGCAAGAGCATCCCTCCCTCTATTTCTACCTTGACCTAGGTGCAGGCAATTACGGAGGCTTTAAAAACATGCTCGGCCAGCCCTCCTTTCACAACCGGGCGCCGCAGAAGGACGACAGGTCCAAGGAGGAACCAGATCGACAGTTTTGTGAGTAATGAGGCTGCGCGCTACAGCAACTGTGGGGGTAAGGTGTTGAGGTCTTCCCTTACAGGTCGGATAATTTTGTAAACCAATACAACCTTCTTTTAGGGTCTTTTTCTCTGCCAGGCGACCCAAGGAGGCTTTGAACAGCAAAATACTGTGTGAGGATAATAATTTTCTTTCACTTACCTGAACCTCACATTGGTATTCTCGTTTTCTAGCTCACCACAACAACCGGCTTCTAGTTAACTATCACATGAGTCTTGCCACTGACAAGACCACACTTTAGCCATGCATAGTTCGCTCACTCACCTTATAAGACTGTGGAATGACGACTGTTTTTGCAATAATATGCTAATATGACTCTACCCTGTACGTCTGTCTGTCTCCCCTTTTATGTTATATGTAGCAAAGCGAGAGGGAATCCCCTTCTCACCCATATAGCACCTTAGTGCGTGCTACACATAAAAACAAAAACACTCACTGTAAATTAATTTTGTAACTCCACACATACTCACTTGGTCCTGAGGAAAGCCTGTTTTAAATTAAGAAAGGCCAGGCTGAAACATGTAGACCACACAGGATACTGGAGGTCATAATCCATACTCCACCGTGTCCGTCTGCCTTTTAATGTGCCAACAGATACCCAGTTTATTAAAATAGTTTTTTACCCTCGGGTGCTGGGACTTTTGTATGGCTTTTTAATCTTCACCTTCACACTCACCACACTGCACACTCAGTAATTATACCAGCTCCGCAGTAATCTGGCGTCGAAGCACACCCGGGGCACGTTAGGTGCCACTGTGGTGGGCCCGATGATGAAGCATGCCACCAACTAGGTTGGTGGGTGAGGGCTTTCTAAAAACCTACTGGTTTTCCTTGACATACGTACTCCATTGAGTCTTACCTGTAAAAAACCTAGCTAGTCTTTCTTGATTTTTGATATATAAAAGCGGGGATTCAGACTAGCTTACCTAGTCCTCCCTCTCTCCTTTGATTCAGTGATTGTTGAAAAAAGGAACAGCGCTGAGACTTTGTTTCACCTCGCGGCTGCGAGGGACTGTTACAGACTACATGTTGCAACTTTGTAACGGATTGCTTGTACAACAGGGAACAGCGCTGAGAGTTTGTTTAGCCTTGGCTGCAAGGGACTGTTACAGACTACATGTTGCAACTTTGTAACGGATTGCTTGTACAAAAGGAAACAGTGCTGAGAGTTTGTTTAGCCTCTGCTGCGAGGGTGTTGTACAGACTACATAGCTTCTTGGCACACGTTCCTGGAGGTTCCTGAGACTGTGTGGTAAAGGAATGAGATTTGGCTATTCAAGTGGCGGAGTGCAGGGGGGGAGTCTGGGACCTCCGCACTGCCGTCACGAAGCATAGGTTTGGGGCTCATTTACTTGGAACTAGTGGATATACAAATACCAAAGCGGAGTGCAGTAGTGAAGAAACTACGCCCTGCCGTGTTTGGTCATCTTTTTGTACTATTTTGATGGAAGGAAAACATATGGGCTTTCAGTTCACAACGGAGTGGATTCCTTTGCTTTTCTGTTGAGCATAAGGGTGCTCATTTAATCCTGGTGATTTTGGCGCATTTCTTTGGAACTAGTTTACAAACATACATAAGCACAAAGGGGTATGTGTATGTTAACGACAATGGCTTCTAGATAATGGAGTACTGTGGGTTGTTGCTAATACCTTCTTTTGTATTGAGCAGGATGGAAGGAAGACAGGAGATGCAGCAATAGGGTGGCGTAGAGTCCATGTATTACAGGTGAATTCAGGGGTTATCGACCTAGTGAGAATTCATGAGAGTAGGTTTAAGTATTGCATTTAACCTTTGTACTTTTGTTTTTCAGTTTCTTTTTCCCTGCTGCCCCTTCCTTCTTCTCTTTGTTCTTTCTGGGTTTTTTCCCCATTTGGGGTTTTTTCCCTCACCGTATCGTCTGAATACCCTGTGTTCATACTTCAGGGTGTTCGGAGGGTACGGAGGTGGAGCATAGTTGCTGCATGCGGATCCTGCGGAGTGTACATCTGACAAAGGAGTTCTGTGACTATTACACAGGTTTGTATTCTGCCCTGCCTCTCCCATAGGAAGCTTAAGCCGCTTTCTTGGCACACATACCACTAATAAAACTCTATGAAGAACACCGTACAGAATTGGGAGGCCCCATAACTACTCAAGAGATCCAAGCAGCCATCAAATGTATGGCGATAGCCAAAACACCAGCCCCTGATGGCCTCCCACCGACTTTTCTGCTGCCTACATCGGGCTCCTGGCCCCATGCCTTGAAAAGTTATTTGCAGAATCCTGGTGGCTTGTTGCCCTCCCAGATTCCACTAATGATGCCATAGTCATCCCCCTGCCCAAAACTAAGGTGCAGGGAGCTACGCTCACGGAGTTCCGTGCCCTCTCTATGCTAAATTAAGACTTCAAAATCCTCAGTAAGGTGCTAGCCCTCCGACTGCTCCCATGTCTGAAGGCACTAATACATGAAGACCAAAGTGGATTTATTCCCTCACCTAACACCTCCCACAACACCAGAAGACTACCCTGTAACGCACCACCCCGCAATAAATGTGAACCAGGAAGCAATACTGATGTGTGGGGACCTTGAGAAAGAATTCAACACAGTACACTGGGATTTCTTATTTGCTGTGATGAGGTAGATGGATATGGGGGATGACTGGATCAAGTAGGTCAAACTATTATATACGACCCAAGTGTAAGACAGGCACAATGCTCTCCTCACATTATCAGGTAGGCAGGAGCGTGAGGCAGGGATGTTCACCCGTCCCCACTGCTGTTCACCCTGGCTACTGAACGTCTTGCAAAGCTATTCAGACAGGAGAGTCAGGTTGTGGGCTTAGAGTTTGAGCGGTTGGAACACATTATCTCCCTCTATGTGGACGATATACTCCTCTATTTGAGAGAGGGGATATCTGACATTCCCAGAGCTCTAGATTTCCTACGAACCTTTGAAACAGTCTCCCTCCTCCGGGTCAACAAAGCCAAGACCAATGTGTTCCCTGTTTCCCCCGAGGAGGAGAGAGCTCTGGGCTTACCTTTTAACCTGATGTGGTCACCCACCACCTTTAGGTACCTAGGGATACAGATTTTCCATACAGTGGAAGACCTTCGAGATAGTAACCTAGGAGGGGCCCTCAGATCCCTGAGATCCTGTGTACCCTTTTGGCGCTCATCATGGCCCGAATAACGATCTCCAAGATGGTCATGCTACCAAGATTCCTATATTTTTTACAAATCTACTGGTGTGTGTACCAGCCTCCTGGTTCAGACAGCTGGATGCCCTGTTGCGTGGCTTGATATGGGATGGGAGCTGGCATAGGGTGTCGCTGGCTACCCTTCGACGACTCCCTGAGGAGGGAGGCTTGGGGGCACCAGACTTTGAACTTTATTTTTTTGTGTCTCAGCTCCAGTGGATCTCACTGTGGTTGGACAGGGTTAAACAAGAAGAGATGGGTCAAATTGGCCGCACAACATGAATAGAACTCCTGGTGGCCAAACTACTTAACCCCATGATAGTGATTCAATAGTCTGGGATACTGCTGTTGACAGCATTGCGATGTTGGCACAGATGTGTCTTAAAACTGCAGGAATGCCCTTGTATGCACCGACACTGCCCCCTGGCAGGACTCTTGCATGGCGACTCCCTGGTTTACTATACTCAGGGTAATTGACTGTCTGGCATGAAGCCGGATTAATCACATTAGGAGATTGCTATCAACAGGGCACCTTGCTGCTGATGGGGACATAATGGACTGTTATAGTTTGCCCCCAAGTCAGTTTCTTACTTACGAAGAGCTGACCCGAGCAGCCCTAGTCATGTGGAGGGGAGAGGGGGGGGTGAAGGAGAGGAATCTATGACACATCAAGTTCTACAACTATTATCGATGGGTGCAACTAAACATCTGGTGACTTGGTTTTACAGATCTCTTGCAAGTATGTTCCGTGGCCCATTGACTGCTTTGTGAAATAGATGGGACTGAATCTTCGAGCGTGAACTAACAGACCCGGAATGGCGGAAGATATTAGCCTACCCTAGAAAAATCTCTAGGAATACAAGACTGAAATACTTACAATTCAATTATATACACATGACCTACATGACTCCACATAGATTACGGGTGGTCTATGGGGGTGAGTCCCATTCGTGCCCCAATGCGGGCAACTGAACGCTGATTTTGCCGATATGGTGTGGGAGTGCCCCCACCTACAACCCTCCTGGGGGAGGTGCTCTGTGCCATTTAGTCCGCACTTGTGCACTCACCCGCCAACCTCCGCTCATTGGAGGCTTGTATCTTGGGACTATTCCCGAGACCAACCTTGAAGAAAGTGCCACTAGGTTTATAAACCTGGCACTAATGTTAGCCAGACGGCGGATAGCAGTGGACAGGAATTCAGAGGAGGAACCACGGGCCCAGGCCTGGAGGGAGGACGTAACCCAATGGGCGATGGATGAGGAGAGGATGTTGATTAGGGAAGAAGCCAGAGGGGTAAGGATCCGCCCCTTAGCGGACCTGTGGACTGAGGCGCTAACAGCATGGGAGCACCCAGAATAGGGATCTGGAGAAGAATCTAAAGTAAAACCAGACACACCTGAGAGGAGAGAAACGGCGGTACCAACTGACCAGAGCGCTCGACCACCATACAGAAGAACTATAGTGTGAAGGCATGAGACTGGGAGCCAAGGTGTTTACCATACCATCATACGGACCTATGGTTTATGACCACCACCCCACACATCACACAAAATAAATGACAGAGCATAGACATGGGATAATATGTGACACAAGCCTGAGGAGCTAGTACTTGGGCGTGGGCACCAACTCACTGAGATCTTCCCCCCCCCATCCCCCCTTTTTCTTGCACAGGTACCCTAGCTGATAACCGACGGCAGCTCATAGGCATGCAGAAGGATCAGACACTAATAAGGTTATTCCTTTGCCCCCAATTGCTCCTTCTCCTCCTTTCCCCCTTTTTCCCACCGTTTTCATTTTCTCTTTGTCTTTTTTCTGTGAGCTTACTTATTGCTGGTGTGGCATCCTTATTAAGCCCCTGCACTGGCTATCGAGAGGAACAACATCACATGAAGAGCCATCGCTAGGGGAAGACTTTACACTCCCAGACATTGATATAGAAGCCCAAAAAAGGGTCTTGGGAGACTGTTTCGATCGTAGACATAATGACGTTCAGTCAATGAGTGGTCACAAACATGTCAATACCCCAATTGTAAGCTCTTCGCCAAGGCGCCTCCCTATGCCTCTCTTATACAATTGTATAAGTCACTTTATTGGCACCTCCATGGAGTCGGGCCATGATGTATTCTTGCCTGATTCCCAACAAAAATGGGGAAATGAGAGAGAGGGGGCACCATCAGAATATCTCGTGTGTATTGAAAATATCTTAAATTCCATATTATCCTTATTAGCGAAATCCGTCTTAAGTTCTGACCATATGCTGGTAATGATTTCTGTAATGTTATTTGAAATCCAAAAAGGAAACAAGTCTGTTACCCCTGTTACCCTTAAATCTAAATCTATCCCTACGATTCTCCCGCACATGGATGGACGGTCAAGGGATAGGTGGGTATTAGACCTTCCCTCTGGAGAGTCGAGAGATGTTTCTGTATAGGCATGAACCCCCCTCTCCCTGATGCCCCCTATGGCCTTGTATGTAATCTTGAAAAGGAAGAGCTATGCCTAAGTACATTATTTGAGGAGGTCAAACTGAGTCCTCCTATGAAAAAATACTCTTTGAAATTTTTCCCCCTGTTTAAAAAGTGTAGATTGGAGTGCACCGGAGAAAATGAGAAAATCAGGGCCGTGGTTAAGCAACCCAAACAGGTAGAGAGGGCAGGAGGGGAGGAGGTGGCTTTAACCTCTCTGACTACCTCTCAGGTGTACTCTCCTACATTGTCAGGGAAGAGAGGACAGAGAGTAGGTAAGAGGGATGGCCCAGTTTCAAAACCTAAAATTGAAAATATGAAAAAGAAACACAAAAAAGGAGACAATTTTCCAAACGTAAAGCGTCTAAATTGCATTTTTCCCGGATTTTGGAAAGCCAGAGCGATGCCCACTTAATAACAGAGAAGGGAGGCCCGACAACTCCATCAGCTGATGGCAACCTAAGGGAATCCACCATAATATCCACAGTATCGAATGGGAGTTTGGGGGACTCAGGACCGGAAGTACCTCCTTTAAACCGGTCATTGCAGACCCTCCAAGGAACCCTGCCCTCCACTAAGAAGACATTAGACTCATTGGGTGGAGAAAAGCATATGGGTTATGGGGTCTCCTCGCTGCACATAGGGTCTGGGGCAATTGACTCTATTGATTCAATGTGATGATTTATGCACATGACATTGTCCCATACTCCAGGGTTACTTTCTGTTCACCGATAGTGGCTAATTTGGTTTTGAAGAACTCTGAGGCTTTTTTGAAACGAGGGCTTGATGTAACACCTGTCATTGAATTTGATGGAAAATCAAATTGCGGGCGCCAAAAGTCAAAACCTGAAAGTCTTGAAGGCTACTAATTCAGTGGCACAAGCCGTACTGGGCCCCGAAATAGAGTATTCTGCGGTCAATCCTAAAGATATAGTGGTTTCCATGGACTGGAGGGGGTGTTTAATAAATGTTGTACCCGCCGTAGTAGCTGCCCCACAGACCCCAGACACAGAAGATGAATTTGCCCAGTGGAGCTGGGTTGCAAGAGCCCTGAACAACACCAATGTGAATACAGTAAGGAGTGCTCCATTGAGGTAGCCTGGGTGGGCTGCTCATGTCCTGGAATATGGCTGGCCTGGGACCTAAGGAAACAAAATTAAATTCCTTAAAAAGTATGGATCCCATAATTATATGTCTACAAGAAACGTGGTCTTGTAAAGAGTTTGAATGTGATGGCTATTTTGTATATTCGTGTTATGCAAAGCGATCGGAAAGGGGACATGCCAGCGGGGGTTATCTATTCTGCTCAAAAACTCCATCAACTGCAACTAGAAGGATTTCCTCACCCTTCAAACCTCTGTATATGTTTGAAGTTGGCATGCTTGGGAGATTCGGACACGCCCACGCCCACTTCCTTTCTTGTGGCAAACTTGTACGTACCCCTGGGGTACTATTCAGGAAATAGCTACTAATGAAGATTGCCCCCTAGTGATAGTAGTGGGGGATTTAAATGCTAAAATTTCAAATTCTGCCTCTGAGATTTATGCCAACACTGATAAAGAGGAAATCTGGCACATCCCCAAGATCATATTACCAAATAAAGTAAAGACAGACAAGCGGGGGTTTCTCTTACTGGATAGTATTAGAAGTTCAGATCTTGTTAACTTAAATAGGAGAGTGCCCGCCGATAAAACAGCCCATTTCACCTTTCATTCTCAACATACTGAGAGCCTTTTAGATTACGTGATTGTTTCCTACCAAATGTTTGTGATAACTTTTTTGCTCGCCCGTCGGTATGGAGCGACCACTGTATAGTGGGTATGTCTGTGGCTTTTGATCTACCGACACTGGACTCAGGGAATGCCGGTCAGGGCTTGGCCACCTTTAATAAAGGAAATGGCCGATCCTTTCGGACACAAAAAAACACTGTTGAAGTAGGCTCTATTGTGAAGAAGGTGTATGTCGAAAAGGAAGGTTTTACTCACTGCAATATCATATCCTTTTTGGAGGCTCAAATGAAGAAGATCTGTAACTTAAGCTCCACATCTTCTGAACCCCTCACGTATAAACAAGATAGGTCTCATATGATAATTATAAAACGGGCAATTAACCATCTTGTTCGAAAACAGTACATACATTATCTCCTTGGTCGACAGCAGGAAATCGATCGCCTCAAGCGAGCGAGAAGTCGCCTCATGCTCAGCGACAAAAGAAAGAGCTTGACGCGAAGTGGATAGGGCTGAGGGAAGCCGCAAGGGCCAAGGACTCGAGAAAATATTGGCACTTGATCGCTAAATATTGTGATTCAAGGCAGAGAGCTACTCCGATACCGATTCCCGAAAAGGAATGGGTGGATTACATCTCTCTATTATATAGAAATAATAGCCCAGTTTCTCCCGTGTTGCCTGATGAGGTTAAACCAGTATCTGCTGTCCTTACTGAATTTGGTCCCCCACTAGGAAAGGAACTGATAAAGTACATAAAGATGGCTAGAACTTCTGGCGCACAAGGGCCGGATGGTATCCCAATTGCATTAATCAAAAAGGAGCCAGAAGAATGGGGTGATTTTTTAGAACCACTTTTAAAATATTGCTTTTCTATGAATAAAATCCCCCCTCTTGGAAGGGAAGCATTATAGTCCCCCTGTATAAAAAAGGACCAAAAACAGTGCCAACTAGTTTTAGGCAGATTGCCCTCCTGTATGCTGCTGGCAAATTATTTGCAAAAAGCATAGTATGCCACTTACAACAATGGGTCCATGATCAAGATATCCTTCTGCCGGAACAAGACGGTTTTAGAAAGAACCATGGCACCTTAGATAATATAGCGGTTGTTCAGACAATTGTGGAGAAATATGTTTTTTCCCTAGGGATGCCAGTTTATACAGCTTTTATTGATTTCTCCACAGCGTTTGACAAGGTGGACCGCCACACCCTGTGGAGAAAACTTGTCTCCCTCGACATTCCAAATCATCTCCTGGGTCTGATCATGGAATTGCATAATGACACCTGGTGCCAGGTTCTAATGGGAGGTTCGCGGGGGTTAACATGTAAAATTAGGACGCATAATGGGATTAAGCAGGGCTGTCTATTAGCACCACTTTATTTTTCACTGTACATTGTTGATCTCCCTGGTTCTTTGAACTTGGCGAAAGGGGATGCCCCCAAAATTGGTCGAATGTCAGTTGGGTCTTTATTGTACGCAGACAATGTTGCAATTTTCGATTTAACGCCTATTGGCTTGCAACGCCTTCTGGACGTTTTAAATAAATATGAGGTTCATTTTTTTAAAACTAACATTGCAAAAAGCAAGATCTTGGTTTTTCGTAAGATGGGGCTCAAGAGATGTTTTAGATGGATACTTGGTTCTGAAAAAATGGAATTGGTGTACTCGTACGTATATTTAGGGAAAGTTTTTTCAAAAACAGGTCGAGATTTGGAACATACTAAACACTGCATTGGTAAAGCCGTCTCCCAGGCAAGTGCATTAAAGAGATTCTATAACACCTGCGGGAGACGCCATTTTAGCCATGTCGTATCTGTTTTTAAGGTTAAAATCCCACCCTCATTAATATATGCTGCTGAGGTGGTGGACATTAGTCATTGGCATATGTTTGAGAAGGCAGAAGGACGAATTATGTGCCAAATCTGTAATTTAAATTCTTTGGCTGCCCCACATGTTCTGCGCCTTGAATTTGGATTAGTCTTGTCCTTTATTTTAGCCGAGGCAGCAGTTCTTAGGTGGGGTAACTCTCTCTTCTTGGGGGAAGAGGGTACTCTTAGGGCTGCTTTGAGAACAGAATTTTTTTGCACTCTAAATATACAATCCACGTTTTTAGGTCTTTTTTAGGTGCAATTGACAGTTTTGGTCTTAGTTTAACTCCCGCTTCTTCTATGCCTAAATCTGGCTTGAAACAGTTCTTAAAGAAATTTAGATCCCCTATCAGTTTAGCCAGAGACATCGCTTTCAGTAAATCCAGGCTTAGCAACGTGGCGGTCAGTGGGAGTACATTGGGGAATAAACCACAGCCTTATTTAACTTGGAATATCCCTCATGGAATTAAAAGGCTGATACTCCTACTTAGATTTAATCTGCTGCCTTTAAGAGACGTCACTGGCATCTGGGATAAAATACCTAGAGAGAAGAGAATCTGTGAACTGTGCCTGTTGCAAATCCAAGATCTTAATCATGTTTTATTTGCATGTTCAAAGCTGCAAAGTGCCAGGCGAGTGTTTTTAAAACCAGTATTTATTAAATTTAATATTCACTCTGCTCAGGATGCACGTTCTCTGGTTTTGTCGCCCCGAATGAAATGGTTTGTTTTAAGATATACCAATGTTTTAGAAATTTTTTGCCTATTTACTAGAATTTTGTCTAACAGTGGTACCCTGGTTTTGTTCTAATATCTACTGTTTGGCTATTGAATAGTTATATGTATTCATTGTATCATCCGCACATTACTTAGTATGTATATAAGAAATTTTATTGGCCGGTCATGCGATTGTTTTACGTGTCATAGCTTATTTGCACATTTCGCACTATGTTGATATCATGTTATAGTAATGTATAAGGAAGGAATTTTGTGCTGTATGCAATGTCTGTTTGTTTAAATTGTCAGTGTGTTTTTGTGGACGTCCGTCGGAGTTCCAAAACAAAATTAAATGAATAAATTGAAGATTGAGAGGAACAACAGGTCTCTTTATCCTTTTGCTGTTTCTCTTACTTTGCTTTCTTAAATATTGCGCTACTTTCCTCATGTGATGTTGCTTTCTAGTATTCATAATCGGGGAAATAACAGAGAGTACCCTGTATTTAATAATTCTGAGGCTTGGTACTGTGACTTAAGGGTAGAAGACTTTGAATAATATTCGCTACGGGAAAGAATGGAAGACATTGTGAGCTGGTTCCCGCATGTTGCAATGTTGTATACGTGTAATACCAAAAAAACGCAATTAAAAAAGAGTTTAAAAAAAAACTGCATGTGATGCACTTGCGCCCAAAGTAAGCCACACTCACGCTTTAAATCGGTTCTGCTCCAGCATGGTGCATTTCATTTTGCGTCACTTGATTGGTCATGGCAGCGCTAGTGTTTTGTTTAAAATCCTTGTATAAAATAGGCAGGGCCACTGGAATTATGCGGTAAGGGAGGACCAAATTACGTGGCAGGGTTGATCAAATTATGCAGCAGGGTTTCCCTAATTGTTGTCATTTTTACGTATAGTAACATTGTATGAGAAAATGATTCACCTTATTAGTACCAGTTTAAAACCCCAATACAGAAACAGGAGATTTAAAGATGAGCAGGAAGGCCTTCCACTGCATAGGAACATTTGTCACCATGTTTTTAGTAACTTTCGATCTATGTAATTTGGAGAAAAAAATGGGTTTAAATCTGCAGATTATGCAGCAGGTGATGGTTTATATGGCAAATGCAGCAATTCCATTATTATGCAGAAAATGCTGCAGAGTTGCATAATTCCAGTGGCTCTGAACATATGGTTGCAAACCAGTGGCCTAAAATGCATGTGCAAGGTGTTTGACCGCTGTGACAAGGCTAATACTGTTTGGCACCCAATCTCTGGCAGGCAGCTCTTTCTGGTATATGATCTGCATGAATGTCAGTCTAGGAGGGTAACAATGATTGACTGGCTGAGTTGCCTAACCCCGAGTCTTGCAGGGAAAAGGAGATGAGTTAACAATGCATCACTTAAATGGGAGTGCCACTCTCCTGAAGAAGTAGCTTAGCTCCAAAATTCATTGAAATTCTACTTTCTTCATATAAAATTACATACTGAAATGAAGGAAAAAAGAAACATAGATCATGTATATTCATGGTAAATATTTAAAAGAGGCGATTGGGCCTTTAAATACAAATAAAAACACACAGGAGCAAGTATGTACACAATTTCAACTTTTCCATGAAGTCAGATAGCTTGTAACAACATAGGATAAATAAATACATTATCAATGCTTATTTTCTTAGTCACCACATGGGGTGCCAAAACCTTTGCTAATGTTCTTCAAATACTTTACATCGACGTACTTCATTGTTTTGTAACTTGTAAACTGATGACTATCACGTTAGGTGAATAAACATTATTATTGAATTCAAGGGAATTACAAAAGGCACTCTAAAGGAAGCATTATAGTTGAAAAAACATGAACAATATAGATAAGCAGGGGCGAAATCTGTCAACATGAACGGGATCATGGTATGTCCTTGTCTAGGTTTCTTTCTCAGTCTGCACACAGTACCCATTATTGTGGGTAAGTGACAACCGAAATGTTGTTCATATGCCACAAGTGTAGAAGCAGCCTGCACGCATTTGAAATTCGAAAAACACTGCTAAATGTATCCTTTTACACATAGAAAAATAATAACAATGCAGATAGCAGAAATGTTTCTGTATTTACATGCACAATTGTTCACTGAGAAAGTCTTAATCTTGTTTATAAATGCTTTCCTATTAGCCCCGTGCCTAACTCCAACCTTAGTCCATCAGTTTGGTGAGTACCTGCTCTTATTTATTCCCATTTAAAGCATTGGTTAAAACATATACTAAAGAGATATCATTCATTGTAATAAGTCCTGCAGTGAAAAGTCCGATGACATATAAACAACATTTTTAACATATATTATTAAAGTAAATCTTTGCATTACTTGTTAAAAACCAATCAATTAACTCAGTGTTCTGCATGATGCACAGACTGTCATTATTTTCCAAACTATGGGTGCTCAGCTGTAACTAATGATGGACCCCAGTCACAAAAGTAATCTGAGACAAAATCCTAACTTTACGACTTTCGGTATTTAAAAAGGGCATTTAGGAGTAGTAAAGTTAAGATTTTGGCTCAGTTAAAGTTAAGTTTTGGTCAAGTTAGGATTTTGTCACAGGTTACTTTTGTGAACCGGGCCTGATAATTTTCCAGAATTAACCAATGCTTCCCTAGTGAAATTTGACTTTTCTTTCGTGAGCGAACTGTTTTTTCATCAAAATTATTTTATATTTAAAATTTACTAAACACTTCTTAATGGTTCATCATGGACCATACAATCTCTCATATGCACATCACTTGACTTAACTTTCTAGAGAGGAAGTCATGAAAATCCATGTCTATATTTTAGGCAAAAAAATGACTTCCACCTCAGAGAAATATATAATGCACTAGTTAGGTGATGTGCTGTAAGAGCCCAATATGTGCACATGGTTTGCAGGGAGGGATTTGGGGACATATTGAAGTGTCTGCCCTTTCACAAAAAATTATACATCCCCAAACCAGGATTTAAACATAAGGCAATTTATGACCATTTTAGACTTTTAAACCAGAGATTTGGAATTTTCTTTGGTCTTATTTGGACTTACATAATAATCACAAATTAACTAACTGAATCTCTGCACATAGAAAATTAAAATAAAGCACATTTCATTTCCATGATTCTTACCTATTTCAAGAAATTGATTTACAAAATGCCAATATTATATATAATAAACATTTAGAGAAAACACATTTTATCATAATACGAAGTTAAGGATAAATGAACAATTTGAGGTAAACTTTATCATAACCAAGTATAATAGTGCCGAACAGTAAACAAGTACACAAGTGAAAGATTCAAACTTCATTTTGGAGTAAAAGCATATTCTTTGGAACATCATCAATACCTTCCAGAAGCCGCTGACTGTCTTCAAGGTAAGCGACAAAAAGCACTGCATGAAAGTCCTATTTGCTGTATGAAGGTACAACAAACAGAATGACTTTAGATATTCTGTATTGCACTTGAGAGTACATATCTGAAAATTAAAAGGTATACAGCTTGGAAATAGTCAGTCATAACTTAAGATAAGATAATGGTAGCAGCAGGGCCCAAAGGCATATATCCCGTTCATGATTCTTCTCCTTACAGTGCATATTGAGGTTTACCGATTTATTTGTTATCACAGGATTGCGTAACCTCTTGTCCAGCTTTCATCCCCATAAAGCATTATGTTTGCCTGGATACAGGACGATGCTGAGTATCTTAGGATACAGACCCTCAAATTAACATCAGCATAAACCCTAGGATGCACAATGGTCACTGGGCCTAGCTCCAGTTCACCTTGTTTTCTTTGCTATACACTCTGAGTCATTCCTGGATTGGAAGTCTGGCCATATTTCCAGCAGTCGCTGAGGGCTGTAGTGATGCACAGTGATGAGAGAAGAGAACTGGCATCTGTTGTACTTTATTTTGTGCCCATTAAACACATCGCTGGGGGGCTCCGTAAGATTGATTTTCAGCTCATCCATGCATATTCCGATGAAACAGTCCTCCATGTTAATTAGTTGGACGGTCTGAGCCACATCATAGATCTTCATGGCCAAGTCTCCAGAAAAAACGTAGCCTGGTCCAGCGCAATATGGAGGATACTCGTCCTTTGGATAGACCTCTTTCGGCACATACGATTTGGATTCATTGTTTCGGATTGGCCCTGTATTTGAAACAATATAGCCAGACATATAGTTTGTCCTTACTGATAGCTCAGGCCTCAGAAGTTTGTGGACTAAAATGTCCACATTCAAGAACATGTCGCTGTCTATTTTCATGACATAGCTGGCTCGAGGACAGTATTTGGTCACCCACTCCATCCCCATCATGGTTTTTAGGGTCAGGTTATTGTAGGTGTCCAGGAAGTCCTGCTGAATAATGTCTTTGAAAGTTACACTCTCTTCCTGGAGCATGTTCTGGATTTCATTGGTCATTGTGGGAGAAATCCCAGTCAGGAAAATCCTTGCAATAGACACCCCAGGGATGCTGCTTTCGTTACCCCAAGTGCTTCGAATGGCGTGCCTAGCGGCAACATCTTTGCTATCTACAATGATCAAGATAAGCAGGAAAGGTGCTTCCCTCTTGCACTTGTCTGGTTCATTGAGAATGAACTTGTAGTCGTATGGATAAGGTGGTATGAGTGGGTGCCGTGTGGTGGACGACATCTGGCTTGCATAGCGCACAGTATATTCCAAGATGGGGTTGGCAGTGGGTATAGCTCTGGGAGATATATGATGCAACAGAGTCCACGGCACACCTATTTTTGAATTCATAAACATAGAAAGTGTGAAGATGCCTAACATGAGGAGCAGGGGATTGCAATGGATGTACCGAAGTCGCTTTAATGGACTTGCCTTCATGCTGCCAGACCTGAAGAATCCGAGCAGAATCTCCGAATGACCTTAAATAGTAAACAAAAATAACCTCAATGTTAGTAATTGCTAAGGAAGATGTAGTGGTAAAGATGAGTGTGTTAGTTACAATCAGGCACTGAAAATAGGTTATTATTTGATTCAATTATTCACCCAGCAAAGACAAGGATCCTCACAGCTTCTAATAGCAACCAGGATCCAAGACAAGAAATGCCTCCCACCCTCCCTGCTAGATACATGATCTTAAATCATCTCTTACACCCCTCAATGTACAGTGCTCAAGTGGGTCTCTGTCATTATTGCACTGATACAATGCTCATTTACACTGTAAATTCTGAAAGCATACAATACAGTGGTTGATCTCCCAAACCCACTCATAAAGTTTTGGAAGCAACCACATGGCAGGTCATACTATATGGAAAAAAAACAGAATGATGATAATAATACGACATCTATAATCCACAGCAGTACTGACACTGACAATGTATTGATGATAACCTTGACTTAATATTGTGTAACATAGCTGGCTATCATGTGGGTTACAACAGTACTAACTACTAAAGCACTCATTAGACAGAACAAACATCCAACACAACACAATTATGGCATACAGTTGGCTTTCAAGATGCTCACAACAGCATGGGTACTGTGATACACTGTTGCATTAGCATCCAACAGAACACAATAGATAGAACAACATTCCTTCAACAAAACACACACACACACACACAACCACCCTCTCCTCCCCACCTGCCAGGTGATGTGGTGGTCTACTGACCATTAAAAAGCATAAGCAGTTAGCAGATGCCTCTGGGCCTAGCCCTAAAAAAACAAAATTAGACAGCAACACTCACTGCATCATACACAGACACCAAATCTGGTACAGAATCATGAAACAATGTCTGTGATGTATCAACACAAGCCAAATCTGCGATTATAAGCTCAGGACCAGATGGAAAGGCAATGGACTGCCAATGGCTTAGTGCAGTGGTGTATGGTGACTAGGCCATTCTAATAGCAGACTGGACACTATAGAAATTCCGAAAACATAACTTAGGGGCTCATTTGGATGACGGGCGGACTTTGTCTGCCACCATCGTGTCGGAATGCGGGACCGCCCGCCATAAGGGCAGGGGTCCCGTGGGGGAAATTAGGATGTGCCCGCCACAGTGGTGGGCACATCCTGCATTTTCAGCATTGTGCATTGTTCTCTCTGCACCGCCCACCACATTGCTAAAAAAGCATTGTTGCATTTGCATACACAAAGCTGCAGGCACCGCGCGGTACCTGCCGCTTTGTATATGCAAATGCTGGGGGGTACCACAGGTACCCCCCGTGTGCACCCCCCACCTCTCCTTCACTCTGGGGGCCGGCAGGGGGCCCCCAGAGTGAAGACCGCATGCCTTTCCGTGGCGGCATCGCCACCACCGAAAGGCACCTACAGACGCCCATCATAATATGTCTGGCGGTGTCTGATAGACACCGCCACCATATTATTCCTTTTCCGCCCCGGCTGCAAGGCGACCGGGGCGGAAAAGCGTCGGACGGACTTTCCGTCCTCCGAGGTCCCCCCCGCCATACTAATATGGCGGGGTGAAAACGAGTGTGGATGTCGGGCGGATTGCCCCCGCCATCCTGGCAGTGGCTACCGCCAGCCTGGCGGGGGCAATCCGCCCGACATCATAATGGGCCCCTTAGACTTTATATAATAAGGGTTTTAGATTTTGATTTGGAACCATAATGACTCTTTAATTGTTTTTTTCCAGTGAATTTCCTAGGTTTTTCCCATTTGAATATAACAAGACTTAAGCAATAACATAATTTTATTCGTTTTTTCAGGGAATTTCTTAAGTGTTTTTTTTAAAAAACATTACCCGTTAGATGCAGGCTAACCCCTGCATCTAACTGCCAATTTTTAGTTTTTTCAGGGAATTTCTTAAGTGCTTTTGTAAAAGACACATTAGTAGTTAGATGCAGGCCAAACCCTGCATCTACCTGCCAAGCATCTTGTACCTGTAGCAAAAGGCCTTTCACTAATAGCTGCCCCTGTGCATCAAATATCCATTGCACATGCCAGAAGGCCAGTCCCTGGGCCCAAGCCCTTATGCATACCAATAGTTGCAGGCAGATCTATTCAAATAGGCCCTATACATTCAACCAGGCCTGAGGCCTTCATCTCCACCCCTTTTTAGGTCGAGCATAGGCAGCACACTTGCACTGTCTGGAAGACCAGCTGTAATCAGTATACGGAGTGTAATCCTGCCTGCTGCTTGCCATTGGTTAACTCCTCCGTTGCTCTTGTTTCCTTGCTCCTAACTGGTCCCGCAGTCGATACATCAGTTCCACTGAAGGCTGAGGAGCAACCGCTAAGTACAGTTTCCCTACGCTTTCAGGGCTTCTATGTTGGTTGGCAAAACTCTTTTTCTTTTGCTTCCCTTCAATTCACTACAAGCCCAACTTGTGTCTTCTGTGCCCCTGCTTTTGCTACCTAATCTCCCCGTGCGGTGGCCTCCCCCCCACTGCCTCATGGCGCTGTGCTTTTCTCATGTCTTTGGTTCACCTGCTCTCTCTACCTAATCTCCCAGTGCAGTGTCCTCCCCCCACCACCACCTCCCGTGGCATGCAAAGCTTTATCTTTAAGAATGGAGACCGCACTTTTCTTTTGTTCTGCACGGTGCAGCCTGCCCACCTCTATTTTTAATAATGGTGAACATACTTTATCAGTGCTGCGCCCATTTCACGAGCACCATGCTTTTCTTTCCTTTCATTCCTGCGTCTTTTCCACGCTACTCCATCCCACTCTCTCTACTCTCCCTCCCCCTCCTTTACAATCAGTCAGCAGGCTCTAGCCTGGCTTGCCTCACAGCAGAGCAGCGGAGCCAGGTAGATGGAGAGGGAGGGCAGTGCTGCTGGTTAACAATGCCCTAACCTTGTAATAAGGCTGAAGAGCTGGCGGCTGAGACCAATGTCCCAGCCTCGCCTTCTGCTGTGATTAGCACTAATCTGATTATAGAAAATAATTCTGAGCCCTGTCTGCTGGAATACTTCCTTTGTTTACCCGGGCATACTTTCCTTACCTTGCCATTTTCTCCGTAACATTTTAACCATATCACACATGCCTCTGGGAGACCTCTCTTTGATTGTTTGACTCGAGTCACCACCCTGCCACGCTGCATAGTCCATGGAGGGTTCTCTCTCTTGGCATTTATTGCGCATTATATTTTGAGTTCCATGCCTTATATGCATACAATGTGAAATTAAATGCTGTGTGTTTATTTGATATATTTCACTCATTCTGCCTACAGTCTAGCCACAGATTGGCAGGGAAGCCATCTGATTTTTTTCAGAGATGCCTTCTTGGTGCTACTCAGTCATAATTGCATTTAGGGCAGCGATTGTGCTACGTGAAAAGTGGTCTACACGTCCATATTTTACCTAGCAGCATACTGTTGTTTCAAGATAAGTGTGTGTGTTATAGAGACTGAGTTTGACTCTCCTGATGGAAGGCTGATGCAAACTGCCAGTCACTCTTATTAAATTACTGCACTTTAAGAATACCTAGGCGAGCTTAGGAGTCCTAACTTCTGTGAATACTGAAATGAGTAAGTGCCTTCTGTGAATACCAAAATGGTAGTGAGTTTAGGATTTTGTCTTAAGTTAGTTCTGTGAATCGGGCCTTAAGTTATTCCTGCTCACATTTCAGCTTTTGAATGAACTATGGAAATGCAATACCTCTGCCCCCATAAATTAGCACCCTGGCTGCCATGGCAGTAGGCATTGTGATCTCAAAAGTCAACTATAAAAACTCATTAGAGTTGAGCAGCTATGTCATGTCTTTATTACTGGTGAGCAGAGACCCCACAAGTCGCCTGTAATAAGGAATTAGATACAGGCTGTTATACTCTGAAGCAAGTATTCTCGGGTACCACCCCCAAAATATGGAAAGCCATTTTACAGCTATCAATACCAACCGATCTCATGATCCCTTAGGAAACACCTGATGATGTCAGATGCCAGGAGTGTGGTGTTTGGAGCTCGGAGGTTGGAGGAGCTTGGTAAGGTGAGGCAGTATTGGGGTGGGTACGCCTTGAGTCTCAGCATGTAGAGACAGTGAAGCGAGACAGTGAGGCGAGCGCGGACTACCTCCATCGTGAATCTGATGTGACAGCGAGGGGCGGGCCTGTGTAGAAGGCAGTTGCTGCTGTGATGCTTCAGATCAATAGACTGTTGGGCGTGTGCTAGATGAGAGCTCCTGGTATGTCATGTGTCCCGCCCAAACACCCTGCCCAGGCCTGCCCGCTTGCCTGACGGGTCTGGTAAAAGAAGGGGTTCCTCACTGCCTCATCTCCTTATACCTACTTGCATTAGTTGTTAGCATGGCCTCATGATCTGACGATTGAGGTCTTCAGCAGTAATGCTCAGAGGAGGCTTAGGCCGTAGGCCCCCTCAGTGGTGCATTAGCCCAGTATGGTTGTGCCACAGAGGGGGCTCTCTCCATGCACACACACTCGTTATCCATTTTTTGCTCATTTGTTTTGCCCTCAAAAAATGCCCTCTCATTGCCTATCATTGGTTACTTGATTTTGCGTACATTTTAACATTGTGACTTGGGGTTTGCTGCCTGCCTCACCTTTCCGTATTCCGCAATAGACACATTCAGTGTGAATGTGATCTGAAGAATCTTACGAAGAAGTTCCAAATAGCTACAGATTGAGTAGAGACCTGTACAAGCCACCAAGATCCTAACTGAGTTGGTGGTTCTCCCCTCCTCTATGATTTACTCTGATGAGACTCCAACGCTCAAGGTGGTTTCTCTTCGCAAAACATTTTGTGTTAAGTCCAGGCACAGCCGCGCCTGTTTAAATCTCCTCACTGGAGAATTCTTGGACACTGTTTCGTGTCTTGAATTCATATCTATACTCTAACACTCACTCCATCGTGGGAGTGTTTAACTTCATTCGAAGTCGGCTGTCCTTCTTTGTTGTCTGCTCGTCCTGAGGAAGATCCACCCTGACACTCACCCACTTGCCCATACTCCAGGGTCGAAACGTCGAAGTTCACTTTAGTCTATGTCCACCGGGTCACTTGGCCCCAAGATTTAAAAAGATCTACAGGGGACAGCAGTTACCATGTGTTAAATTGAATAGGACAAACTCCCTCTCTGTTGTTTTTGTATATTGTGTACAAATTTGTATGTCTCTTACAACGTGCACAATTTCACATAGTCACTTATGTCACCTTGTTGCACTTTATTCTTAGATCACTGATGTAATTTGATGAATATTGAATTCAGCAGCCTTACATGACTCAAAGAGTAAAAAACAGTTTTTTATATCACAAATGTAATTTCATATATGCATGTTCCTTTCGGAAGTCTATAAAGAAATGTATTAGACTCATCATTTTTTGCATGATCAATAATGCACAGGTTCATAGAAGGGTTTTACCCGACAAAACCGTTTGTAGATTGATTTTTGCCTGCTAACACTGGCTTGTTAAGTGGCTCCCTGGGTAACAAGTTCAGTTCAGTGGAGCAGCTTTGTTTGATCGTGCAGTGTTTTCTTGCTGTGGAGGCAGCAGTATTTTGCCGTGTCCTGTAGGAGAAGTTATACTCCCACTAATTGGGTCCCAATTTAAGGTAGTTTAGGCATCTCAAGGCATATTGGGCATTGTATAGAACAAGGAACAACTAGACAACTAGAAAGGCGTGGACGCCAGTTGAGGAGTTGTAAAGGGAAGGGGGGGGAAGAGCATGCATCTGAGGCATTTGAGATATAAAGATGCCATTTATGTGTTTGTGTTCTGGCCATTCAATCCCAACTTCTGTTCCAACTACTAGCTCTATTAGTTGTCCCAAACTTTTAAAAACTAAAAAACAATTCAGCGAAAGAAATCTAAGTTCCATCTGTCTCTCCTGAAGTCTCATCCCTCTGTACTGTCCCTGTTCCTGAAGAAGGGAAGTGGGCAGGAACTAAGGAACTAAAGATGATGTCAGGTGCAGATAATGAAGACGATGGAAGATTGCTTACGTTTTTGTCCCAGGGTACCGCTTTGCATCAGGCTAGTAGATTTATTAACAGCCAGAAATGGAAGACATGAACATTGAGACTGCATCTAAGTTGAACACTGCTGGCATTAATTAGGATTCTGAGTCCGGTCCCATAGGTCCTGTGGCCAAGATGTTGCCCTCATGTAAGAAGTGTTGACATTTAAAGAGAATTTTGGAGTAATTCAGGGTGGGCTTGGCGCTGATTTGTGTGACACTGACCCTGATGCATTGGAGGACTATTCCTTGCCAGACATCGCTGTTCATATAGAAAAGACTCAAATTAGATAGACAAACTGAAAATCATTTATTGCCTCGGACCTGGTCTTGACCCCGCCACTGGAACATTTACCTGGTCGTCGATCATTACCAGCTTTATATTGTGGTACGCCATCTTCTCGGCTTTTTTTAATGTGCTCAATGAACTCTTTGAACTGTGTTTTATCTGTGTCCACAGGGCCCCAAGTACTTGTGCAGTCATTTAATCGGGAAGGGGCGGTGGTATGTGGGGGAAGGTCCAGTCTGATATTTTATTATGCATAGGGAAGATCCTATCAACTATTTTGGCTCTGTTGAATGGAGCTGTTACTAATTTTGATCATGTGCTGGATGTGTATTCCCCAATTTTAATGCGAGTGCAGCACCTCACGTCCCTTGACTTAAGCCCAAGGAAGGAAGAAAGGGGCATTGAAATGAAATCGTAGGCCTCCAAAACTAAGAGAGTGGCAAGAAATGGGGTGGCAGAAATTGGAATTCAGGCGGGTAATCATGGCGGCCCTGAGGCTACTTCTTTGCGGCAATCCAAAGGTATTACTGAGGCCATTATGGAGATTGACAATATGCCCCGTTCTCCATTTTTCTGAAGAAGGATGTTATGTAACCCAAAGTGGAAATGTAAATAATTGAGAATCCTCTTCCTATTTTTCTAAGATTTAAAAAAATGGGCTCCCTTACCCCTAGGGTTGTAGTCTTGCAAGATGTCCCTTTTAGTGTTAATTTTTCAAGGGCTCACCAAGATGGTGATTTTCCTGTGAAGTGGGCCGCCAGGGTCGTAATAGGGCAAAGCACCAGAAGGGGAAAAAGAAGATAACTCCGCGTATTATGAAATGTAAGTCTACAAAACTCAGGTTCTCTAATGTTCCTGAAGAATCTACTTCCATTAATCAGCTTCAAAAAGTAGAAGTGACAAAGAACGCCGTCCTTCATCTAGGTTGGGAACTTGAGTACCCAGAAGTAATCAGTATGCCCACTTTTCGTAATATATCAGAAGTACCATTCCTAGACTGCCGTAGTCGGTAGGAGGGGAATATGTGGGTAACTATCCATAATAAGTGGGATCGTATGAACTGGAGTATAGTGAAGGATGATGCTGGGGTTGGGATTGTTAAATCCATGAGAACTGATGAAGAAGGTTGTGTAATCCTACGAGAGGCTGAGTAAGTCCTTAAAAGATCTCGCCCAGCTCCCCCTCGTGGAGAATCTGCTTTATGAACTGCTCCCAAATTTGTGTGGGGAGACTCCTCCTTTCCTTCCGTTAGCACAGCCTCTTAATTCAGGGGTTGGGCCAAGGCATAAGAATAATCCCATCGAATGACTTGTTTTTAGCAATCTCTCTAATACCTTGAATTTTGTTTCCTTGTTTGATAGTGAATTGATCCCTCTGAATAGAAGTTTTATAGTGCAGCTCTTATTAGAAATTGCGGCTCTGTGCCTGGTGTCAAGTACAGATATTGATTGGGTGTACTCGATCCTCTTGCTCCACTTTCGAGATCCAGGGTCACATTTGTCTCTTGGTTTGTTGCAATGATAATCCCGGCCAATGTGGACTATTTCCGGAAAAAAGGTATTGATGTTTGTCTGTTTGAAATGACCATAGACTCTAAGCCTGATAGCCTTAGATTGGGCACCCAGGAGTCCCCTCAAGATTCACGTAGGAGCAGGGGGGGTTTGCAAACCTGAAGGACATCACGATCTCAACTGGTAGAAATACATGGAGGAGAGTGATAGACAGTGTTAGATATGAGGACCAGTGGGCCAGGGAATCTGAGAAGGGAGATCAGTTAGTCCCATGTGTAGGAGAGTAGGGTCTGCAATCCTATGATCACCCCAGATTTTTGCTTTTTTGCTTCACTGGTTTACGACTTCTCTGGCTGTGGGCCTGCTAATCAGACCCACAGCCTTGCTGTTCTCTCACTAAATTGACACATGTACCTTAGGTGCATTTACCAATTGGTACTGGGCCACCTTATCAGACCCTGTAACTCAGGGCATAGGTGTACCCAGGGCCTACCAGGGGCTGCAGCATGTATTATGCCACCCCTGGCTGGCCATTTAAATCTGACACAACTGGCTGCACGACAGCTGGGGCAAGGTGGTGTACTCACCCTTTGCTTTAGATATAGTATACCTATATCTAACCCTAAAATGGACACCCGTAACAGCCATATACTCTTAAGTGCATTATAATCCTCGCGGTTATATGCTATCTTTGGTATCGCTTTATCAAAACATGTCGAGTAAGGTGTCATACGAATTGGAATACTAACCCCTCGCCAATTCTGGCGACGGGGTTAGCATTCCACCCTTCTAGAGGGACACGACATGTATGTAACTGTGAACCCCGGTTAAAGTTAACTCAAGCCTCAGCATCACAAAATGGATGCTGCCACCACAGACACAAGTCTGACCCCCTGCAGCTGGGAGTCCTTCCAGCGGGGGGAGCTTGGACAAAGGGTTTCCTGTCAGGGGCGGTGCTAGCACCATCCCAGACAGGGTTTTGTGTATCCTGGGTAGGCAGGGCTTTAGAGGAAGGTGACTGCAAGTGGCACCCCGGTGCTCACTATGCATCCACCATCTAAGAACACTGCGGTTTGCTGCACGTCCTTCCTCCGGAATCCGACCGACCAGCACAACGAGACCCGGCTTCCCTGGCACCTCTGACCTCTACCTACCTCTACAGCTAAGCTGAGAACCTTAGGTGCGACGAGACCTCGAGGGACCGGCCATCATCAGAACTACACGACTTCTATCCAGCACGACTGCCGAGGGATCCTCTAGTGAGTGCTTTGGGGTCCGAGAAGCCCCGACCCTGAGCAGCTCCAGCACCGAAGTCCCGGCCTTCAGCATCCACCAGATCTGCGTGGGGCCCTTCTGTTTTTTGCTGCTCACCGCGTTGTCTGGCTACTAGCCCGCTGGCTTGTGGCCTTCCCGACGACGACCGACGACAACAACACTGCTGGTCTGGTTGCTCCAGACTGGCCCTTGCTCCCTTCCAAAAGAGTAGCACCCCGGACCCTCCTGGTCCACTCCAGACGCCATTTTGAGTCCAGAGCGTGGGCTTGAATTTGCCCAGACTTGTTGCCCCAATCCTGGGTCCAGCGACGTCAACAGCAGCAACCATCGTGGGACAGCTCGCACCTCCATCCTGGTTGCCGACAACGCCTCCTGGTCCGTGAGACTGCAGAGCCCAGCGTCGCCCACTCACCTGGTCGAGGTGACTCCAGCCGGTGCCATACTGGTGCCCATCTAATCACTGGCTAGTGATTCAGAACTTGGTCCCCTCTGCTTACAGGTGTCTTCCATCTTCGATCCAGGCTTGGATCACTTCGAACTTCTTCACTGGTCGCCTGCCAGCAACTTCTTCTTTCAGGCTCCATAGACTGCAAAGAGGATTCCCGACGTCTTTCCAGACCTATGCAGCCGCAGCCCCTGGGCTAGGTAACTTCGGCATTTCGGTGCCCCAGCATAGCCTCACTATCCAAGGGTCCAGATCCTTTTTCGTTTTCAGCCTAACTAGTCGGGTTCGCCCGAGAACACTAACTTTGTAAATTCTAGCAACCATAGACTTCGTCCCGCATCCCGCGTGAGAGTGTACACTCTGCACCCGAGTCCCCGAGGCCTCCTGCTAGTAATCTGAAGTTTCAGTAGTCCAATCCTAGCGATTCCAAAGCCTATTAGTCCAGTACTTACCTGCTAGTAATTTTGCATTCCACTTTTGTAGTATATGGTTTTTCGTGCCCCTCGGGCATTTGTGTAAATTTTGCAACTTAAAGTATTTTCGTAAGAGTTTTGTTGTGTGCTTAGTACCCTGTCCTCATAAAGAGTACAGGGCTGTTGTGATCTAAATAAATACACTGTTTATTTTCATAACACTTGTGTGGTGTCCTTTCACTTGGTGTTCAAGGGGTATATGTGATGGTATAACAGCTGGCTTAACACGCCCTCTAGAGTTTAGCCCGAAGACTGCTCGTATCCATGCTACTAGGATAGCTGGTTTATAAGGTTGACTTACAACCAATCATCAATAAGGGTTGTTTGGACTGATACAAAGTGCTCACTAGAATAGTGAACATTATATATCAGGCCAACTTCTCACATTGGTGAGCAGCGGTTGGGATTTGAGCTTGCTGTTGTTTTACCACACGTATCCTAAGAATATCTTTGTGAAAGATCACATAAGTATTTAAGGTACATATAACTTCGCTTAGAATACTCTGAGTTCTACTGAACCAGCTGTTGTAGTTTAACAGGGCCTAGCACACACTGACTACAACTCTTAGCAAGGGATCAGTAGGCAAACAAATAGTGTAGGTAGGTGCATCACTTACACCACACTAGAAGCATGTCTAACCACGGAGAGTCTTCAGAGACCCCTCTTGTGGTTGTGGACCCTCCACATGTCCCTTCCAGATATGCTGCTCTTAGCTTCCAGGAGATGAGACAAATCTGTACATCCAGGAAGCTAAAAGAGGGTTCTAACCCTACCATTCCTTTTCTGATTGGTCTCTTAGAGACTTATGATGCAAGGAGGTCTGCCAACACAGAACCTTCTCATCCAGATGGGAATCTGCCCCCCTTAGAGGGACCCTTTAGTAACCCTGACCACCACCTCCAGGCAGCAGATGATGCTGAGGAGGAGGAGGAAGAGGAGTTATCAGAGGATGAGGCAGACAAAGGTCAGGTAGAAGTCAGTAGACTCACTAGGACCAACTTAAGTAGGCATGAGAATGGATTTGGGGGACCCCCAGGTAAGCATGGGCGGAAAATCCGTTTCGCTCGCGGATTTTGCGGATTTTCGGTAAATTCGCAATCCGCGAGATCCGCGAATCTCCCGCAAAATCCGCAAATCCGCGAGCAGCGGATTTTATGGCTTGCTCGCACTGTTCGCGTGAGTTCGCGGCTTGCCAGTACAACTTCGCACCCCGCGAGTAAGTGCTAAATTGCAGAAATACGATCTTAGCAAAACTGAAACTACTTACCAGGTTCAAAAGTTCAGGCTCATCATTAGTAGCCATTTCCTGTAGTGCTTCCTGAGGGGCCCCTCCAGAGTTCAGTTGCCAGTTGCAACTATTATGTGACCCTGCTCTGAACCTCAGAATAGTTACACATATGCCACAAAGGTCCTGAATTACAGCTAAGGGAGACAAGCAGGAGCCAGGCTGGAAGTTAAAATCCATTAATCAGCCCCTAATTCATTATTGTCAGTTGGGGCAGGGCAGGTGTTGTAACTAATTTTGCAACAATGAAAGCACTTAGCAAGTGCAAAAGATCACTAATCAGGAAGCACTAAGGAAGCAGGTGCCAGCTAAACAAATATTCTGTGACACATTAATCAGCCCCAAATTAATTCAGGTCACTTGAGGCAGGGAAGGTGTGCTTTGCTTTGCCGAAAATAATGTACACTGGACAACCAGAGGGTGTGGTGATGAAACAGAGGGTGGCATGGGTGGGCCAGAGGGTGGCATGAGTAGTCAGAGAGTGGCAGTGGTGACAGAGAGTGGCAGTGATGAAGAAGAGTGTCCCAAACAGGCTGGACACGTAGAAACAACAAGTTCGCAAAACTTGCGACCCGACAGGTAAGTTCACAAATTGCGAAATTGTAAAAACCCTCGCGAACTGGCAGAAACACGCGCGAACACAAAAAAAAAAACCGCAAATTCGCGGGAATTCGCGGATTTTGCGGATTGCGAGTTCGCAAATCCTCAAAATTCGCGAACGCGAGATTCGCAAAATTCGCCCATGCTTACCCCCAGGGCCACTCTCAGGCAGACTTAACATTGGGAATGGACGAGTTAGGTCTCTATCCAGAGGCTCTAATAGATCCATTCGAACCAATGGCTCTCAGACCTCTTCTCATAGAGGGATGTCATCCCCTAAGAGAAGGGAGCATGAAGCTAAGATGAGGGAAGCCAGTCTGAGGATTGAAAGGGAAGAACTTGCCCTGGCCAAAGAGAGGCTTGCCTTTGCTAGAGAGCAAAAGTTAAGTGGGTTAGATCTCACTGGTGGCAGCATTCTCCCAAGAGAAAAAGACAGGAGTTTAGACACTAGACACCTGAGTAAGATAGTGCCCCCCTTTAAACAAGGGGATGATATCCACAAATGGATAACTGCTTTGGAGAGGGCCTGCACTGTCCAGTGCGTCCCCCAGAGTCAGTGGGCAGCTGTCTTGTGGCTCTCCTTTGAAGGTAAAGGTAGAGATAAACTCCTCACTACTAGAGCTGAGGATGCTAACAATTACCAAGTCCTGAAAAGTACACTGATAGATGGGTTTGGGCTAACCACTGAGCAGTACAGGTTGCTGTTCAGGGATACCCAGTCAGGATTGGTCTGACTTTGTAGATTGTGCCACTAAGGCTTTGGAGGGCTGGTTGCTGGGCAGTAAGGTTACTGATTATACAGGATTGTACAATCTTATCATGAGGGAACAGATTTTAAACAATTGTCAGAACCAGTTGTTGCATCAGCACCTTGTTGACTCAGATCTGACCTCTCCCCAAGAATTGGGAAAGAAGGCAGACAGATGGGTCAGAACAAGGGTTAAGCAGAACCAGGGCCAGAACCAGGGTGGTCAGAAGAAAGCAGACCAGAAGGGTAAAGATACCAAAGGTGAACAAAATGACCAGAAGTCTTCAACAGGTCCCCAACAAACCAAAGAGGGTGGGGGTCAGGCTTCCCAGAAGAAGAAGAATCAAGAAGGCCAGTCTAAAAGGTGGTGCCAGTACTGTAAAAGTAAAACTCACTGGTTTAGTGAGTGCACCAAGAAAGGAGGGCAAACTCCTGCCACTGCAGCCCCTAAGGCACCTGCACCCCCTAGTACAGTCAGCAGTGGTAGTGCACCTCCCAAGGGATTAGTTGGGTTAACCTTGGGTTCTGAGGGGTATGACAACTTAGTTGGCACACTCACTCAGGCTGTCCTTGTCTGTACAGGGGATGTGGATATATCCCCTGATGCCAGTCCCAATACTTTGGGCAAATACAGACAGACACCTTTTATCAATGGCAAGATGGCTCAGGCCTACAGGGACACTTGTGCCAGTGTCACAATGGTGACACCTAACTTTGTGGACCCTGGACAGATCATGCTAGGTCCAGAGTACCTAGTGACCAATGCCAGCAATGTCACTACCCACCATCGTATGGCAATTGTTGATTTCTCCTGGGGAGGGGTAAGTGGCCAAAAGAAGGTTGTTGTTAGTTCAGACCTCCCAGTTGAATGTTTGTTGGGCAATGATTTGGAGTCATCCCTATGGTCAGAAGTGGAGCAGAGGACTCACATGGAAATGTTAGGCTTGCCAGCACATGTGCTTGCTGTGACTAGGTCACAGGCCAGAAGATGCCCCACTGAACAGCTGCTGGATCCTGGAACAATGGACCAGACACCTTCCAAGAAGAAGAGCAGGAGAGTAAAGGCATTGCTTTCCCCCTTGCCCCAGGTTGGGGATCAAGTCTCAGAGGAGGCTGACCTCAAAGAGCTGAGGGAAACTGAGCCTAAAGAACTTGAACCTGATCAGGTTGAGTTTCTGGGTTCAGGGGGACCCTCCAGAGAAGACCTGGGGAAGGAACAGTTAGCCTGCCCTTCTCTTGAACCCCTCAGACAGCAGGCTGCTGCTGAGGCTGCAGGGAACGCCACAGGTGCCCACAAGGTATACTGGGAAGATGGACTCCAGTACTCTGAGTCAAGAGACCCCAAACCTGGTGCAACCAGGAGGCTGGTCATCCCCTTGTCTCTGAAAGGTTTCCTTCTCACCTTGGCCCATGAGATTCCCCTTGCAGGTCACTTAGGCCAGAACAAGACTTGGGACAGAATTGTCTCACATTTTCACTGGCCTCACATGAATGAGGATACCAAGGAGTTTTGTCGCTCCTGTGTCACTTGCCAAGCCAGTGGTAAGTCAGGTGGCACAACAAAGACCCCCCTTATACCAATGCCTGTGGTGGGGGTGCACTTTGAAAGAGTGGGGATTGACATTGTTGGACCAATGGAACCCCAGACAGCATCAGGGCACAAGTTTATACTGGTGGTGGTGGACCATGCCACCAGGTATCCTGAAGCTATTCCCCTTAGGACCACTACAGCACCTGTTGTGGCAAGAGCCCTAGTTGGAGTGTTCTCCAGAGTGGGCTTCCCTAAGGAGGTTGTCTCTGACAGAGGTGCAAACTTCATTATTTATTTATGTATTTATTACGTAACTTGTACCGCGCATACTAAACCCGAAGGTGTCAAGGCGCCTATCAACAGATCAAAAGTTTGCAGAGCGCCACTAAGGGTATGCACGTGTGAAAAGGTGGGTCTTTAGAGCAGATCTAAAAGCTTGTAGAGTGGGGCGGGACCTTACTTCCAAAGGGAGAGCGTTCCACCATTTAGGGGCCAAGTTAGAAAAGGCCTTGCCTCCCCATCTTGTTTTTCTAACATGAGGTACAGAAAGAAGAAGTTTCTGAGTGGAACGGAGATTCCTACCAGGGTTATATTGAGATAGGATCGATCCAATGCCTGTAGAGCTAGATTTAGCTAAGGCTTTATACACCATACACATGGATTTAAAAAGGATCCGATCCTCAACAGGGAGCCAGTGTAGCTGCTTTCGCGCTTCGGTGGCAGAGGCACGTTTAGGTAGGTCAAGAACGAATCTCGCTGCCGCATTCTGGACCACCTGCAAGCGCTGTAGCTGACTCTTGTTCAGTCCTGCATACAGCGCATTGCAATAGTCCAGTCGCGAGCCCAGAAGTGCGACAGCAAGTTGCCTTCTTGCCTGGGGTGACAGATAGTGCCTAATTTTCCTTAGGATGTGGATAATCCCCCAGAAGATCGATACAGTCCTGTTGACCTGTTGGCACATACTAAGGGTGGGGTCAATCATTACTCCCAGATTTTTTGCTGAGGAGGTAGGCTCGGGACATAAGCCCAGCGAGTTCGGCCACCACTCAGCAGACCAGATCTGTTCCTTTCCTCCGAATACCATCACCTCCGTCTTCTCCCCATTCAGTTTAAGTGAATTATGGATCATCCACTGTCCAACTGCCTCCATGCAAGATCTAAAATTGGCGGCAGTCGACGTAACTGACTGGGAGAGAGAGACTAGGATCTGGGTGTCGTCCGCATAGGAAACTACCTCCATCCCAAAAGATCTAATAAGTCTGGCAAGGGGGGTCACATAGATATTAAAAAGGGTAGGACTAAGCGCTGACCCTTGGGGGACCCCACATTGCACAGACAGGGATGGAGATAGAAACGATCCCAGCATGACCCTTTGCTCTCTGTGATCGAGAAAAGAGGAAAGGAGTCCCAGGGCTGACCCTCGAACCCCAATCTCCCTCAGGCGAGATGTTAGCACCGAGGGGGATAGGGTGTCGAAGGCCGCTGTGAGATCTAGAAGGATCAGGAGGGAGGTCTGTCCCTCATCAACCCTGGTGCGGATATTATCCAGCACTATGGTGAGGGCAGACTCGGTGCTATGCTCCCTCCTAAATCCATGCTGGGAAAGATCCAGACAGCCCGAACTCTCCACGAATGCAGCCAGATGTTTGTTCAGATGGGCTTCTAGCATCTTCGCGGGAGCCGGGAGCAGTGAAATGGGGCGAAAGTTTTTTAACACCCCAGGGTCCAGAGAAGGCTTTTTTAGCAGCGGTTTTACTACAGCATTTTTCCACTGCTGTGGAAAAATGCCTTCCTTCATCACCCTATTCATGATGTCAACCAGAGGGGGAAGGAGAGATTCTCTGCACTGCTTGAGGATCTTTAGCGGGCAGACATCTAGTGGGGAGCCCGATTTGGTTTTGTCAAGCAGGATCTCAAGATCCTGACAGGAAAGAGGGGGAAAGGATACCAGATCTTGATGTCGAGAAGATTCCAGCATCGACAGGCTCAGAAAGAACGAGCACCGAAGGCACGGCGGTCAAGGATTTTTGGACCTCCAAAGCGGTATAGATGTCCGTGATCTTTGACTGAAAGAAGGCAGCAATCTTGTTGCATAGTTCCTGTGAGGCAACCACAGGATCCGGGGTCTGGAGGGAAGTAAGGGAATCAACGATCCTAAAAAGTTCTCTAGGAGATGAAAGTGAGGAAGTGAGGGCCGTGAAATATTCCTGCTTGGTCTTAATCACTTCCAATTTGTAGTTTTTAAGCAGGACCTTATGAGCTTCTCTATCCTTGAGGGCCCAACTAGAGTGCCATAGGCGTTCCTGTCTCCTTACTTCCTGTCTACGAAGCCTTAGTTGTTCGGAGAACCAGGGAGCAGAAGGTTTTTTTCTGGCAGAGTAGCAGGACCTAGCAGGAGCCAGCTCCTCTAGTGCCTCAGAAATGGTGTTTTCATATATAGAGACCGCTGTAGAAGCGTCCACCTCCTGAGTAGTGGACAGACTAGATGTCCATGGGTGGAATGAATCTTCCCTGATCTTTTTAAGGTTCTTTCGCACTTCCATTGTGCTCGGGGCCCTTCTAGCAGGATCCCGTGTCAGATAAGTCAAATTGAAGGGAACGGCCAGGTGGTCCGACCAAGAGAGATGGAAAGGATTGGTGACTGTCAGCCTTAGATCATTAGAAAAGATTCCATCGAGCGTGTGCCCTGCTCGATGGGTGGGACCATTCACCAATTGGGTGAGTCCACAGGCTGACATTATTTCCACCAAGGAGATAGTGTCATGAGCCTCCAGTAACTCTAGGTGGAAATTAAAATCACCTAGAATAGGAAGATTTTGTCGGCCAAAGTAGGGTTCCAAAACCTGCATTAGTTTCAGCCCAAAACCTGCTCTTGGGCCAGGGGGGCGATAGACCAAGATTCCATTAAAAGCAAGGTTAGCAGAGTCAAATAGGGAAAAATATAAAACTTGAAAGACATCCCTGGGATCAGAGAGAGGTACAATATGACAGTGGAATCTGTCCTGATACAAAATAGCCAGGCCACCGCCAACACGGCCTATTCTGTCAAGTCGGGTTAGGCAGTAACCATCAGGGACCGCTTCGACAAGATCAGGGCCTGAAGAATCTTTCGCCAAGGTCTCCGTTATAAAAACCCAGGATGGCATTTTATCTAAAACAAGTTCCTTAAAAACCATGTTATTCTTAATAAGTGAACGAGCATTCAGGAGGAGACAAGTTTCGCTAGGACTTTTAGGTGCTGAGAAAGGGCAAGGCTCCGGGGGAGCAGGAGGGAGAGAGAGTTTAGGCTCATCCGCATCTCTCTGAAAGCAAATCCTCAGGTCTGTACCGATGAAGGCATGGGGCACGTAGGGGCTTAAGCTGCAGTATATCCTGTAGAGAATATTTCAATACGGGGGTGCGTACCTTATTTTGGCCAGAGGTCCAGCCGTCCAGCCCGGCCTCAGCGCGGACGGGCGCAGACGGGCTGGACTCTGGCGTGACTCCGGCGTGGCTGCGGCGGACACGCTGCGCGAACACGCTGCGCGTCATCGCCCTCGGTTTAAGAGGAGCTCTAGCCAGTCCTCCTGACTGCTAGAGCGCGGGAGTGTCCAGCGTTTCCTGCAACCTACCCAAGATGGCGCTCCGAAAATCGAAAGCGCGAGGGACCGGGCCGCCAAAGTAGCGGTGAGGGACACAATTTAATTTGCAAGTATGCGCACAAGGGAATTTTAAAAGCAAGGTAAAACGCTGCTCAAAATAAAATTAAATCAAGGACAAAAACGGGAGATTTTAAAATACTCAGCACACGAGCACAACAAGTGAGCGCTCGCCAAACAGGAGGATCCTACACCCTACCTCCTTTTAAACACTTCCCGGCAACTTCATGTCAAGCTATTTGACTGCTATGTGGAAGGAATGTGGTGTCAACTACAGGTTCACCACACCCTATCACCCACAATGCAATGGGCTTGTTGAAAGGTTCAACAGGACCCTAAAAGGGATGATTCATGGACTACCTGAAAAGCTCAGGCGTAGATGGGATGTCCTGATACCGTGCCTTTTGTTTGCTTACAGAGAGGTCCCACAGAAGGGGGTTGGCTTCAGCCCTTTTGAACTTCTGTATGGGCATCCTGTAAGAGGACCCCTGTGTTTGGTGAAGGAAGGTTTGGAGAGACCTCTCAAAAAGCCTGCAACCAACATAGTGGACTATGTACTTGGTCTCCGCTCCAGGATGGCTGAGTATATGGAAAAGGCTTCTAAAAACCTTGAGGCAAGCCAAGAACTCCAAAAGGCTGTCCTGACTGTGTACAAGCCATGACAGAAGGTGTGGGTGTTGGAGCCAGTGGCCCCAGCAGCACTCAAAGACAAATGGTCTGGGCCCCACACAATCCTTGAGCAAAAGGGAGAGGTCACCTACCTGGTGCTTCATGTGAACAGGCTCAAAGCATATGTTGACAGGAAGGACATGAGTTTGCTCATAGCCACAGATGAGGGACAGGAGGAGGAGAGTGACCCTCTCCCAGACCTGCTCACTCAGAATCCTGATGATGGATCAGTAGATGGTGTTGTCTTTTGTGGCAGCCTCTCTGACCATCAACAGAAGGATTGTAAACAGGTTCTTCAATCCTTCAGACATATGTTCTCTCTGACACCCAGTCAAACCAATTGGTGTACCCATGAGGTTGACACTGGTGACAGCCTGCCAGTCAAGAGTAAAATCTACAGGCAGCCTGATCATGTTAGAGACTGCATCAAAACAGAAGTGCAGAAAATGATCGAGCTGGGAGTCATTGAGCCCTCAGATAGCCCCTGGGCTAGTCCAGTAGTTCTAGTGCCAAAGCCTCACACCCAGGGTGGTAAGAAATAGATGAGGTTTTGCGTAGACTACAGAGGTCTCAATGCAGTCACTAAGACTGATGCCCACCCAATACCAAGGGCAGATGAGCTTATAGATAGATTGGCTTCTGCCAACTACTTAAGTACATTTGACCTGACAGCTGGGTATTGGCAAATCAGGTTAGCTGAGGATGCCAAGCCCAAGACAGCATTTTCAACCCCTGGTGGACATTATCAGTTTGTGGTAATGCCCTTTGGTCTGTAAAATGCACCTGCCACCTTCCAAAGGCTGGTGAATCAAGTTCTCACTGGGCTGGATGACTTCTGTGCAGCATATCTTGATGATATAGCTGTCTTTAGTTCCACCTGGGAGGATCACCTGGTCCACCTGAGGAAAGTGTTAGAGGCACTGCAAGCAGCAGGTCTCACTATCAAGGCCACAAAGTGCCAGATAGGGCAGACACAGGTTGTATACCTGGGCCACCTTGTAGGTGGAGGCCAGGTTCAGCCACTGGAGAGCAAGATACAATCCATCAGGGATTGGGCTCCTCAAAACCACCCAGACTCTGGTTCGAGCTTTCTTGGGCCTGACTGGTTACTATAGGAAATTTGTCAGAAATTATGGATCAATTGTGACTCCACTTAATGAACTGACAAGTAAAAAGATGCCAAAGAAAGTTCAGTGGACAGCAAGCTGTCAAAAAGCATTCGATGACCTAAAGCAGGCCATGTGCACATCACCTATCCTAAAGAGTCCAGACTACTCCAAACCATTCATTGTCCAAACAGATGCTTCTGAGTTGGGTGTGGAAGCTGTTCTATCTCAACTGAATTTTGATGGCCATGACCAGCCCATTGCTTTTATAAGCAGAAGGCTGACCCCCAGAGAGAAAAATTGGTCAGCTATTGAGAGGGAGGCCTTTGCTGTGGTTTGGGCCCTGAAGAAACTGAGGCCATACTTGTTTGGCACTCATTTCAAGATTCAGACCGACCATAAGCCCCTCTTGTGGCTAAATCAGATGAAGGGTGAAAACCCCAAACTGCTTAGGTGGTCCATTTCCCTACAGGGGATGAATTTTACAGTGGAGCATAGACCTGGCATTGATCACAGCAATGCAGATGGGCTCTCCAGGTATTTCCACTTAGAGCAAGAAGACTCACCTGGTCAAGGTTAGTTTATTGTCCCAAAGTTTGGGAGGGGTCATGTAGGAGAGTAGGGTCTGCAATCCTATGATCACCCCAGATTTTTGCTTTTTTGCTTCACTGGTTTACGACTTCTCTGGCTGTGGGCCTGCTAATCAGGCCCACAGCCTTGCCGTTCTCTCACTAAATTGACACATGTACCTTAGGTGCATTTACCAATTGGTACTGGGCCACCTTATCAGACCCTATAACTCAGGGCATAGGTGTAACCAGGGCCTACCAGGGGCTGCAGCATGTATTATGCCACCCCTGGCTGGCCATCTAAATCTGACACAACTGGCTCCACGACAGCTGGGGCAAGGTGGTGTAATCACCCTTTGCTTTAGATATAGTATACCTATATCTAGCCCTAAAATGGACACACAGATTCCTATCAGTCACTCCTATGGCAGGCCTTGACAATCCTGAAGGCAGAGTGCTTGGAATCGTGTGAGATGGTGCTCTGGCATGAGCTGAGCCCGTTTGCAGCTTGCGGAACCAAGTCCTAATAGCTGTTCCATGATAACGCATACCATATACTCTTAAGTGCATTATAATCCTCGCGGTTATATGCTATCTTTGGTATCGCTTTATCAAAACATGTCGAGTAAGGTGTCATACGAATTGGAATACTGACCCCTCGCCAATTCTGGCGACGGGGTTAGCATTCCACCCTTCTAGAGGGACACGACATGTATGTAACTGTGAACCCCGGTTAAAGTTAACTCAAGCCTCAGCATCACAAAATGGATGCTGCCACCACAGACACAAGTCTGACCCCCTGCAGCTGGGAGTCCTTCCAGCGAGGGGAGCTTGGACAAAGGGTTTCCTGTCAGGGGCGGTGCTAGCACCATCCCAGACAGGGTTTTGTGTATCCTGGGTAGGCAGGGCTTTAGAGGAAGGTGACTGCAAGTGGCACCCCGGTGCTCACTATGCATCTGCCGGCTAGAACCAGTTCCAGGGGCACACCAGCCCCTGAGCTGGGGAAAGTCCAGCATGGGAGAGGGGTGTAACCACCGCCCTTCCTGGTCCCACCCCTAGGGCAGGACCTAGTCGCGTACCAACCCCTTTCTTTAGGATAAAGGCAGGAGCGGGGACCCTTCCAAATTAGATCATCTTTGAATCCTGAAACTACTTTCTACGAAAGGAACTCTCGACTTCTTCTCAAGATTTCTCCCTTGTGACTAAGGAGTAGTCACCCTGCACCCGCAGGCACCATCTAAGAACACTGCGGTTTGCTGCACGTCCTTCCTCCGGAATCCGACCGACCAGCACGACGAGACCCGGCTTCCCTGGCACCTCTGACCTCGACCTACCTCTACAGCTAAGCTGAGAACCGTAGGTGTAACGAGACCTCGAGGGACCGGCCATCATCTGAACTGCATGACTTCTATCGAGCACGACCGCCGAGGGATCCTCGAGTGAGTGCTTTGAGGTCCGAGAAGCCCTGACCCTGAGCAGCTCCAGCACCGAAGTCCAGCCCTCCAGCATCCACCAGATCTGCGTGGGGCCCTTCTGCTTTTTGCTGCTCACCGCGTTGTCTGGCTACTAGCCCGCTGGCTTGTGGCCTTCCCGACGACGACCGACGACAACAACACTGCTGGTCTGGTTGCTCCAGACTGGCCCTTGCTCCCTTCCAAAAGAGGAGTACCCCAGACCCTCCTGGTCCACTCCAGACGCCATTTTGAGTCCACCGCGTGGGCTTGAATTTGCCAAGACTTTTGCCCCAATCCTGGGTCCAGCGACGTCGACAGCAGCAACCATCGTGGGACAGCTCGCACCTCCATCCTGGTCGCCGACAACGCCTCCTGGTCCGTGAGACTGCAGAGCCCAGCGTCTCCCACTCACCTGGTCGAGGTGACTCCAGCCGGTGCCATCCTGGTGCCCACCTAATCACTGGCTAGTGATTCAGAACTCGGTCCCCTTTGCTTACAGGTGTCTTCCATCTTCGATCCAGGCTTGGATCACTTCAAACTTCTTCACTGGTCGCCTGCCAGCAACTTCTTCTTTCAGGCTCCATAGACTGCAACGAGGATTCCCGACGTCTTTCCAGAGCTATTCAGCCGCAGCCCCTGGGCTAGGTTACTTCGGCATTTTTGTGCCCCAGCATAGCCTCACTATCCAAGGGTCCAGATCCTTTTTCGTTTTCAGCCTAACTAGTCGGGTTCGCCCGAGAACACTAACTTTGCAAATTCTAGCAACCATAGATTTTGTCCCGCATCCCGCGTGAGAGTGCACACTCTGCACCCGAGTCCCCTAGGCCTCCTGCTAGTAATCTGAAGCTACAGTAGTCCAATCCTAGCGATTCCAAAGCCTATTAGTCCAGTACTTACCTGCTAGTAATTTCGCATTCCACTTTTGTAGTATATGGTTTTTAGTGCCCCTCGGGCATTTGTGTAAATTGTGCAACTTAAAGTATTTTCTTAAGAGTTTTGTTGTGTGCTTAGTACCCTGTCCTCATAAAGAGTACAGGGCTGTTGTGATCTAAATAAACACACTGTTTATTTTCATAACACTTGTGTGGTGTCCTTTCACTTGGTGTTCAAGGGGTATATGTGATGGTATAACAGCTGGCTTAACATGCCCTCTAGAGTTTAGCCCGAAGACTGCTCGTATCCATGCTACTAGGATAGCTGGTCTATAAGGTTGACTTACAACCAATCATCAATAAGGGTTGTTTGGACTGATACAAAGTGCTCACTAGAATAGTGAACATTATATATCAGGCCAACTTCTCACACCATGGAGCTGCGTAGCAGGCACACTGAATGCTTAACATAATATAACACTTCCAATGTTGCAGAGGTAGCCCCTTTGGTGAAATCCTTTCCTGGAATATGGTTGGCCTGGGACAGTCTAATTCCAAGCTAAACTTTTTAATGCGTTTTTCTCCATTGATAATTGGCTTACAGGAAACTTGGATATGCTCTGATTTTATATATAAGTATTATTTTGTCTTTTCTTGTGCAGCAAAACCCACAGTAAAAGGTCATGCCAGTGGAGATATAGCTTCTACTCAGTAGTAGTATACATTGTAATCCTAAGATGTTTGTCCATCCTTCAAAACGTTGCATATGTTTAAAGTTAGCCCTGGGCAATGTAATAGGAAGAACTTATACATCCTTTCTTTTGGTAAACGTGTACATCCCCCATGGCGATCGTCTGATTTTTTTGTTGAGTCTGTTTTCTTCTGTACACAATATTAGTGTTTCGGGAGAATGCACATTGATAATCATTGTGGTAGACTTTAAAGCTAAAACCTCAAACTGTTTCTCTTTGACCTTTGGGAACTCAGAGTTGAATGAGGTGTGGAGTATTTCAGAACCTATTCTGCCTGGTAATATTAGATCAGATAGGAGGGGCTTATGCTTCCTGGATTGCCTGAGATCTAATGACCTTATTGCTTCAAACGGCAGGTTCTCAGTAGATTCTCCAGGCTCTCTCACCTTTCATTCCTCTTGAGGGCAATCATTAATTGATTATATGGAAGTATCTTACCAAATGTTTGGTGCTTGCTCTCATTTTAAGGTCCTGAGGATATATGTAAGTGATCGCAGCATTCTCTTGGTGGTATTTGATCTAGAGCTTGAGGAGCTCAAGTCCTGGTATTCCAGAGCGGACACTATTGCTTACAGTAAAATAAATTGGCATACTTTTGGTCGTATAATAATATGATGAACTTGGCCGCTCATGTTTAAATAGCGAGTTTAGGCCCTTCTGTTACTTCACTATAAAACTTTACTGCCTCGTTCGAAAAGCAGCTGTCCCTGTTTCGATCATGAGGGAGCAAAAATAGAATTATTAGTGTTAAGCCCTCTGTAGCTATCCCTTGGAAGGTACCGAAGGTAAATTGTGACATACATTCCCTAATAAGGAAACAATTTAAGCAGTTGTCGCTATAGAGGCAAAGAGAAATCAATTGGTTAAAGCGGGTGAGAATTACATTCAAGGCATCTGAACGAAGGAGGGAGGAGGACCTGAAATGGATTACATTGAGAGAAGTCACTTTTTCTGGTGACTCCCATAAATACTGGTCTTTAATACCTGAATATTGTGATTGTAGAATTAAGGCCGAGACCATCCCTATATCAGATGCAGAGTGAACCCAATATATTTCACAGTTATATGCCATCAATTCAAGTAGCTGGATGTTGTTGGAGTCAAGTGATGAACCTCCCTTCTTGTGAGGAGATAGAGAGTTTTATTAAGGGAACAAGATTCTCGGGGGGATGGGCCAGGATGTACCCCCGATATCTCTTATTAAACAAGAGGTTTCTGCGTTGGCTCTTTTTCTGTGCCCCGTGTATCAATATTGTTATTTGCATGGGGTTATACCATCTACCTGGAAAGGAAGTGTTGTTGTATATCTATCTATCTATCTATCTATCTTATATATATATGTGCACAAAGGATGGAATAAATCTAATTAACTTGCAAAATATCCGCGAGGGCGAAGTTCGTGGCATATATATATATATATATATATATATATATATATATATATATATATATATATATATATATATCCTAAAACCTATCCTGCTAGTTTCAAACAGAGTGCACTATTGGATGCAATTTGAATTTTGTTTACCAAGAGTATTCTTCTTCACCTTCAGGATTGGGCATTTGGCAACAACCTTGTTACTGTGGAGCATGCTGGTTTTCGTAAGAACTGTGGCACCTTAGATAATATCACGGCCCTCCAAACTCTGATAGAAAAGTATCCTGCAGGTAAGGGAATGTCCTTATTTTCTGCCTTTATTGATATCTCCACAGCGTTCGATAGGGTTGACAGTCAGACGCAGTGGAGGAAACTGGTTGCTCTGGCGATCCCCGCGCACTTGCTTAGATTGACCGTTGCTCTGCACTCTTCAACTTGGATTCAGGTTCTGATGGGAGTGAATTAGGGTTTGTCCTGCAAAGTAGAGACATATAATGAATTGACGCAGGGGTGCTTACTTGCGCCCCTTCTTTTTTCTCTTTACACCCATGACTTACCTTGCAGAGTTTGACAGTGTAAAGTGGACCAACCTGAGCTACGATTGATGAGCGTGGGCTGTCTGCTCTACGCTGATGATATTGTTATGTTGGATTGAACCCCAATAGGATTACAGAGAGATCTTTCTGATCTAGGAAATTATACTTATGAACACTTTTTAAAAATAAACATCTCTAAGAGTAAAGTCATGGTTTTTAGGTCCTGGGGGTGCAGAGTTAGGAAGGGTTTCCACTGTTTTCTGGGGAATAACAAGTTGGAAGTGGTGAAGTTGTATCCATATCTAGGTAGAATATTTGCCAGTAATTGCTTAAATAAGGACCATATCAATCAGTGCAAAAGTAAGCTTTATTTCAAGCGTCAGACATTTGCAGACTATATAGGTGTTGTGGGCAAAGGCATTTTGCCCCTTTTCTGTCAGTTTATAAGATTAAAATTCCGCCTTCCATGACCTATACCTGTGAGGTAATATAAAAGCAATGTTGGTCCTTTTGTAAGAAGGCTGAAGTGCGCACTTGGCGCCAAATCTGTAATTTGAATTCTTCGGCCGTACCTTTGGTTTTCAGCATGAATTTGGGCTCCTCTCACCGAATGTATTTGCTATGGCTGCTATTTTAAGTTGCGGAAATAATATACTGAATAGTTATTCAGATTCCATCTGAGCTGCATTCAAATGTGGCATTTTTGTATTGCTTGAAGGGAAGAAATACCATCTTTTCAAATTATATGAGAGCTTTGGAGATGTTTGAAATTGATCAGAGTGAGGTGGCACCTCTTCCAAAGCTTATTTTAGTAAATCTGATAATAAAAAAAACAATTTATGAAGTGAGTCGGAGAAGAGACATTGCACTCTGTGCTCTATATGCCCCGAATGAGATAATCACGAAGAGTATCTGTATGTACTATAGAACCTTCCCCATGGTGTGCGCAGAAATATGTTACTATTAAGGTAGAATTTGCTTCCATTACGAATTATCACAGTATCCTGGGAGTGATTCCCTAGAGAGGAGAGGCTTTGTAATCTTTGCGGTAATTGTGTTAAATTTTAAATCATGTCAATTTCTAAGACCATTTTTCTTAAAGTACAACATAACTTCGGTAGTGGAGGCCTGGAATATCTCTGCTCCACCATCTAAAAGTAGTTGTGCAATAATGTAATTTTTTTTTTTTTTTTTTTAGATTTGTTAGAATGTTGTAATTCTACAGTAACTGTATTTGCCTTCGAAAGTGTGAAATACTGCATTTTAGTCCTTAAACATTTTGCACAGTATAAATAGAATTACGGCATCAGTACTGCCCTGTAAAGCTGGACATTTTGCATAAATAGATGTACTGTATTAGTGTTACACTGTACAACGTTTTGCACCACTTATTCGTTGAATTTATCAACCTTGTACAGTTTTCTGCATTATAATGTTTATTTAATTGCGCATTTGGACTTTCTCTGTCCGTGAGGCCTTTATTATCTAAAGCAGAGTATGGTTGTATGCCCAAATGGTTTCTTGTATTTTTCAAAAGTTCTAAATCAGAATAAATATTTGGACATTTAAGTTGATGATATCTTTTTCAACAGTATCCCCCAGCTTAAGAAATGTTGGGGCATATTATCAAGGGGGGCGTTAGTGACTTATCGCCGCTTTAGCGGCCGTTTTCAACCGCTAAGCGGCGATAATTCTATCGCCCTATTAGCAAGCTGTCACTAACAGCAGTTAGCGACAGCTTGTAGGCGATAGCGAGTGGTTTGGGGCCCGCTTTGCATGTCAGCGATATTTATCGCTAATGACATGCAAAGTGGGCGTACCCAACCTGTTAGCGACTGAAAGCAGTCGCTAACGTCGCTATCGCCTATTAGCAAGGCAGGCATAGCGATGGAAATATTTGCGCTAAGCGTAAATATCTCCAAAAACTAACACCTGCCCAGACCAGTTCTTAGCCATGTTATCCAATGGGAGGTGGATAACATGGCTAAGAGCATTTTGTCGCTAATGCGTGAATATCGCTGTATTCTCAGCGATATTCACGTATTTCGCCGCTATCGCCGGAAAATTTATCGCTTTGAAGATAAACGTTGCTAATAGCACGTTATCTCAGCGATAAATTCCGGCAATGCTCAGCGATAAAAAAAATCGTCGCTAATCCTATTTAGCGATAAATATCGCTACTTGTAGGTAATATGCCCCGTTGTTCCTCATAAATAAGTAACATATGTTGACTTGCTTTGTATGCTCCATAAGTCAGGTATAAACATGTTTGAGCGTGCTCGCTCCTGAGCTCTATGGTTTTGCAGCATCCCATCCTACTCGTTAATTCAATGACCCTGCTGAGATTGCTATTGCTGACCTATATAAAGCGCTCTGAAGCTCTTTGGGGTCTGGTTCATGCTATATAGGACTGCAAAAATACAATTAAGTAAAAATAAATACAAACAAGCGGATATCAGGCTCCCACATACATGGGATAAAATACAAACTTCTGTATAATATAAGGAAACTGCAAGTCACTGAGGAGTGATGTACATAGGCTGAGTTCCTTAATATAGTCATGCAAATCCACAGTGGCTTGCAATATCCTGAAATGTATAATAGAGAGTAAAGTATTCCTTATAATACGTGGTCATGACATCAACCTTCTTAAAAGCCACTTACATCAATAGAGTCATTCTCTTTCATATGAAACCGTAGCATGGTTGCTGACTAGAAGAACAATAGAAAAATCAAGAGGCAGATTTATCATTCTTTTGCGATGCCCTTGTACCACGCAAGGCGACATAGGGCAACACAAAACCTGGAATCCGGTTTACCACCTTTGTGGCCCTGTGTGGCTTGGCAAATCTTGTGTACTTCAAGGCAGTGCAAGTCATTGCCTTGATTACACTGCATGGTGGAGGCATTACGTGGGTGGAGCTTGGGTGCTCCCTGCATCCACCCATGCATTCCGACACATTGCCAGATTTACTAACACTGGTGGACCAGGGAATGTATCGGAATTGCACGACTTCCCACCAGAGGTGCAATGAGGACAAATATCTTTCTTTCTCCTCATTTGTTCTTCTTCCTACGTTGGCTGCATTCCGCAGAACACTTAAACAGATGAAATTGCTTTTAAGGATGGTAGGTGCAGGTAGGTGCCCCTTACTGCACAAAAACAATCCTGCCTGCAACGCACGCACCCTTGCACCATGACACAAGGCTGCCTGCATTGGCGCTAGGCTGCACTGAGTCATATTTACAATATTACAAACACATCTGATCTCTTTTGGTTGGATGACTTTCGTTGTTGCATTCAATCAGTCATTTGTTAAACACACTACATACCCACGAGGGTTATTATAAAGATTGGTAAATATCTTCAATCAGACCTAAACTGCAAGAAAGCATCCTGTTACGTCAAATGTTTTTAAATTTTCACGGCAACACCAGATTTAATTGTGCAATTGCTACTGTTAACAATAGTAGAAATGTTTTGTAATGTCTCAGCCTGATGAAACAAGACCAGATCGTAATATTTTCAAAGCAAAAATGTCCTACATCAACTAAATACAATGTGGACATTGCAAGAGAATAAAAAGTGTTGGCAACACAAGCCTACAGAGAGACTGCAGCCTTAATCCTGAGGCTTGACCACTGGGCCACACTCGCTTCCATGGGACGTCTCCAATCCTAAGACACAGACTGCAAAAGGGAGGCGCCTATGTGGCTGTCCTTTGATGAAGTTGAACCAGGACATGCAAATATGTATCTTGCAATGGCGTCTGCCTTTTTCCTTCTGCAGGACCACTTCCACATGGGTCCTATTTCCAACAACCTTTCACATTGTATCTTTTGTATTTGATTCAAGATGCAAGGTGGCACATGCAATCTGATATCTTCTGCTGGAGCAGCAGCGAAGTGTGAGAGGTCGTGGGGGATGGCACGGGGAGATGAGGTGATTTATGCCAAACATGAAGAGCAGTGGAGGAAGTCTTGGTAAGGAAAGACAAGCGTTTGCAATGCAATAGGTCTCGTAGTTGTGAGAGTTTGAGCTTTTGCCATTGTAAATGGCAATGCCTTTTATTTACTTAAATAAAAGGCATTGTTATTTACAATGCCAATAGCTTAAACTCTCGCAAATGCGAGACCTATTGGATTGCAAATGCTTGTTAAATATTGGTTTAACAATGTCAATTAGAAAAAAACACGAAGGGCATACTCAGTTAAAATATAAATCCCAGATGCCTGCTGAAGACCCAGAGTGAACACCAAAAACACAGCAGCAAGTAAGAATTGTATTCAACTTGAATGTTTTCCATGGCATATTAATCACACATATAGAATACACAGCATCTTTTGTACCACAGTTTGGCTACAATCTATTCCCATTTTAGTGAAGAAATCTTACTGATTCCGGTATGTCCGTCCTCAGCGCCAAGAAACCGTTCGGTATACGAGCGCTCTCTAAATGTTTTAACTTCAACTTCATAATTGTGACATCACCTCCTGTGACGTTATCCCACATCGCTTATGCTTATTAGCCCACCACTTGGTGTTTTCGCCCTGATTTCCTGCTTTCAGCATTCATAGGTTGGCAGCTTGGATCTGACGGTGGTTTCATGCAAGCTGCTGGGGGGGTCAGTATGTGGTTGATACCAACTCTTTCTCATTGGTATGGGGCACAGATGCCATGTTACTTTGCGGCTCGTGCATAGTGTCTGGCCTCGTTGGACCTGCAACTAAATGGGTCAGTCTGTCTTCCTTGCATTGCAGCTGTCACTTGGCATACACACGTGCACAAGAGGCAAACAGAAAAGGGTAGTAATGGGATGGTGAAGAAAATGATTCTTTGACGTGGACACAGATAGAAGGACGCTTCGAAGAAAGGTGGAAGGACGACAACAGCATATTAAGGCAGACAAAGAGCAAAGGGAAAGTAAGAAATTAAAAGCAACTGCAGGAAATGGACAGAGCTAGAGAAGGGACACGGAATGAAAGAAAACACACAGAAAGAAAACCTATTGAGAGCGAAAAGTAGTTACATAATGCAGAACAAAAGGGACCTGGCTAGAGAAGTATAGCAGGAAATACAGGAAGAGGAAAAGAATGCCTAGGAGAAACATTAACAAAAAATGAAGAAAACAGAAAGGAAAGAAAGGAAAGAAAGGGAAACCGAACTGAAATTAAAAGGTAGCAACAAGAAGCGCAAGCAAAAACGTGTGGGCGAGGAGGGAGGCGTGCGCGCTTGGGAGAGCAGACGGCTCTTTTTGGAAGCACATTCTCATGCTTGTGGTGTGCCCCTGCGTGCTCACGCAAGTTGTATACCGCCAGAAGCAGGAGTGTGCTTCCAAAAAGAGCTATACGATGGCTTACGGTCTCCTATGCAGTGCATGAGCCCTGCGTAGGTGAGACCTAAAAACTGATGTCAGTGCGCTGGGTTGGCACCTATATAGGCACCACTTCCGCCGCAGATGACACGGACCCTTCTAATATAACCATCAGTGAAACCGAAAACAATCCAACTAAGCATCCGTCCCATGCATGCATCGTGCTGCGCGTCATGAGTGAAAACAGTGAAATACCCAGTGTATTTACCAAACGATGTGCAAAAAACAATGCCATGTTAAGTGTTCATGCTTACTGAGTTCAATAGTGCCCTCATTTTATTCGTGTGAGCATACCGACTCTCAGAACTTCGATGGTGTTCACAATCCAACTTCTGACACTCTGTTGCACTTCCCGAAAGCACAAGTGTTTCGCGCAGCTTGCGCGGGACAGGGGCTTCCTCTGATTATTTTCGGTTTCGCTGGTGGTTATTTTGGAAGGATTCTGTGACCACGGTATTCTAGAATATGCATGACCATGAGCCGATCACGGGGCCACTCATCCTATTGTTAAAACAGCGTTCCTTTTGTCAATTGGTGTGGTTATCTGCATTCGGTGCACAATACACTTAATGGACATATACCCCTGATGAAGGGCCCCATGACCCGAAATACACTGGGTAAAATGAAAACATTGGCATACTGGAGAAGTTAGCTATGTTGGATGATGATAAATATGTTTGCATGAGTGACTAGTATATGCATCAAAGTTGGATACAGACAACCCTAAATACTTTTGAAATAAAGACAACAGAGACTTGTCTAAACTTATTTTTTAAAGTTGATTAGTCTGTGTGGGACATAAAAGAAGGACAGAACCAGGTGGGTTCAAAGTGAAGTGCAGCCACGAAAGACAAGTGGGGACCCACTAGCGGTACGCTGTTCTAAGTGCGATACAGAGACATTGCACATGGCTGGTCAGCACAGAGAGGTAAAAGTGATTAACAAGGAGTAACACATTTTTAAAAGAGAGCGCGCAGTTGGAACATAGTGAGTTAGCTATGTTGCAAGGTCACCCCCAAGACCTAAAGCATGTCTGTCAACAGGGACTCATGATAAAACAGTCTAGTCGGCTAGATATCATGTGTCTTACACTCCAGTTTCACTGTGACATAAGGCTGATTGCCGTGGTGCAGGCATTTTTTGTGCTTAGCAGCCCATTGCTTATTGTCTTTAGGAGGTATTCTGGAGGCGTCCGTTTACCAAAAGTAATCCTTCTGTAATAATACCAGGCCAAGGTATGCACATAGGTCTACCCTTGCTCCTGATAAACTCAAAATAGATATATTATGACTATGGTCATGCAAGATAGGAAGGAATCAAGACAGGTGGCCAAGAAATCTCCTACACTTATAGGGCTAGGTCTGCTACAACATCCACTGCTGGGAATGGGGGTGGAGGGGACCTTTGCTGCCTGTTCCACTGCAGGAACTAGGTTCACGCTCTAGCCAGAGTACCTCCCTCCATCTCTAGACTGCATGGGCTCATTGCCCTTTCAGGCATTTCTTCCTGCGGTGGCAGGCTTCTGGCATCTGAATGCCATACACTGTGACATGCACCATATTGCCCCTCTGACTATGTCAGTAGAGGAAGGGTGGTCGCCAGAGGCTCCACAAAACCGGTCCGGAGGTCCACAGCGGTTGAGGAGACAAATGCTACTTGCACACAAATATCCCACACAAAATGGATTCCACATATTCTAGGATTCAATAAAGCTCCATCCGACACTAGAAACAGGGAATGTTCAGTTACTAAAGGAAAATGGACCGCTTGAAGGAAGAGAAGGGGCAAAAGAGAATTTTGAAAATGCATGAGTGGGCCAGAATTCACCAGCAGCACAGGATGCCACACTTCCCTTGCCACAAGACTCATTCATTTTCAAAATAAGAGTATTCTGCGAGTCAGGATGAAAAGTAAACTCTAAATCCTACCTATGGAATCGTATCAGTTTGCATGTTCCAGCATGTCTGCAATAGCAGAACAAGTGTTTAGCCAAGCAACAGTTGATGTTGTTGCACCAAGGATATTGTGCTGCATAACTAAATACTTATAAGGTCCCAAAAGCGAGACCTATTGGCTATGCCAATGCTTGTTATATATAAATACAGATAAAGGAAAACTTTTTTTCCGTCTGTATTTATATGTACAAATCTGTAAAAATGAAAAACCGGGAGCCCTAGTTATAATAAATCCTTTACGATGTGAAAGCCTGTTTGTGTCCCTAAATATATTTATGTTTGCTCCTCTAGGCATCAATTGATTCTATATGCCTAATGCTATAAGTGTAAATACTATCACAATTCAACAGGTCTTGCTGTTTTCAGGACCTGCTTGGCCTAGCATGAACCATTGTTTATTCTAAATATCTTTAAAGAAAGTGAGCACTGCGGAAGAATACAGTAAACAGGGTATGCTCCACGAAAGGGATAAACTCAAGTTGGACAGCCTAAAACAAATAAAGCCAGCAAACAGAAAACAAGCAGTTGGGAGTTACAACCACAATGCCAATGTTAATGTTATGTTAATGTTATGGGACATTTGTACAAGCGCGCGGCTACTCCAAGGAGTGTCCCGGCGCTAAGGAGAAAAGAAAAGAGACCCTGGAAAGAGCAACACCGATAATTCACCATTCCTTTTCTCAGTTTCTTGTCTCAAGGGTAGAGGTAGCCAGTTCCATAGGCTACTCACTACCACCTGGAAGGAGCGCCCCCCCTTCCTTACCCTACAGAATGTAGGTATTAGCAACAAATGTTCGGTAGATGACCTCAAGATCCTAAATGGAATATAAGGAATAATTATTTTTCTGATGTACTTTGCCCCACTGTTTGCCTTAAAGGCTAACACCAGAGATTTTAACTCAACTCTGTGTTTTACTGATAGTCAGTGAAGTGATCTCAAGTGGCTCGTCATGTGTGTTCTAGGCCCGACCATAGAAATTGCTCTGGCGGCCGAATTCTGGACACCCTGAAGTCGGTTCAATAAGTACTTTGGGATTCCTAAATAATGCACATTCCCATAGTCCAGCCTCGACATTATCAAGGCTTGGACCACCGTCTTTCTATGGGCCAGTGGCAGTAATGGGAGGAAATTTCTCATCATTTTTAACAGCCTGGTAAGCTGGTAAGCAATGGGTGGAATGTATTCCAAGGGAAGCCTTCCGAATCTCCCCAAGATGTCTTTAGCAAACAAGACAGCTGTGTTGTCTGGTAGGCTTTGACCTAAAACCTCTACATTGGTAAGAGCTGTTACTAAGTGCTTAAGCAGCATCTGAGCATTGAGCCACCATCCTACTCCCACAAACGATGTGAGCATCAGATATCAACCCACCCGAGGCTTTAGCCGACAATCTTGTAGTTTCTGGTCGGCAAGAAAGACCCTAAGTCAGCCTAGTCTCCCCACAGTTGGCATTTAACCCAACATAACATATGTATTTGTAAAGCACACGTTCACCCACGCCATTCTTGTCACTGAATAACAGATGTTTATTGTTATCCAACTCAATGGTAATTATTTTAATCAACCTCAGAAGGATAAATGGTTGAGTGGACTCGCTGGGATTTGAACTTGTGACCATGAGGTAGAACACATGCCCCGTGGGTGGACACATTAGTCCACAAAGCCACCACACCCAGCTCCTTAGCAAATCATGGTCAACCATGCCAAAGGTTGCTGATGTTTTCAGTACTAGTGCCAATGTCTGGAATTACATATACTCAGGGTAGTATATTTAATTCTGGTATAAGTATATGTAACTGCAGACAGTTATAGGCTCATTTCAGTACTGTGCCTCGGCAGAAATCCAGACCCAACTAAGTAAAGGAAGCAACAAACATCAAGAGAATACTGGAGAACCATATGTCTATGAATGTTGCTACCCTGTTGGTTCCCAGTAATCCGTCAGTAATCATTAAGTTCCACTGGATTTTGATAGCTCTTTTAAGGATGGGAGAAACCTGGGGGTTTGGGAAGATGAAATAATTCTTTCTTGCAATGTGGATTTAAAAATTGCTGAATATAACCTGAAATACGCAACAGGGATGGGAATGACGGATGCAAACTTTGACTTCAATGTATTTTTTAAATGTCAATAACACCCTTCTTAGTTGGTACAACCACAGAGCAAATCTCCGATATTGCCGGTTTTTCAAACATGGATGTCAGTTCACCAAAATGCCTGTGGTAGCGGAAGTGACATCAAACACCCTTTGACCTTTACTTTCACCCACACACACATGCTAACACATACACACACTCTCTCACATAAACACCCACAATATACAATTGAAGGCATTTTTTACTTACCTCAGCTGCCAAGGAATGTCATATTCCAGATAACTGTCCTCTATGTTTGCTTACACTAATAGCAAATAATGTACTATGATTCATTATTAGTGTAATCAAAGGTTGACACAAAACAAAGAGTTGAGCCCAAACCATTGCCCATAAGGACGAGCTGCCACTGTGTTAATGGCACTGATTTTGCCACCCTTGAGACCAGGGGTCACCAGGAGTAGCAATGGGCAAGCCAGGGGTCGTAGCTGTGACCTCTGGCGACCCCTAAATGACAGCTATGTTTCCAACCCTAATGATTAGGAAGTGATTAGTGTAGAGTTGCACCTGGCAGCAATCGATATTGCCAGGACTACTGCAAAATAACCTGACACACTGCCGGAGTCAGCAAGAATAAGATACGTGTCTCAAAAGGGACATGTACACAGATAAGTTTGATCTGTGGTTTTAACCCTTTCGCTGCTGATGACGAGCTCAGCTCGTCATCACCCACGGGTGTCGTGTGCTGATGACGAGCTGAGCTCGTCATGAAGAAGGGGAATCTGAATATTGCAGCACAGCGCAAAAATCCCCGCAGCAGCCATGTGGTTAAAGCACATGCTGCTGCTGATGAGATTGTTAACATGATGTTGCAATCTCCATTTGTCAGTTACGGCCCGTGGAGGGTGTTCCATGGGGCGGAAAGGGGGGCCGGGGGAGGGGCAGGCTGAGGTGTAATAAACACCGGAACATAGATGATCGGAGGTAAGTCAACAATTAAATTAATAAAATGAATTTCGTTGCGCGCCCTGCATTGCAAAATGCGATGCAGGGCGTGCAATGAAATTCGTCTAAATTATTCAATTGTTTACTTACCTCCAGGGCACGAGTCCTAAAAAGAGAAGTGGGGGAACGCTGTCACCGGCAGTGACGTCACGACAGGAAGTGAGGTCACGGAAGATGCGCTTCGATCTCGTCCCAGTGGCCTGAGAGTGAAGTCCAGCTGTTTGGCAGGGGGGACAGCGTCCCCCTGGTAAAATAAGTGGGGGGACGCCGTCCACCATGCTTGGAGCCATTTGGTCACCCAGTTCATTTGCACACTGCCCTCTCTGCACTTCAGCTGAGACACTGCTGCTGCTAGGGGAGGGGGGGGGATGTCTGGGGTCGGTGGTTCCCTCAGCTGAAACATCATGGGCCCTCGGGACCGAGGACCCAGGGCCGTACATAAGTTGGTACCTATATCTAAAGAGCTGCTTCGTGCGCTTTGTCCGGCTGCCTCGGAGTGACAGTGAGTGCCGTGAGGAATCGAAACTAACAAGTAGGTCTTGTGACGCATAAGGGTAAACTCACGGGCAGAAACGCCCTGCTTCCGAGGAAACGAAACCGGGAGATGGCCCAGGGGAGTGTATTGAGGAAAAAGAGGAGGAGGCGGTATTAAGGATGTGAGGAACGACTGACTTTAACCTTCCTCCCTTGCTGCTGTGTAAAGTGTTTTAAGGAAGGGCGATATTTGGGTTGTAAACTGAGAGGACTTTAGGCTGGAAAGGCATGTTGCAGGTGGGCGGGACTGCTGAGTTGCAGACCCACTTATTCATTGGTTGAGGTCGGATCTTGGCATCTATTGGGTACCCTGGCAACGGTGCACCTGGTAGGTGCAGAGGCCTGGTGACCGGCGTGCTTGGTAACTTCCGGATTCAGCCAGCCACTCGCCCACCCGGAAATGCTTTGTTTACTTTGTGCGCGCCGGGCTCCCATTTTGTAATTGTGGACGCGGTTTTGATTTAGCAGGGTGGACGGCGTCCACCCTGAAAAACCCTCGGAAATGAGTGGGGAGATGCCGTCCACCCGCGTGGTACCCCGACTCGTTTCCTCTGATCATCCATATTCCTGTGTTTACCTCCCCCCACCCCGCCTTTCCGCCCCAAGGAACTCCCTCCACGGGCCGTGCTTGCCATTTGTCAAGCTGACCTTTCACACTCCGCAGAAAAAAAGAAAGGATGATAGACAGAATGCTGAACAATGCAAACAATCAGCCCTAATCTCAAATTTGTGTTTAATCCATCATTTTTTTGCTCACTACGTCACCCCACTTTGGACCCAGCCATATGCTAATAAGTCCTGACCCTGCTCCCCATGGGAACCATCCAGACCGAACTGCCAGGCCAGGTCCTCCCTGGACCGCGAACAAGTATCCTGGGACTGGTTTGGGGCTTTCACACTCTTAAAAACAGTTATGAAAGTCTGAATAAGCAGCCATTAACTGAAAGTTATGGTGCAGCATGTGTAAGTTAGGACAGCATGAGTGCATACGGTAAGGGGGCTAGTTTGGTGCTGTATCTCTTATACAAGTAACTGCAACTCTGCGAGCCACATGCTTATATGGAAGCTGAAGAATTTCAGTATATGCCCCTGATTCTTCTACAAAGTGCCAGCGAAGTATTACACCGCTCAAATTAATTTCATATTTCCCTATACTAATTCCCCATTAATCCTGTTTGAGTTCCGGAGTAGCGTGCTGCCTGCCAAAAAGCACTTCAACAGCTCAACAGGTGTAGCACGCTCTATATAATGCAAACGTTTCCTTCTTCTGTCCCTCCACTATCCTTCTCAATCCAAATAACAGACCAACAAATCCACCGCTCAAATTAATTTCATAATTCACGATACTAATTCACAACTAATACTTTTGGGTTACGGAGTAGCGTCCTACTCGCTGAAAAAGTGCTTTGACGCCTCGTCGGAGATAGTAAGCACTATATAAATGCAATTACAATACAATACAACACTGTTGGGTTGGGATATTAACGTCAGTTGTTACTTAACATAAACAGACATTGCCTGCCTGAAGCAGAAAGCATAATACATGTGAATGTCATTATCAGATGTGTTGGTGTATGTACATGGACTTTTTAGATAGTGTTCCTCCTACAAACAGAAACGTCTGTACAAATGCAAAAAGTGGATATATCTGACCTTCTTTCACAAGGGCTTAACAGAGCACAAAACAGAGCGCACCTCAGAAGGCGCATCCCCAGTGGGTAACAATGGCATAACTTGCATTTTGTTTTCCGCCTCAAAGCCTGAATGAAAAAACACCAGCTAACTAGGGTGACCAACTGGCATTGGTGCAAATTCAGGACGGTGAGTGTAAAAATTTAGGACAAAGGGTCAAAATTCAGGACACAAATTCAGGACAGGAGGTCAAAATTCAGGACAAAACTTCAGGACAATTGGATAAGTTTTACAGACACATCAGAGGTCGCGCAGTAGTATATAAGTAAGCCCAGCCATATCCAAACATATTCAACCATTTGCAAACCTATCCATCATGTATCCTTCCATCTATCCTTTCACTCATCCATCCCTTCATCCATCCTTTATCCATCCACCCTTTCACCCTAGCCATCTGTACACTCATCCATCCACTCTTCTACCCATCCATTCACTCATCCATCCAGCCATTTACCCTTTCACCCATCCAGCCAACCTTTCACTTCCTCATCCATCCACCCATTCACCCTTTCAGTCATTCATCCTCCTCCCTTTCTCTCTCCATCGTCCCTTTCACTTAGCAATCCTTCCTTCCATCCATCCATCTACTCATCCACTCATGAATCCATCCATTGACCCTATCAATCGTCCATTTATCCCTTCACTCATCTATTCATCCTTTAGTCCATCTACCATCCCTTTCACTCACTCATCCATCCTTACATCCACCCTTTCACTCATCTGTCCATCCATTCACCCTTGCACTTATCAATTCATCAATCTATCCATCATTTCACTCATCCATCCACCCACTCACTCATCCACCTTTTTACTCATCCATCCTTTCACTCATCCATCCACCCTTTTACCCATCCAGCTACCCTTCCACCCATACATCCACCTATTTACTCTTTCTCCCTCCCATCCTTCCACCACTCACTCATCAATCCACCCATCCTCTTTTATTATCCATCTATTCAATATTTTATTCATTCATTCACCCTTTCACTAATTCATCCAGCCATCCAGCCATCCCTTCACTTGCCCAACTTTTCATATTAATTTTGAGTTGAGCCTTTTTGAGCTGCAGGTGCCATTCCTGGACTGGGACAGAAACCACCCAGGGCAGAGACAGGATCCACCACAGGTGGGGGGGGGTAGACGAGGGACAAGAGCCATCACTGGGGGGCGAGTGGGCAGGAGGGGGAACAGGATCCACCAGGGTGGGCACAGGGGTGGGCCTGTGGTATTCTAGTATCATCTTGGTCTCTACCAGGGTGGGTAGGGCTCCTCACCCCCTCCTGGACAAGACAACGAGAAGACTGCCTCTCTTTCCAAAATGTTGGTTTTGCCAGCCCCCACTGTGATGTACAGTACTTAAAGGAGATGCTCCAAGAGAACTGATGTAACCGATTGTCCTCCATACTTTGTTAATCAGTGTGGGTGTGATTGTGCCATTTCTTTATTTTATTACATTAAAGACTTCATGTTTGAAGAATCGATGTTTGTTTACAATTTAGTGACAGTAATTAAGCTGTGTGCTGTGAAGAGAACCACGTGCTGCCTCGGTTTAATCCAGACCGGTTGTAGGATGTTTGGGGCCCTGAGCAGAAAGGGAATGTCTCACACAAATTTCACAGACATGACGCATTCAGGGCTGTTTGCATCTCAATAGATACCCCCTGCTCCTGACGCTGCACCCCCTCCCTCTGTCACCTTCAAGCACCTCTTAACAGCTCATCAAGGGCTGGAGGTGTGAGAGGGAGGGGCTGCAGCTTCAAGAGCAGGGGCATCTATTCAGATGTAAACAGCTCTGAATGCAGCAAGTCAAGAAGGGAGGTGGGTGGAAGCTGTGCCGGCTTTAGGGAGGTGTGACCTGTGCCCGGTTAAAATTACGGACAAATGGCGTCCGTTAAAGAATCCTTCACGGACAACGGACAGACGGACGAAATTACGGACTGTCCGTGAAATTTACGGACGGTTGGTCACCCTACAGCTAACGTCTTCACGCATAGTGTCTGAGAACTGTAATCTTCCAAACGCTAAAAAGATGAGTGGTTTCCTTAAATTGCATGCTAACAGCGTGCAGGATACAAGTAATTAGCATCCACTGTCTTTAATTGATGTCGGGGAAAAGTGCCACTTTGATGCGGTCTCCATTCAAACAATCTTAATATGAGTATCTGTAATGCAATACTATTTCTGGGCACCCAAAAAAATCCCAATTAAAAAGGATATTGAGGTGTGATTTTATAGTGCTGACTTTAACAGGCGCGGTGCTTTGACAAGCTGTAAATAAGCGGAATCAATCAATCTACTCATTCGATATCTTGTGTTTTACATCCCAAAGAAGGATGAACATCGGAATCTGCCCTGCCGGGTTTGAACCTGCAGGTTCCACACAGATTTCTGTAGCAGGTTCATTAAAGTGTCTGAGGAGACGTCGAGGATTCTGAAGTTCTAAATCTGTGCGTCAGGTGAATCGTTTTTTATTTGCACATGTTCACAGTTGTGGATGTTTGAAAATGAAACAATTTTAAATGAAAAAGAAGGAAAGATATCTCGGCGCCTTGACCGCTCCCTGTTCTAATCAACCTACAAATCACCAGCGCCCTAAAAAGCCAGCCTCACAAGTCGGTAAGGTTAAGTTTGGCAGGGTCGGATTGGGATCAAAATTCGGCCCGGGCACTGACGAAAAAAGTGGCCCACATTCAAGAGGCATGGCCCATATTTAAGGGGCGTGGCCCACATTCAAGGGGTGTGCCCTTTCATGAAACACCATTTGCACAGACAAGGAATGAAAGTGGGAGGATACTGTTCTTGCACAGGACACAGGGCCAAGGTGACAATGGCCTACATGCTGAGCAACAAAAAAAATAGCAAGGCCCCTTTCTGTCACAAAATTATTACAGCCCTCCAGCACAGGAGCACCTGAAAAGCAGCAAAGCCCCTGCTATTACTAACCTACTTAGCCCTCCCCAGACCTTCAGCTCAGGAGCACATGAACAGAGGTAAGGCCCCTGCTATTAGTAAATTAATCAGCCCTCCAGGCCTCGGGAAAATGTCCTGGCAGGGGAGCACAAAACACAACTTTCCGGGTCATCCAAGGTAGCCAGGTAGCCAGGGGGAGGCTGAGGTGAAGCTGGTGCATGGGAAGTGCCTTCCCAGTGTGTTCTGGCAGTTTGAGTGTTTACCATTTACTGTAGTATTACCCTTGTACCTGTGTATGGTACCCTTTTGTAACTTGCAAACGTCACTTTTCTCTGGTATCACACTGTATGCTACCTCTCACTTTTGTTTGCTTTAGATACTTGCACAAGTGCCACAATTGCCTACGTAACGTTTGTTCTTGTGCTGGAGTGTCTGCCATTTATTGCAGTATTATACCTCTACTTGTACTCTGTACGCTTTTGTAACCTGCACACATATCACTTTTTCCTCCTGTAATGTACCAATTGCTACCTCATGTATTTTGGTTGCTCACTATTGTCCCTTTTGATTCATGTAACTTAACGTTTGCTTTTGTAATTTGTCCACTTGTAATTTTTCTCCTCATGTATTATTGCTGTTCCTAGTGTGAAGCGCTCTGACACCTTCGGGTAAAGTCCGCGCTATATAAAATCGCATAAATAAAAAAAATTCCAAACATCACCTGGCCCCCACAGCAAGACCCATTCTTCCTCGCCCACTATGCCCTGAATGTGAAGGGCTGTGGGCGAGGTGTTAAGACTAACACCGTTTCTGGGCTGCATGGGCCCCAGGGGGGCCGAGGTGAAAATGGCTCAAAGGCCTGAGAAACACCTGGCCCCCAGGGAGGCCGATTATTGCAAACAATCACCCCTGCCCAGCCTCAGCTTGATTGCTTGGCAGGGCAGGGGTGAAGGAGAGCCCACAGCTGACAATCGCTGTCTGGCCGCACAGCGAGGCTGCTTTCATTTTCTCAGTCTCTGTCTCTGTGCACTCTGTGGGCCGTTTTTTTTTCCCCCTTTCCTAGTCCACTCTCTGTGGACTGGGACAGGGGAGAAAAAAACGGCCCACAGAGGGCACTGAGGCACCGGCCCTTCGGCCCATGCCCGAATGCCCGCCTTGCCAATCCGCCCCTGAGTTTGGGTAACTCGTAACTCAAAGATGGAACTTACAGCGCTTCGATGCCGCACATACCTCACAGTCGGCACTACATTAAGATACAGCTAGGAAATCTTTGAATGTCTGATATAGGTACATTGTGTGCACAGCTGTTCCACCATCTGTGACACAGCGTTCAATGTGGTTGACTCGTCACGCGCATGCGCTGTTGCAATTTGCGAGCATGCTAAACTGCAGGCTATATTAAGAATCTAGGCTTCATCTAGGAGACGGGGGGCTTGCCTCATAGGTCAGTAATAGCATTGCCATCAGGCCGGGGGCAGTTTAAAAACTCTCACTTTTAATAGATAGCTCTCAATGCAAAGATACAATCTGATGTGCTAAATTAAAATGCTTCCGCCAGTTAAAGAAATACACTTTGTTTTAAAGACACATTATCAAGTGTTGCACATTTGTTGCATGTCCAGGGCACTGGTCGTTCTCAGGCTCTTAGAGCCAGAGCTGACCCTTGGCTCGTGACCCTGGGCTCGGCTCTCTATTCATTTGTTGACTCGCCCGCCTCAAACTGCAGCGCAAGTAACTTGCATACATACAGATGAGTTTTGCGGAAAACAAAACTGTGGAAGGCCTTAGGTGGCGACTGGGTTGGATTGAGGCCACAATTTGGCCCGGGCAGCCCCCATAAAGTGACCCACAGTCGCCGATCGCAACATTTCGCGACACACTGCTTGGTTGGGCTAATGGAGCTAAATATTGTCAAACATGAGCCATAATAAAACGTTTTAAGGGCTTCTAGGTACAGTACTTTAATTGGAAATTAACATTCCAAAGGAAAAATATACATTGGAAGCTCAGAGTTATGAAACATACTAGGAACTCAAAGTAAATACATTTTTTAACCCTAAGTTTGCTGTGGGTGTTTTCATTAATGTCCGCTGGGAAACAGGACATTGCACAGACCAAGACTGCCTTTAACAGTCACCCTAGGCTTTTCAGATATTCACTTAAGAGGGGCCCTTCAATGCTCCGAGACTGGTGAAATGGGTATCATTCTTTCGTTTGTTTTGCATGCTGCTAGCATCAGACGTAACTTCTGACAAATGAGATGAAGCCAGTGTGTAAATGCAAAAAAGTAAGGTGAAAAGTGTCACTATCCTTACATACTGGCAGTGGTATATAGCACAAAATTGGCCCAGAGACATTGGAGTGCTTTCCACGAGTGCCAGATAACATTACAGACGGCCAGATACATTTTTTGGGCCTAGATGTAGTGACCATTACCCACTGCTGGTAGAATTACAGGTAAACAGCTCCCCGCAGAGACAAAAAGTGCTACAAGTAGAGGTTGAATACCCAAAGCGACTTATTGACCAAACTAGTGAAGAATATATAAATAAACTGAGTGCACTCCAGTTAACAGTTGAATTGGATAACCTACTATCAGGAGAGGACATATCCTGGTATGAGGGCATAATAAGACAACTGGTTGAATGCCTCAGGATAAAAATCAAACATGGCAAACACAAGTTAGTAAGTAAAGCTAAATTACATTCTAATAATAAACCATGGTTTGATGATGATTGCCGGAAAGTAAAGGCCGGTATTAGGCAACAAGATAGATGCCTTAGAGGTAGATACAATGAAGTAGCTTCATCAGAACTTAGGAAACTAAAACTAAAATACAAGGCAATTATTAGAGATAAAAAAAGATCCTGTAAGGATAAATGTTGGGTGAACTTACTTGAAGTAATTGAAGAAAATAATGTGAAAGGCTTTTGGAAATGAATACAAGAATGTACGGGGAAAGTTGTAGGGACCCTGCGGTGCTCTGTGCCAGAGGATAAGTGGGTGACCTATCTTGAGGAAATCTATGGTAAATGGCCAAGGAGGGTGGAAATAATTTCCCCCAAGGCCATATTAGGAGCATAATAACTAGACTAAATTTAACACGAGCTGCTGGCCCAGATAATTTACTAGCAGTCATTATAAAAACAAATCCCATATAGCTCACACCACTAAAATGAATCCAATCTATCAAGAGGTCCCAAAATTTGAGTGACCGAGGGCTGCAAGTTCTTGATAAATCCAGCTTTGATGTTGCATAAAGTGAAGACAGCCACTCTGCATGTGTTGGGGGATTTATGTTAACCCAATTTTTACAAATTTCTCTTCTTGCCAATAAGATGGCATAAAACAAAAAATCTCTCTCTAGTCCCTTAATATTGTGGTTTAATCCAAAGATAATTAAAGACCATGAGCACGGGATGGTGATGCCAAGAATAGATTCGAGTGTTGTTCTGACTTCATCCCAAAAAGTGGCAATGTTCGGACACTCCCAAAACATATGAAGGTCCGAGGCTGCTGGTAAAGAGCATTTACAGCAGCACTTCCCTGTTTGAAATTTCGACAGCCTTTTAGGAGAATAATACGCTCTGTGGAGTGTGAAGAAATGGTTGCGCCTCAACCATGCTGGCTTGATGATTTTGTAAAGGAGGGTGAAAGATTCCTCCCAAATAACCTCTCTATCTGGTTCTCCCTCTGCGCCCCATAACTTTTCCGGGAGGTTGGAATCTCGCTCCCCATCCTCTATAATATGCCAATAGAAGAGTGCAACTTCCTTTTTTCCCGCAGGTCTTTCAACTAGGATATTTTCTAAAGGACTCTCCTCTCCCAACATTCCTTTTTTCTTAATTTGAGTCCTAATCCAGCTTCCTATTTGTAGATATACTATCCAGGAGAGTGGTGATGTTACTTTTAGTTTGAAGATATCCCAGTCCATGATTGATCTTTCCGTCAACATATCTCCCCACTTTGTGATCCCTGCATCTAGCAGGATTTTTTTAATTGTATTGACCTCTTGTGGTGCTAGTCCAGGTAGATCCCAAATTGGTGCATGCTCAGATAAGTATCCTATCCCAGCCTTGGATTTTATTTGAGACCACTCTTTCAAGCTGCTCAGTAGTGTCTTTAACCTAATTTTTTTGTAAAACTTCTGGTGGCCGAACTTGAAGAGAAAGCCATTCACTGGGAGGTCCGAACCCAATAGCATTGCCTTGTACATAAGCCCATTTGAATTTTCCCAGGGGAGCTTAAGTAGCATCCTAGAATGGGTCAAATGAAATGCCCAAGCATAGTATTCCAGGTCTGGCAATGCAAGCCCTCCTTTTTCTCTTCTCCTTCTCAATTTTTTCCAGGCTACTCTGCTGTATTTATAACCCCAAATGAAAGAATTGATATTCTGCTGACATTTTGCAAGCTGTTTGGTGTCAAAAACTAGCGGAATGGAATTAAAGATAAAAGTAAATTTCGGGAGAATACTCATTTTTATCAAGCTAGTTCTCCCATAGATGTTAAGTGGGAGGAAGGACCAGGCTTTCATCAAAATTTGGGATTCTCGGGAAATACGAGCTAAGTTGTTTTGCGCCAAGTGCTCTGGGTCTTTAGTTATTGTAATTCCCAAGTGCCTCATTGATGATTTTACCGGGAGTTGAAGATTTTGAATATTCCAAACCATAATTTCGGTTTTTCCTGCGTTAATTTCATAACCCGAGAATTTCCCAAAGATCTCCGCCTTCTTTATAATTACGGGGAATGCCAATGTTGGATCAGTTGTATAAATAAGTATGTCATCGGCGTAAAGGCCGATCTTCTTTTCCCAGCCCGAGAAAATAAAATGTGGAATATTGGTGTCCTCTCTAATGGATTGTGCGAACGGTTCAACAAATAGATTAAAGAGGAGAGGGGATAGGGGGCAGCCCTGCCTTGTTCCTCGGCTGATTTTAAAAGGAGTGGTTCGTGTGCCATTTATTAATAGTGATGCTCTGGGGTTGTTATATAATAAGCCTATGGTCCTACAAAATTTGGGTCCCAGATGGAATTTATTCATTATTAAATTTAGGTATTCCCAATTTACCCTATCGAACGCTTTAGTGGCGTCGAGGGTCATGATGGCGAGGGGTAGACCGAAAGTTGAGGCAATATCTGTGGCACCCACCAGATCGTAGGTTAGATCAGCCAATTGCCGGCCTCTAATAAACCCCTTTTGATCAGAGTGGATGATCGACCCAATCTCGCTTCCCAATCTCGCAGCCAAAATCGAGGTGAAAATCTTGTAATCATTATTGAGAAGCGAGATTGGGCGATAAGATCCGCATTCGGCTGGGTCTTTGCCTGCTTTTAATATTAAGGCTATATTTGCCTCCCCCCAGGAGCTTGGAGGTGCTAGCCCTCTAGCCATTATATCATTAAAAAGATTCGTAAGGACTGGGGTAAGCGTGGAATTAAGCATCCTATATAATTCTCCGGGGAGACCATCTGGTCCCGCGGCTTTGCCCTGTGATAGTTGCTTAATGGTATTAGAGACTTCTAATTCCGTTATATCCTTTTCTATATATTCCGTTTGGGTGCCCTCCAATTCCGGGAGAGTTATATTATTCAGCCATTCATTCCTTTCATCTGCATTAACGTTCAGTTCCTCCGTGTATATATTCTGGAAGAACTCACTGAAGGCTTCCCCTATGGCCGAGTCTGTTGACCTGCTATTAGCTTCTCCAGCAACCCTCACTTCTTTAATAAAATTTCTGGATTGCTCAGCTTTAATTTTCCAGGCCAACAATTTTCCTGCAGATTCACCATATTCGAAGTGAGCAAGTTTGCTTGCCTGCCATCTTTTATTTATCCTCTCCTGTAGTAGTATGTCTAGCTTGGTTTTTAAATACACTATTGATGAGTTAATACAATCATGGATACATTTTGTTACAAAAACCAAGAAGTGAATGCACAGTCCAAAGTACTTCAGAGTAGCCCAGGGTTCTTCTTTATGTAATGCAAAACAAACAATAACAGTAAAACGTATTTTTCACATTCTGGAGAACTTGTGACTGAAGTTCAGAGACGGACAAACACAGCCGCTTGTGAATGAGGTGTAGTGACAGGCAAACACAACCAGGCAATCCAACACTACTTGTGGTGCTGGGGCCAGTGCTAACCCCTGGATCCCATGAGTGGCACTGAGGTAGGAAGGAAGCATATCTGGCACATGCATCGCTAAGAAATGAATACGAATGTGGTGGCAAACACTTTATAAAGCACACATTGTGACTGTAACTTCACGCAGCTTCCGGTTTCCTTTTCCATTCACTGATAAACCAGTTGCTGCTGCCAAGCTGGCAGAATCCACGAGCGAGCACTGATTTTGCCGCTCCACAGACTCGGGGGGAGTCTTGGGGTTCATGAGAAAGCCTTTTAAGTCAGACAATGCCAGCAGTCCATCAAGGACAGCAAAGGGAGCAAGAGCGGGCAGGTGTGGATATCGGAAGTGACGTCACCCTGCAGGCCCATAACAAGAGAGTCTGTCTGCATGGACACACCGGCCCACGTGCTGGATTCACCTATCATGCAACGCAACCAGCCAGCACCCCGCTGCATGCTTCCATAAACGCAGATGGGAAGGAGGCTTGTCGCCAGCTGAGTGGCATGATGTCCACAATAAGGAGGGGATCCAAGGATGTTGGGGGTTAGAAAACCTAAACTTGGAGCTGTACATGGCTCATTGTCATCTGAAAATGGAGACTAAAGAAAAGGGGTCGACGGTAAGTAGGGCACTGCTGATTGATTGCCCAACCCTATCCTCCTCTTCAAAGTTCAGGCCATGCGGATAACACCAGAAATAATTGTAACCCCCAAGAGGCCGGGCACGCAGGACTCCTGTATTTGAAGACTACCTGGCAGGTGAGATTACGTCACATATGATATATGCCTCGGCTTTACTTCAGCCTGTGAGTTTTAGGTGAAGTAAATGATCGTATGTTCTCTGCCAGTGTATACAGCTGCATAGACGGTTGCATATGGCCTGTGCTTACATCCACTAAACATCCTAGCACCAGACAGAGCAGTGGACAGATGCTGTGACGTCATCCAGGAATGTTGGGCTGCCTGAAAGAAGAGGGGCATATTCTCAAGGAGCTATCGCCAAGTTAGCGGCACTTTATCGCAGCCAAAGTCGCGATAATTTTATATCCCCATTCACAAGCTGGTGCTAACAGCCCATATCACCAGTTTACCGACGATAGCAGGCGCAAAAAACATCGCCACAGACGACCCCCACAACTATCGCTAATGAGATGCAGAGTAGGCGTTCCTCTGCCAAAAGCCGTGAAAAACACCACACCGCACCATTCTCAACGACCAGCCAGATTGGAATAAGATCTGAAAACATGCGAGAAGGCGCGTTAGCAGCAGGAAACACCTGCTCTGACCTGGTGCAAAGTTGGATGACAGCCTGCACCACAAAAGGGAGCCCAGCCCAGAGCCACACCTGAAGGGCAACAGATGCCATGGAGCCACTGATCATGTGGGCTGGACACCCATGAGGGCAACAACAACCACCACCCCCAGGACCACCCGGATCCCCACTGCCCCCTCCCTCTCCCCTGGACCAACACTGAGGCAGGGCCGACAAAGACAGCACCCTCAAAAAATACACCATTCTCACAGATCCAACACCAGAGAATGCCACTGCCCACTACAGGCTCAAAGGGAAAACCATCCTCCGCATCCTGACTACCATTGGCTACAGGCTGACGGTACCAACACAGCGGACAACCAACATCCCTCTGCAGACATTGCTGCTGGCCGGGCAGTACGTGTTGGCTTCTGGTCCCTTCAAACAACAACCGCCTGAGTCGGAGGAGTCTCACTGTTAGCCCAATACAAGTTCCACACAACTGTTGTGGATGACATCATCAGCCTGGTACCCCACTATCTACACTTCCCACATATTGCGCTGGAACAGCTGGAGATCCAGCAAGGCATCTACGCCATAGCTGGCTTCCCGCACGTGTCAGGGGGCAATTGACTGCACACATGTCCTACTTGTGCCCCCTGGCAACACAGCACACAATAACCACAACAGACAGCACACATATACCATCAATGTGCAGGAAATAGTGGACCACCTGGGAATCTCCACCAACGTCGACGCCAAACACCCAGGCAGTGTGCATGATCCCTACATCTTCTGACAGTCCATCATCAACCAGCGGTACCAGGATGGCACCTACGGAAAAGCACTGCTCGTTGGCAAATGCCAAATGAATACACCACACACCTCAACCCCACAATCAAGGAACTCCCAACATTGGGAATTCCAGGGTACAAACTCACATACAACATGCCAAACAACATGTCCACCCACCAGACACGACAGCACAACTTACTGTGGGAACCTGGGTCAGCCATGTACATAAGCCATCAACTGCATGGCACCTCAGCCACACAATAGCAGACTGTGGGAGGAGGTGGGAACCAGGCATGTGCGAAGGAGGCAAGTGACCCATGAATGAGAATGCACACAATGCCAAGTGTGACGTGGATGTAATGGCCACATGGCAGTATGCAGACCATACACATATCCATGTCGACACACACTGCTGGCGTTTGGAGTGTAGTGGACAATGGACACAACCATGACACCCCAGCCAGTGGGGAAGCTTGTGGAAATGTAGCTTGTTACGACCCACCCGTAAGCGTGAGTGGAGTGGGCTGGCCCGGCGTACGCCAGGCCAGCGTATGAGTGTGAATAAAAGGCACGTAACTCTGGGCGTGGTCCTCTTCCGGAATGTCCAACATGTCTGCCAGGGCAGTGCCTCTCACCCCGCCTCAAGGCCAAGGCCAACCCACCGTGAGCTGTGTTGCCTCCGATCCTATGCGCCTGCTGCACCCCGGATGCTGGTCCCCGAACCAGTCTTGCCCGCCCCTGCGCACTCAGTCCTCAATGCCCACGGGCCACACTAAGCTCGAGTAGGTCAGACATTTGGAACTGAGTCTTGATTATGCAATGTCCGAATTCATTACATTGTAAAAATTACTATTCCCACTTCAGACAGTGCAACAGTAGGTAAGGCGTTGGATAGCCTAGAGGTAAAAATTACTATTCCCACTCCAGAGAGTGCAACAGAAGTGAAAGGGTTGGATAGCGTAGGGGTACAAATTACTATTCCCACTCCAGAGAGTGCAACAGTAGGGAAAGCGTTGGATAGCGTAGGGGTATAAATTACTATTCCCACTCCAGAAAGTGCAACAGTAGGAAAGGCGTTGGATAGCGTAGAGGTAAAAATTACTATTCCCACTCCAGAGAGTGCAACAGTAGGGAAAGCGTTGGATAGCGTAGGGGTAAAAATTACTATTCCCACTCCAAAGAGTGCAATAGTAGGGAAAGCTTTGGATAGCGTAGGGGTAAAAATGACTATTCCCACTCCAGAAAGTGCAACAGTAGGTAAGGTGATGGATAGCGTAGAGGTAAAAATTACTATTCCCACTCCAGAGAGTGCAACAGTAGGGAAAGCGTTGGCTAGCCTAGGGGTAAAAATTACTATTCCCACTCCAGAGAGTGCAACAGTAGGGAAAGCGTTGGATAGCGTAGGGGTAAAAATTACTATTCCCACTCCAGTGAGTGCAACAGTAGGGAAAGTAGATACTTCATATATTATTAAAAAAAATATATATATTAATATCTATAAAAAAATTAATTAAAAGGAATTACCAATTTAATATAATATAATAATTAATGAATTACAAATACTAATTTAAATTAATCATTACAATTAGTTATCTATTAATACCTCACTGCTGCTCACTGAGAGGTCGCTCCCCTAGTCTCTCCTGAGAGACCTGGTATCGTTCGCTGCCTGCATTTAAAATTGCTTTTTTCGTGTGTTGCCTGCACTTGTTGTTTATATTGTAGCGCTTCGCCTCGCTTCCACGTGTTGCCTGCTTCTGTTGCTGCTAGCGCTTTGCATCGCCTCCACTGCCTTGACTTTTAATTTATATTCAGAGCGAGTTTACCCCCGGCGCTGTGCTCTGCCCTCCCCTCCGCTGCCATTTTGTTGATGTTGTTGTCCTCGTCAGCCCGCCCCGCCTCCCAGCTGAGACGCCCTCGCCCCTCCCCCTCCTCCACCCATATATGACAGGTGTTTTAGCGCGCAGCGTTTACGCGCAGCGTTCGCGCCCAATCCGCGCCGAAGGTGCGCCAAAGGTAAGCCCGTCTACGCCCGTCCGCGCCTGGACCGCGCCCAGTGCCAGACCCCCTGGCCCCCGTCCCTCCCAGCCCCCCCGCATAACCTACGATGCCGCCACCCTCCTAGCCCTTGACCCCGGTCGCGCCCCCACCTGCGTCCAAGCCGCTCCTGGACACACCCATGGACCTTTCTCCTGCTACTCCTGCAAATTCATCGGCACCGACAACATCTCCGCTACGACCACAACACAGATTCCTAACCCCAACCACCTACAGTGCATCCTCCTCAACACCCGCTCGGTCCACAGACACGCCATTGACCTATGGAATCTACTAGACACCATCTCTCTAGACGTCGCCTTCCTAACAGAAACTTGGATGAACGCTTCCTCCGCCCCAGACATCACCATTGCCATCCCTGAAGACTATAAGATCACACGCAAGGACCGCACCGACCATACAGGAGGTGGAATCGCTATCGTCCATAAGAAATCCATCCGCATCTCAACCAGCTCTGACGCCAACCTCGCTAACTCCGAACACCTTCACTTCCAGATCCACATCGACCCCAAGACCACTCTCAGAGGCACCCTCCTCTACAGACCACCAGGACCCCGCGCAAAATTCAGTGAAGACATCACAGACTTCATCACCCCACACGCGCTCCCCTCCAAAGACTACATCCTTCTGGGAGACCTCAACTTCCACCTTGAAAAGATCAACGACCGCAACACCGCCACCCTCTTAGACAACCTCGCCAACCTCGGACTTAAACAACTAGTCACTTCCCCCACCCACATCGCAGGTCACACACTCGACCCCATCTTCACCTCCAGCAATCATGTCTCCTTCAGCCACACTACGGATCTCCTCTGGACTGACCACAGCTGCGTTCACTTCACCTACAACAAACCAAAACCCACCAACCACCTCCAACCAACTCTGCTAAGAAACTGGAACAAAATCACCACGGACCAGATCTCCGCATCGCTCCTTCTAAACACCCCAGCCCACTCTTCTAACGCAAACGAAGCCGCCGCCAACCTCACCCTATGGTTATCCAACACCGCCGACACCTTAGCACCACTGAAAAAACGTCAAAGCAAACCTGGCAGCAAAAAGGCCTCATGGTTCAACGAAGATCTTAAGAAGTCCAAGAAACTCTGCCGCTCCCTTGAAAAGGCCTGGAAAAAAGACCCAACCACTAGCACCAAGGACGCCTTCAAAAACGCCACCCGCACTCACCACCAACTTATCCGAAAGGCCAAGAAAACAGCATTCAAGGATCGACTTGACAACAACGCCCACAACAGCAAGGAACTTTTCAACATCGTCAAGGAATTTCCCAATCCCTCGGCCAACTCCAACGACATCACCCCCTCTCAAGCCCTCTGCGACTCCCTAGCTTCATTCTTCCACAACAAAATTGCAGACATCCACAACAGCTTCGACAACCAACCCGGAAACCAACCCACCCTACCATTTGCTGAACATTCTCCCCCCGTGAACACCCTTAACAACTGGAACCCAATCTCCACCGAGGACACAATCCGCCTGATGAATTCCATCCACTCAGGATCCCCCACAGACCCATGTCCTCACCACATCTTCAACAAAGCAAACTCCGTCATAGCACCGCACCTCCGAGACGTCATTAACTGCTCCTTCAACTCCGCCACCTTCCCGGAAGACTGGAAACACGCTGAACTCACCGCCCTTCTAAAAAAACCTGCAGCGGACCCCACCGAACTCAAAAATTACCGCCCCATCTCGCTCCTTCCATTCCCGGCCAAAGTCATCGAGAAAGCTGTCAACAACCAGCTCGCCGCCTTCCTCGAAGCCAAAAAATCCCTCGACTCCTCACAATCTGGCTTCCGAGCAAAACACAGCACTGAGACCGCCCTCATCGCAGCAACAGACGACATTTGAACTCTACTGGACAATGGAGACACAGTCGCCCTCATCCTCCTCGACCTCTCTGCAGCATTCGACACAGTCTGCCACAGCACCCTTTTACAACGCCTCAATAACATCGGAATCCAAGGTAAAGCACTTGAATGGATCACCTCGTTCCTCACCGGAAGAACCCAGAGAGTCCGCCTCCCACCATTCAAGTCCGAGGCCACTGAAGTCATCTGTGGCGTACCACAAGGATCCTCACTCAGCCCCACCCTCTTCAACGTATACATGAGCCCCCTCGCGGCCATCGTCCGCCAACACAACCTCAACATCATCTCTTATGCGGATGACACTCAACTAATCCTTTCTCTCACCAATGACCCCAGCACCGCCAAAACTAACCTACACGAAGGAATGAAAGAAGTTGCCGAATGGATGAAACAAAGCCGTCTGAAACTGAACTCAGACAAAACAGAAGTCCTCATCTTAGGGACATCCCCCTCTGCATGGGACGACTCCTGGTGGCCGGAAGCCCTCGGAAAAGCACCCATCCCGACAGACCACGCACGGAACCTAGGCGTCATCCTGGACTCTTCACTCTCAATGAACAGACAAGTCAGCGCTGTATCCTCTTCCTGCTTCAACATTCTTCGCATGCTCAGAAAAACATTTCGCTGGATCCCCACCGAAACAAGGAAAACAGTCACCCATGCTCTGGTCACGAGCCGACTGGACTACGGAAACACCCTCTACGCAGGCACTACCGCTAAACTCCAGAAGAAACTCCAACGAATCCAAAACGCCTCAGCCAGGATCATATTAGACATCCCACGCAACGAACACATCTCCGGTCACCTTAAAGACCTCCACTGGCTACCCGTCAATAAGAGGATCACTTTCCGACTGCTAACCCACGCACACAAATCACTCTACGACATCGGACCAGATTGCCTCAACTCACGACTGTCCTTCTACACCCCCTCCCGCCAACTACGTTCTTCCAGCCAAGCCCTCGCCACTGTACCTCGCATCAACAAGACCACCATGGGAGGCAGATCCTTCTCATACCTGGCTGCTAAAACATGGAACTCACTCCCCGCTTACCTTCGCCTTACCCAGAACCACCTAGCATTCAGAAAGCAACTTAAAACGTGGATATTTGACAAGTAATCCTCCTCCCCTGTCTAAGCGCCTTGAGACCCTCTGGGTATGTAGTGCGCTATATAAATTCTCTGACTTGACTTGACTTAATTAATTATAAATTACCAATTAATTAATTAGTAATTAAAAAATTACTTAACAAATAAAATCTAATAAATACAACAAAAATTAACATATGTAATAAGTTATAATTAAATTACTTCCCACCGTATTCCCCTATAAACCCACAACTCACTACAGAAAATAAATTAGTAAAATTAACATAATTATCAATTAATCAATTTAATAAAATTAATTCTCAATTAAAATTTAATTAATTGCCAAATAACTATTATTTAACAATTAATTATAAATAAACAACACTACATAAATTAACCTATTTAATTAATTATAATTAAATTATTTCCCACCCTATTCCCCTATAAACCCACAACTCACTACAGAAAATAAATTAGTAAAATTAAAATAATTATCAAATAATCAATTAATTAAAATGAATTCTCAATTAAAATTTAATTAATTACCAAATAACAATTATTTAACAATTAATTATAAATAAATAACACTACATAAATTAACATATTTAATTAATTATAATTAAATTATTTCCCACCCTATTTCCCTATAAACCCACAACCCACTACAGAAAATAAATTAGTAAAATTAACATAATCACCAATTAATCAATTTATTAAAATTAATTCTCAATTAAAATTAAATTTAATTATTGCCAAATAACAATTATTTAACAATTAATTATAAATAAATAACACTACATAAACTACCATATTTAATTAATTATAATTAAATTACTTCCCACCCTATTCCCCTATAAAACCACAACCCGCTACAAAAATTAAATTAGTTACATTAACAAAATTATCAATTAATCAATTAAATAAAATTAATTGGCAATTAAAGTTTAATTAATGACAAAATAAAAATTAATTATCAATTAATTTTAAACAAATACCAATAAATAAATGTACATATTTAATTAATTATAATTAAATTACTTCCCATCCTATTCCCCTATAAACCCACAACCCACTACAGAATTAAATTACGCAAAATTTAAATAACATTAAATTCATTAATAAAATTACATTATAACATAAATAAACACTTTTAACACATAAAATACACTATAAAAAATTCGATATTATTAAATGTTCGATATTTTTATTAACCTATATTATGTACTTCGATATTTTGACTATCTATATTTTAAAATTCGATATTACATCACTTACCTTCAAAACGATATTTTTGATGTCTATATTCTGTCCATTCGATATCCTGTGCAGCCTATATTTTGTACTCGATATTATGTTCATTTGATATTTGGTAGTCAATATTTTGTCTGTTTACCCCTGGCTGATGAGGGCTGAGAGCCCGAAACCGGTCCTAGGAGGCTTGTTTCCAGACCAGGGAGGACCTGGCTTGGCAGCTCGGGCTCGACTGTACCCAAGGGGCACAGGGTCAAGACTGATTTGCATATGGCTGGGTTCAAACTGGAATGGCATGGCGAGCAAAAAAACAAGGCCCAGATCTCTGTACTGGGGTGAATGTATGACATTGTTGTGCATTCTGTCCATCAACTGTTGTTTTTGCATTTGTCACCCGAGTGGGACAGGTATGCTAAGACGTGAGGCTTGTGCTCTCCATGCCACTGGAATCAAACTATCCTGGCTGATGAGGGCGGAAAGCACGAAATCGGTCCTAGGATGCTTGTTTCCAGTCCTGGGAGGACCGGGCTTGGCAGTTTGGGCTGAACTGTTTCCATGGGGCACAGGGCCAAGACTGATTTGCATATGGCTGGGTTCAAACTGGAATGGCATGGTGAGCAAAAAAACTATGGATTTAGGCCCAGATCTCTGTACTGGGGTGAATGTATGACATTGTTCTGCATTCTGTCGATCAACTGTTGTTGTTTTTCAAGATTATTATAGAGAAACATAATAGTCTATTAAATCAAACGGAATAGGTTTTTGCACAGTTGGCATTCTAAACTCCCATATTTGCTACTGATCTCATTCACAATGATTAGGGCAAAGAAGTTTTGGTGAAATAAAATATTTGCCTAAGATCACACAATTTAAGCAGGGAAGCTACAATTTATCCACGTTTTCTGGTTTCACTTCATACAAATAGTTCATGTAGATGGGATTGCCTGGCGGACCAGCAGATGGGCCCTGCTGGATCCCTCGCTGTACATTTTGAACATACCCCGCAGGGGGAAGCCCTAGAGGCTCTATTAGCGAGTCTTAACCTCTTTGAGGTAGATGGGTTTAGGGGCGAAGAGAGAATAGTAACATTCAAAACGAGGGAATCTGGCACAGTCATAGACTACATATTTGTCTCAGCTGGTCTGATCCCTGTAGCTACCTCATATACAGTTGAGGATTCTGTATACAGTGATCATAACCCCCTTGTCATGGCGTTAGATCTAGGAGATATAACTATTAGACGCAATGCCGGTGGCATAACTAAAGACACCTTGAAACTCAAAGATCAATCCAGAAGACTTAACTGGGCGAAAGTAGTCCCTGACTCATTTATGCTGGATTTACTCTCCAAAGCAGAGACAGACTTTACAGTCTGCCTTGATGAAGCGGCCGATGGTACCAACATTATTGATTCTTTCGTATCTATTTGTAATAAGATCAATGAGGGCCTAAAAACTAAAACTAAATCCTTAGCATCCAACCACCCACGATGGTTTGATGGTAATTGCTCTAAAGCTCATAAGGCTTTACTGCATGCCCTGAAACAGAAACCGAGGAACAGGGAGGCAGTAGTTAGTCTGAGGAGCGCCTATAAGCAAGCCATAGCTTCTAGAAAGAAGGACATTAAAACCACAGCTCGGCATGACCTTAGTTCAATAGATACACTGAAAGATAGTAATAAATTCTGGGGCATAATTAACCACCCGTATTTTTCTTGTACAGAGAATGCTGTATTAGACTGTGTGATTGCAGATGATTTGTGGGTTGCACACTTCAGTAAGATCTATGACAATGAGGCCACGGATACACTCTCGCCCACTGAATTTACATCTATTAATAGTCCCCGAATGTTACACTTTGAAGTGGCTGATGTTGAAAAGGCAATTGTGGATACATCCAAAAACAAAGCCCCAGGCCCAGATGGGGTGCCAGCTGACCTTTACAGGACAGAACCAACCTTATAGGCTAAGGTGCTCCCTAATGTTTTTAACTCAGCTAGTACCAACGGTTTTCCCCCTTCATGGTCTACATCAACCATAATACCGGTGTTTAAAAAAGGCTCAGATGTGACCCCTCCTGCTACAGACCAATCTCCTTAATCGACTCTGCCGTCAAAATCTTGGGCAGAGTGATTCTTTCAAAACTGGAGGATTGTCTGAAAGACGGAGGGGTTCTCTCTAACCTTCAATATGGTTTCCGTGCTAAAAGAGGTACATTAGATCAATGCCTCAACTTGCAAATGCTCACTAGCAAGTATACCCAGGCAAAAGAAGGCATGCTCTACATGGGGTTTATGGACTTATCATCAGCCTTCGATCTGGTAAATAGGGGGAAACTGTGGGAAATTCTGAAAAACTTGGGAATTGACCCTTGTTTAGTGAATTTTTTGGATACTCTCCACCAAGGACTGAAGGCCAACATTCGTGTTAACAGGGAAGGAGGATGCACTCGCTATTTTGACTCTAAGCGGGGTGTAAGGCAAGGGTGCATTTTGGCCCCTCTACTTTTCACACTTTATATAAATTCCATTGACAAACATTTGATAAAAGCCACTCAGGACATTCCGTTTGTGGGAAACTCTGCAGTCCCGGTCCTGCTCTATGCCGATGACGCGGTATTGTTCGCACGTACAGGACTGGGGCTGCAGAGACTCTTAGACTCCTTTGGTGGCTTCATGGAATCGTTAGATCTGAGTGTGAACAGTAAAAAGTCCCACGTCATGGTGGTAGGAAAGCGCCCAAAAACATATAGAATACAGTCTTTCTCTTGTAATGGTGTTGCCTTGTCAATTGTTCCTGTATTTACGTACCTTGGTGTAATCTTTGATCTAAAGGGAAGCTGGGCCCCCTAAATTAATGCTAAATGCCTTGCGGTTGCCAGATCGTCATCTGCTTTAATGGACTTTGTTAAGCGGTTAGGATCCAGGCCTATGGAGGCACTCTTATCCATCTATAAATCAAAATGTATATCTATTGCACTGTATGGGGCCTCATTACGGGGATATTTGCAACAGGAAAAACTGCAAAAAATAGAGAATACGTTTTTAAGGAATCTCTTAGCAGTCCCCCAATCAACGCCTGTCTATACTATTCATACCGAGTTGGGACTGAGCTTCATTTCCGACCTTATTCACTTAGCCCCTAAAACGTGCTGGGTTAAAACTTGGACCAACAAGGAGATCTCACTGAACCATGCCATCCTAAAAGACGTAATGGCACTTGATAAAGCAAATAAAATACCCTGGCTATGCTACATAAGAGATGTCTTTGCCAAACTGGGACGACCAGAGCTTTTTCATTCCCCGCACTTGTTGCATAAAAATGATTTGAAGTGGGTGAAGACAAACTTTATGAGGATGGTAGAGCAAGAACGAGAACAGCTGGAAATGTGTAAACCCCTTGTGAGAGCAAATTATGTTCTGAAAACTACTTCAGAAATAGAACCATACCTCAGAATTGTATCCATCCCACAGCATAGACATCTCCTGATCAGATTTAGACTGAGCATTGTTCAATATACTTTGGGTATCTCATGTGTGTGGGGGAAACCGGACCTTACACCTCCTTGTAGCTGTGATAGTGTCTCCCCCCAAAGCCTCTTGCACTTTATCATGTTTTGCCAGCACTTTTCGGATATCAGGAAGCGACATCTACTGCCTATACTTAGAGAAGCGGGATTCACCCAGGTTAAACCAGCACTGATGTTCTTACAAATGCTAAGTACACCGAGGGTGATGTTTAGGGTTGCCAGCTTCCTGGTGGCTGCTGTTCGTAATAAGAATAGGAGGTTTGCCCTTATGCAAATGGAGATCTGATTATACCCCTTTTTCAATGTACAGATTATATCCCTCTGCTAATGAATTGTGAGATTTTTTACCTGTGGATGACCGCATCACCAACACTTGATTTTATGTCTTTTTATCATGTATAATACTGTATACTATGTATGATTACATCTTTTTATGTATTTTTTAACATTACTGTATGTAATATAATTGTGTGATCGCTTTTATGATTTTTATTAATCGAAATAAAGTGCTATTGACTTGACTTGACAAATAGTTCAGTAGATGGGTATCTGTCTCCTCTTATGTTAAGGCTCTGTTTTCACCTGTGTGCAATTTTCAGCAGGTTATTTTATAGCACAAACTCGAACTGAAGGTGTTGGAGTACTTTAGATGAGCACCATTACACAAAGTCATATTCATTGTTTACAGGCACAGGAGACAGGGTTTCCCAGTTCCAAAGTCAGAGGCTATGGCCCTAAAGCCACATACTGAGTAGAGGGAGGGTGGCAGGCAGAGGTCACGTAAAAGCTTGGTTTGTTGTGGACTCAAGGTTTGTACAGAACCTTGAGATGAACCTGGACCAGGCTTCAGGCTCGAGTCTGGTTCGAGCTATCAATGGCTTGCCCACCGCTAGCTGCTCCAATGTTAAACTGGTAAACACCCATCTGATTGATTAGGCTGGAAAGTGTAAAAATTCCGCAAGCTGGCAATGAATTTAATACATAACGACTTCCAACAACATTGGTTTGACTTATGGCAATTATAGGATAGCAAAATAGTTCAAATATTCAATTGTTAAAAAGACTTGAATCAGAGCGATAAAACTTCCAACAACATACTTCTGTTTTGTTTAGGTCTCCCTATGACCCCAAAACGTTTTTGAAAAGGAAGCACTTGAGTTTATGTTGCTTTGTCATCTTACCTTGTTGCTTTGTTTACCGTGTAACTGTGTAAAGAGCTCTGAAACCCTCAAGGGTCAAGTTCACGCTCTATAAAACATTAAAATAATAATAAATAATAACTAGCATGCATCAAACTTGGGGGAAAATTCAAGCCTCCCAGCGCCACGAAAAGGCTTTACTTTTTAGGTTTAGCTTGCACAGCGTTCTGCTGTGTTTGTGAAATCTATTATATTTAATATAAATCTTAAAAGGGGCCTATATCCCACTGCCTTGCTTTCCTGTGGTTCCTTTTCCGTTGGCTGTAGCATACTGTTTCCTGGTTTTCCTTGAGTTGTTCCTCATGTGTGTCTCTTATCAGTGCCCAACACCGAAGTACTGTTTCCATCCGCTTTTCTGGAACTATTTTTAAAAGGTTTTAAGCTGCATATTATCTTAAAAGTGCTGGCATTTCTGTTCGGGGATTTAATTAGTTTATCAAAATTTTCGCCATCCGATCCGGTGTCTTTCATTTGGTTTCTGTTTCACTCGTTCTGTACATTTAATTTATGACACCGTGCTTGGAACTCATTGTTCTCCAAGCTTTCAGTCCTGATCCCTTCCCCCGGGTTTTAACATTGAGTTATCATTCCTGGGCATGAACTCATTCAGATTCTGCTTTGCTGTGTGCAGTAGTCACTGTGGAAACAGACACACCAGCCACGGCTGGGGCAGCTTTCGGCCTGGGGTCAGTCTATGTTCAGGTGGGGTTAGAATAGTAAATTGTGTTATAATGGGGACTTCATTGTAATTTAGTGGGTTGTAAAGACCTGCGTCATAAAAATTTGGCAAGTAAAAAATGCGGGGTAATGGCATGTGTTGTTAAATTATGCGAGGTAAAGTGTCCTAGTCGTATAGCACATGTATGTAGATTTGTGTCTACATACTTACAAAATGTCGACAGCAGATGGTAAGACCGGACCTATCTTTCAATTGACACTCTATTTACACTCTGTGGAGAAGTGTGGCTCAGGGGTTAGAGGCGGCAGACCTGAAGCTTGAGTTCGGCCCGGGACCAGGGTTCAATTCCCCGCCTCGGCGGGTCTTGGGCTCAAAAATTCCATGGACTCGTTAATTCTCGCTCCGGTGCCTTCTCAACTCACGGGTTCACACTCTGCGACTCTGGGCAATAGCTTGCTTAATCTCCACAACGGCCCCTCGCGGCGGGATGCCTGGACTCTGGGCAATAGCTTGCTTAATCTCCACATCGGCCCCTCGCGGCGGGATGCCTGGCTTTCACCTTGTGGATACCTTGCCAGGGTATCTCACAGGGGAATACCAGGACGGGTTCCCTAAGCAAGCGCTGAGATGCCCCAGGGTAAGTCGTGTGCTATATAAATTTCATCATTTCATTTAATTCCCCAAAAATGATACATAGGCCCCAGCGAAATTACGCCGGTGTGTCATTTGCGGCAAAATTATAGCACAGGAACAACCATGGTTGCCACCTTTCCCAATGAAAAATACTGTCCATTTGTTCACCTTCAACGAAGGCCCAGGCAGGATATTTAATAGAACTCTTAATCATCTGTTTTTATTTTGAACATGGCCTTTCTGTTTTAGATTACTTTAATTATTTGTCTGTATTTTAACATGTATTCTTCTTCTAATTACTGCTTGTGCGGAGACTTGGGTCCCTCCCATGTGACGGAGCACTACTGCGTACTGTGCATCCATACAGTCCTTTATTTAACAGGCACAGAGAATACATTCGGCCAAGATATTGTGTGGCCTACATCCAGTGGCATAGTAGGAATGCAGTTGGCCCTGTAGGAAGCAATTACATTTGGTCCACATTCCCTGTTTTTACAGAAACTCCCCATGGTCGATTACTGCTGCATCGCGAGCCGGTGGTAAGGCCCATCCGTAGTCACACGCTTTCTTTTTTACCATTGTAAACTGAATAGTTAAGTGCAATGTATTCTCTTGATGCAAATAAAGACTACAACTCACATATTGCGTCTAAATGTAGGTCGCCAGCCAAGTTCTCTTCTTCCGTCAACTTCTTATATAAAATAACCCCCATGTACCAGGTTTATGACTTAATTGATGCCGGCCACCCACATTATTACTACAAATATAGTGAAAGTTCCATTGGTGGGTCATAGAGGACTATCGGCGACACATTCACAAGGGAAGAGAACACTAGAAAACGGAAAATGGCAAAACAGAATTACTGTACTTGCTTTACTTATGCTGGAAAATTGCACACTGTCCCGTGCATTTTTTGTATTTACTTTTTTTTCTCATCAAACTCTTCATAAAGAAAATTTTCAGCAGCCACCAACACAAATGTTTTTTGCCAGGAACGCTATGCTGTGATGGTGCACATTTATAAAGATGCTTCACTATGAACTGGTTTATTTGCACTGCTTTTATGCACTGTAATTATTTTAGCAATAAAACACTGCAAATATTTTCTTTCCAGTGTAAATGTTAAATATCTATTGAAACCATATGCTTTAATCATTAGAATTGTTTTAAAGGTTAATTCCACGCATTTTGCAAGTCATTCTGGAGAACATTCTGTAGCATCTGCTGAAGCTTCAAACAATAACTTGCACCCCTCATGCATTTGTTGTCTTTTGTGTAGCAGTCTAGATGCTACCAAATTGATCCTCCCTGGTACCCATCAGCCCAGAAAGGCCAACACACAATATAGCACTCTCTGACCAGGCGTGGCTAGAGAGCATAAATAAACGGGCGGAGGTCGCTTGTGACTTCTGGCCCACAGAGAGTTACTAGTGTCTGTTTAATGCCGTGCTGCGACATAGGGCCCATTACGGCGTGCTGCGACACCGGTCAAGATGGTAGGGTGACCAGGCGTCCCCGTTTTGCAAGGACGGTCCCAGTTTTTAACCAGCTGTCCCAGCAAATTTCAAGAAATGTAGCTCATGTCCTGGTTTTTAAAGAGGGTCGACTGAAAACGGTGGGAGGTGTTTTTTATGTTTTACAAAGCAGGGATAGTTAGCATTTGTTTCAAGGAAGCAATTTAATTAACAGACAAGCTACTGGGTTTAAAAATGGCATTTTATGTATGTTCTTACTGCCTGTTCTGTAATTCTCTGCTGAGGAGTGCTCTCCTCGCTTGAAGTAAAATTGTAGTCCTTCTTCTATTTTAGTGAAATGTCCCGGTTTTTGGCTTTAAAATTCAGGTCACCCTACAAGGTGACCATAATCACATTATGTACATTTAGTGTTCTGCTGTGGTTATTAAAATTGCTGTTAGATCCTGCCTGATTTTATTTACAATGTGTGTTCTCCTACGCGGAATACTAACAGCTATCGTTACAGGGGTGGCTCTAGGCTCGTTGCGGTGGGGCGAGCGGAGCACGGAGACCAGTGAAGAGGGGGGGGGGGGGGTCAGGGTGTTTGGAAGGGGAACAGAGCCGGAGGCCGCCAACTGCCTGCCAGGGGCCGCCACACAAATATGTATCCATCCTCAGAGGATTATTATATTAAGGATATATATTGGTATGGTGGCCCCTGGGGTTTGGTGGGCCTGTGCAGGTGCACACCTTGCACATGCCTAAGGTCGCCCCTGATTGTTAACATTTCATTGACATGAACATTAGGGCACCACTATTCACTAACTACAACTTACAACAAAAAACACATTATTATTACTCACATAGGCGAAACCAAGTAAATTTACCAATGCTTGTTACATCTGACATCATTGAGCGTCTCCCAGGTGGCCTTGTTCCCGACTCCAGGAAACAGAAATCACCAAGTACTAGGTTTCGTTTTACTTTCCCGCTTATGCCCCTAAAAACAACAGCATCAGGTGCAGAAACACCGCCCTGCCGCAGGCTGCCTTTTACAAGAGCCGAGTTAAGATGGCCCCTGGATTCACCCACTGTGCTGTGGCTGCGCTCAATGCTTCACGGTCCAGCAGCATGCTCCACAGTTGGGGGCACTGGTCTGAGAGCGCCCCGTGCTCGCTACAGTGCGCAACATGAAGATGCTCCTTGCGGGCGCACCTGCCAAGCCCAGGCGCGCGCATGCGCAGAAGACAGGGAGCAGGCTGGACGTGTACTGCTGTCACACCGCCCCTGCTGTGCATCAATGGACGTCTGGAGCCGGAAGCAGCTGGTATTTCCATTATTAATTCCTAACGTTAACAGATTGTGTGGACTTAAGATAAGGGTCTAAAAATGTAACTGCGTCCTGAAAACAGCGAGGGAAGTCAGGGGTCGCAAGTAAAGTGGTAACGGACTCAACAGGTGGCGTCCGCTAACGGTCAACGGGTGGCGACCCCTAACTGACGTCAATGTAGCGGTGCCCAAAGTTCTACTCGCGCTCTTGAATGTCGGCTCTCAGCATACCAATGCTGGGTAGTTTTGAACCTTCCTGCCTCTTTAAACCGCTGTCAGGCACTCCCTGCCCCTGTATCTCACTCGTACAGGACCATGCTTTACTTATTTGTCAAGTTTTTTTGTGACTTTTCTCCCTCCTTCGACCTAGTGTATTTGTCCATATCTTTCGGGAAATATTGGAAGATGAAAATAAGCGCCGTCCCCAAAAATGAGTACCTGTGCCCCGCACAGGCTCAAATTATGTTGCAGGACAGGAGGCTCTGATTATGCTTATCTCATTTCTTTAATGAAATGCCCAGCAGCCATAGAAACAAATAAAAAACCACAATACCAATAAACACTTGGGTAACAACCATAGAGTCTGCAGTATATAAGGCAAAATAGAAAGTCACACTTCGTCTTTCTTTGCTGCTCCGCAGCCAGTTAAGTGCTTTTGACCTTACCTTTATGATTGTTACTCGTTAATGTTGTGCTTTGCTTCACTGCTTTGCTCGTTCTCATCAGCGTTCTAGTGCTGCTGTGTGTGCGCCGTTCCCGGTTTTATTTGCCAATTTTTTGCTTGTTGCGCCGCACTTGTGGGAGCGCGAGTCTACCTCCCTGACGACCGGGCGCGCGACGCCCGTGTCTCTTTCTGAGTGGAGTGGGAGTCAGGGGTTGGAGGACTCGTGCGCTGATAGACGCGCAAGCTCTTCTGTTTTCTCTGGTGGCATTTGGTGTTTTCCGCGCATGCGCGACTGTTTGTTTCCGGTTTCGCTTCCCCTCAGGGCTCTGGAGCATTTTGAAGGACGTCTTCTCACAGCGTCTCCGCCCACGGCCACAGAATTAACCCCTTCAGACTCCTTTTGCTCGGAAAAGGGATTTGGGCAAGATAACTCAGCATAGGCTTTGCCTAGAGTGTTTTTTTTGTTAACAGCAAGTCTGCCTCCACATTTGAAGTCTTATTTGCAGGTTCTCTGCGCTTATAGGGCTTGCTGTGGGGTTTTTACACTCCCCCTGAATTTTGCCTTTGGCATAGCGGATATTGGGTCATCTTGTGGGCATTTATATTCTCACTCTCAGTGAACCATTAGTGAATTTTATTGTGCAGATGACTATTATGATGAGGAGGATGCCTCTGAGTCATTGGAGCAGGACTTGGTGGAGGCTCTTGATAAGGGAGTGCAGCAATCCATTAATAAGGCACTGGTGAGGGCCATTACGCCTCTGAAACGCCATTTAACTAAGTATGTGCAGCAGCAGGGATGGGTGCCTGCTTCGCGCAAGTCCTCTGCCTCTCCTAAAAATCCACATTCTTCCGATTTTCAAAGGTTAGCTAAAACATTATCCTCTGCCGCGTCCACGGCCTCTGTGGGTGCGTCCTCTGCTGTTTCCCCAGCTGATACGGACGACCTGCTATCTTCATCCTCTTCTGATCATGTAGATCCTCCTCCTAAGAAGAAGCAATGTAAGGAGCATTTCGTGGATGCTCCTACTCATCCCCCTGTCCTTACTTTTGATCCCTCAGACATTCTTCACCCTAACTCCACGTCTTGGCTCCCGTCCCCAGCGGTCGCGGAGTATGTACAAGCTCACATACGCCAGCCCTTCGACAAGGATGTTCGGGCTCGGCTTCGGTCTGAATGTCCTAGACCAGATCTGGTGGATCACCTAGCAGACACTCCTGAGGTGGATCCCACGATGCTCACTTATCTTCGCAAATATGCTAAGGATCCTAAGAAGGGTCTTGATCGGTCTTGGAGGTCATGCCGGGAGAAGGTTCTTGATTTGATGGGTCCTCTAACTAAGATACTAGACCTTGGTTTCTTGGCCAAGGAGTCATCTGCGTTGGTAGACCCGGATGAGCTCATAGAATGGGCTCAAAGGGCTATTTGCCAGCTTGGCAATGCTAATTGTGCCCTTTCCAGCGAACGTCGCCGTTCAATTCTCTTGAAATTGGACCCCAAGTTAGCCGAACTTTCCACTTCGGAGTCTGGCCCTGAAGTTCAGGGTCTGCTCTTCGGCCAGCCATTCCTCAAGGAACTCACCAAATTTGTCATCACTTTCAGTGGCCTGGACAAGGCGCAAGCCTTTCTAAAACGGGCAATTCGTCCGGTTTTCACCAGGGCCGGGCGACAAAGGGGACGCTCGTTCGGCCGTAGCCAATCAACCCAAAGGGGATCTCAGTCCCACAGAGGAGGTCAACGGAATTCCGGATATTCACAGAAATCCAAATTCTATCTCTCTAAAAAAGGAGGAGGACGGTACCAAAAAAGACGCTCCGGTGGAGGCTATGGTGGATACCAGGACTCCAATACTTCAGGTCAGCATCATTCCTGCATGCATTGTGGTACTGGGGGGCAGGATTAGTTTTTTCCTAGACAGTTGGCGCTTGATCTCCAGTGATGCTTGGGTGCTGGAGACAGTCCAGGGTTACAAGATAGAGCTTTATCAACCCCGCGTCAGTCCCATCCTCCCGCTCCTCTCTGCTTTTCCGTTCAGGATCAAGAGTTCATTTCCGCAGAACTGAAATCCCTTCCTTTAAAGGAGGCGATCGTTCCGACCTTGCGCCATCCTCAGGGGTTCGTCAGCACAGTTTTCCTGGTGGAAAAGAAAGGACGAGGGTCCCGCTTGGTCCTCAATCTAAAGGAATTCAGCGGAGGGGTGGTTTACAGACATTTCAAGATGGAGGGCATCCATCTTTTACGGGATCTTCTGAGAGAGAAGGACTGGATGGTTCGCCTCGGAGTCATCTGCGTTGGTAGACACGGATGAGCTCATAGAATGGGCTCAAAGGGCTATTTTCCAGCTTGGCAACGCTAATTGTGCCCTTTCCAGTGAACGTCGCCGTTCAATTCCCTTGAAATTGGACCCCAAGTTAGCTGAACTTTCCACTTCGGAGTCTGGCCCTGAAGCTCTGGGTCTGCTCTTCAGCCAGCCATTCCTCAAGGAACTCACCAAATTTGTCAGCACTTTCAGTGGCCTGGACAAGGCGCAAGCCTCTCTAAAACAGGCATTTTGTCCAGTTTTCACCAGGGCCGGACGACAAAGGGGACGCTCGTTCGGCCGTGGTCAATCAACCCACAGGGGATCTCAGTCCCACAGAGGAGGTCAACGGAATTCCGTATATTCGCAGAAATCCAAATTCTATCCCTCTAAAAAAGGACGAGGACAGTACCAAAAAGGACGCTCCGGTGGAGGCTATGGTGGATACCAGGACTCCAATACTTCAGGTGAGCCTCATTCCTGCATGCAGTGTGGTACTGGGGGGCAGGATTCGGTTTTTCCTAGACAATTGGCGCTTGATCTCCAGAGATGCTTGGGTGCTGGAGACAGTCCAGGGTTACAAGATAGAGTTTTATCAACCCCCACGTCAGTCCCATCCTCCCGCCCCTCTTCTTTTCTGTTCAGGATCAAGAGTTCATTTTCGCGGTAACTGAAATCCCTTCTTTTGAAGGAGGTGATCGTTCCGACCGTGCGCCATCCTCAGGGGTTCATCAGCACGGTTTTCCTGGTGGAAAAGAAAGGAGGAGGGTCCCGCTTGGTCCTCAATCCAAAGGAGTTCAATGGAGGGGTGGTTTACAGACATTTCAAGATGGAGGGCATCCATCTTTTACGGGATCTTCTGAGTGAAAAGGACTGGATGGTTCACCTCTATCTCAAAGATGCTTACCTGTCCGTCCCTGTCTTCCCTCCTCATCAACGTTTCCTTCAGTTCCACTGGCTGGGGACGTGGTACGAATACAAAGTACCTCCGTTCGACCTTTTGTCGGCACCTTGGTGCTTCATGAAACTGCTGAGACCAGTGGTGGAGTCGTTGCGCACTCGGGGTGTTTGTCTGATTATTTATCTGGATGACATCCTCATCTTGGCGGAGTCTCCGTCCCAATTATTGACTCACCTGGAATGGTCCATCGACCTTTTGCAGTCCCTGGGGTTTCTGATGAACGTTCAGAAGTCGGTCCTGAGCCCGACGCAGGTAATAGACTTCTTGGGCTTCCAGGTCAATTCTCTTACATGTCAACTTCTGTTACCAAATCAAAAAATTTGATACATCAAGAGGGAATTGACTTCGGTTATTTCCAAACCGACTGTGTCATGGAGGTCATTAGCACGCGTTGTCGGTCTGTTGGCTCCCTGCATTACAGAGCTTTGCAACGCCTGAAGATACGTCATCTCCAAAAAGGCCTCCGCTATTCGGACCAGATTTCTCTCTCGGAGGAAGCGAGGTGGGATATGCAATGGTGGCTGGATCACATGGATGCCTGGAATGGGCAAGCCCTCTTCGGCTTCTCGCCAGAGATAGTGATTGAGTCTGATGCCAGTCAATGGGGTTGGGAAGCCCGTTGCGGTCCAGTCTCGACAGGGGGTCGATGGTCTCCTCGAGAGCTCACTCTCCACATCAACTGTTTGGAACTCCTGGCGGGCTCCTTTGTGGTCCATTGCCTCTCTCCCCTTTAGTCCAACTGCTGTATACTTCTCCGCATGGACAACGTATCGGCAGTCTGCTATATCAACAAGCTGGGCGGAACTCGGTCGAGGTTACTGGCGGAGATTGCCAAAGATTTTTGGCACTTTTGTCTGCAACAGAGGATCACAGTTATTGCAGAGTATCTACCCGGCCGCAACAATTAGATTGCGGATTGGAATTCGAGACACCTGAGGGATTTCAGCGACTGGAGGCTCCATCCCCGCATGTTCCGCCGCATTCTCTGGACTTGGGGACAGTGCCAGATTTATCTATTTGCCTCTTGCCTCAACATCCAGCTCCCGCTGTTCTTCAGCTAGAGACCGGATCCGGAAGCCCTTGCCACGGATGCCTTTCTGCAACCGTGGCCGTCGACTCTGTGTTATGCCTTTCCCCCATTCATGATGATTCCCAGAGTACTGGCTTGCACGAAGCGTTATCAATCGGAGCTGATTCTGGTTGCTCCTCTGTGGCGGGCTCAAGAGTGGTTCCCAATTCTCCTAGAGATGTCTTGTGCGGTGCCGCTCCTTCTTCCCCAGAAGTGGAATCTCCTGTTAGATCTTCTTCACAATCCGCATCCCCTGATTCTGTCAGGCTCTCTCCTGCTCCTTGTGTGGCGGATTTCGGGGAACGTTGGTCGGTCCCAGGCGTTTCTGCAGACGCTACCAAGTTCATTAATGATGCCTGGTCTCCCAGTACCCACAAACGCTACAGGGGATCTTGGAAGCGTTGGTGTTACTGGTGTGTTCAACGGAAGGTTGATCCCACTTCAGCAGATGTCTCTGTGATGGTTAATTTTTTGGCCTCCCTTGCTTCTTCTGGTGTGGCCTATCGCACAGTGAACAATTTCTGTTCTGCAGTTTCCGCGGGCCATTTCCACGTGAATGGTAAGCCTGTGGGTGAACACCCTTTAATTACTAAGCTGCTCAAGGGTATCCGTCTAGCTAATCCTCCACGTCCTAAATATGTCTCTTTATGGGACGTGTCGGTTGTGTTACGTTTTCTAGAGGCCTGGCCTGCCAATTCTTTATTGTCCCGTAAACAACTGTCAGCCAAGCTCACTATGTTACTGTGTCTGTTCTCCTGCAAGCGGGTATCTGATGTCCGTGCTTTGGATTTGGCCAGTCGCAGTTTTACGCCTGAGGGCGTCACGTTTCGGCTTTCTCGCCGTACCAAAACGAATACTGCATTCATTACTTACCCTTCTTTTCCCACCCACCCCAACCTTTGTGTTGTTCAATGTCTCAAGGATTATGAAGTAAGTACTGCTTCTTTACGTTCCAATATGCAGGGTCAATTGTTGATTGCTTTGCAGAAGCCTTTTCGCCCTGTTACCCTGGCTACTTTGGCCCGATGGGTAGGTTGGCTCATGGCGGAAGCAGGTATTGATGTTGCTGTGTTTGAGGCTCATTCCGCTCGAGGGGCAATGGCCTCTAAAGCTTTCTCGATGGGGGTCACTTTGTTTGACATTATGAAGGCCGCTGATTGGTCTTCTGATTCTGTTTTTAAGACATTTTATTATAAACCTATTGCTAATGTTGCTTCTGTGGTGGTGGATCAGCTTTAAACAAGCATAATCAGAGCCTCCTGTCCTGCAATAGAATTCAAAATTTGCAAACATTCGTGACAAGAATTTTCAATTCTATTAAGGACAAGGAGGCGAGGATTATCCCACCCATTGTTGTATGCATTTTACTATTACACACATGTTGCATATATGCTTACTGTGGTTTATTTGCATCTAACTTGTTTTTCTACCCCCCCTTGCTTTCTATGCTCAATTTTTGCATAGCTTGTGTATTACGGCTTTGTGTCTCTTTTCAGGATCTGATCCCAAATGAAGAATTTTCAAGCCTGCCTCGATTTTTCCTGCCTATTCCTTCGGGGATTTTTGGCTTCAGTCTTCTTCAGTCGTTTGCGTTTTGGATGCTCCTTGGACTTCCTGGATTGGTGATGGTGTTTGCCTTACTAGACTGTCCATGATGGATTTTTTCTGGTTAACTGGATCTGTTTTCACAAAAGAAAGAGGAAGTGTGACTCTCTATATGGCCTTATATACCGCAGACTCTATGGTTGTTACCCAAGTGTTTATGGGTATTGTGGTTTTTTATTTGTTTCTATGACTGCTGGGCATTTCATTAAAGAAATGAGATAAGCATAATCCTCGCTTTCTTGTCCTTAATAGAATTGAAAATTCGTGTCACGAATGTTTGCAAATTTTGAATTAAGCACTGCATGCCAGATGCTTCCTGGCAGGAGCGGCTCAAAGCGAACATTCTATTTGGGTTCTTGGTTCCCTGAAATTGTAAAGTGCAGGCAATTCATTCCCTTTAAGAGACCTTATTTTCCTTCCCAGAAACAGTCGAAAGTGCTGTGGCCAGCAGCTGAGAACAGTAAACACTCTGGAGAACCATGAAGAATTGGAGTTTGATGTTCGCTGGAAAAGCGACAGTACTGAGGGTTTGTCCACAATCTGCATTTTTGTGGGTGACCCAGCAGCTAACTTCTAAAGATGGCTCAAAGTGCTAAAAATGTGAGTGCTACCCTGGAATCAGTTCCGAGCCTTACGCGTTTGTTTATTTTTTGTTACTATTCTGTTTGATATTTTTTTTTTTAGTCCAATCTATTTTCTTAGAAAGCAATGCAGTGAAACACCAATCAGAAGAATCGTGGCCTGTCTCTGGGATTTAGTAGGAAGAGGATAGGTTCAAATGCTAAGATACCTAACTTCTATAAGTAGCCCACACCAGTCAAAAGCAACAACACTTTACTTCGGCATTCTTTACACTGTAAAACAATTTCCCCTGAAGCCTGCCACTTGAGCAGTGAGAACTCTAGGGAACATGTTGTACTCTCTTGAATTTAGGAATGCAAACCGTTAAGTTGGATCCAGTGCTTCACAAATCAACAACTTGTGATCCTGGGCATCCAATCATTATTACATTTAACATTTTTGTGTTGCCCCATGCTTATCTTATACCCTTGAGCTATATAAAACCAAATACTGTTATTTCGTGTTCTTTTATACAATGTGTCTCTTCGTCTGTTCAGGGGTGGGCGACTCCTATAGTCACATACTGTAGAATATATGTGTTAGATATATGTGTTAGATATATTTCACTATACAGCCCAAATTTGTATTCCTTATAGGATTAGGAATTGTCGTTGTGAAGAGCAAACCGGAATTACCTGGTGCTTCATAAACTGTGAATCATAAAATTAGAAGAACTGGAATTAGAATCAAATGGTTATTGTGAGTACTTTACTAAAAAAAAGACTAACAAATTACGTACAGATATAGAGAGATTTAGGTCAGAAACAGTATATCCATATTTAGGGAAAGATTATTATACAAATAAAAGAGATCACAGGTGGGATAAGCCCCACTTTTCAAAACCGATTTATTCCAGAGGTAGAAATAAAAGGATTACGGGGCATATTATCAAGGGGGTTTATCTCCGCTTTTTTGCCTTTAAAAGCCAAGAAAGCGGAGATAAATTATCTCCCTATTACCAAGCTGTCGCTAACACCAGTTAGTGACAGCTAAAAGGAGATAGCGACCATCTTGGGCCCCGCTTTGCATGTCAGTGATATTTATCACTAATGACATGCAAAGTGGGCGTGCCAAGATGTTAGCGACTGGAAACAGTCCCTAACATCGCTATCTCCTATTACCAACTTTTGGAGATATTCGCGCTAAGCGCGAATATCTCCAAAAGCTAACACCTGCCCTGAGCAGTTCTTAGCCATGTTATCCAATGGGAGGTGGATAACATGGCTAAGAGCATTTGCTCGATAATGCATGAATATCGCTGACTTTTCAGCGATATTCATGCATTGCGGCCGTTTTTTATCGCATTTGCGATAAACCTTGCTAATAGCAAGGTTTATCTGCGATAAAAATCGCCGATGTGCGGCGATAATTTTTGTCTCTAAACAAGTTAGAGACAAAAATTATCGCTAGTTGTTGGTAATATGCCCCTACGTTTTCAGAAAGCTCAGGCTCCAACAGTGAGGAAGAACAAGTAAACAAGAAGCCAGGAAGATCTGGGCAGACATTTGAACGAGAGCCTTTTTTAGGGGGGCGCCCTAATCGAGGGCAGAGGATTTGCAGAAATAATGGGAGAGAAGATCAAATTAGGAACCAATCACCTCAGATCAGCCAACAACCGGATTTCCTCAAAACCAGAAATCAACGGTTTTGGAGGTAGATGAATTTCCAATAGTCAATTTATCCCATAAACCACTGACCACAGAGGAACAAGAGGTATTATGTAAAGAGTTTAGTTTTGCACCTACTGCTCCCCCCAACAAATTTGAATTGTAAAAAGACTTACGGTCCTTTTTTAGGAAAATTAGACTCAACAGGTTCTTTGAGGACAAAACTTACCAACCTGCGCCCCATATTTCAGGGTTGAAACCTAAATCAACCCTTTACCCCTAGCTTGAGCCAAGATGACAAAAATGTAGAACTCTTTGAAAGGGTGATGGAAATAGAGATTAAAAATATACTAGACACCAACCACAAACAAAACAATAAACATTCAGAAGCACATAGTAAGGTTTTGAGAGCTCTCAAAGGCGATGATCTAATTACTATCAAACCCACCCAACAATAAATATCTTGAAATAGCAAAGACCAACCAACTGGTGGTATCAGACACAAACATTCTTAGTGCATCATTTGGGTGTGTGAAGCTTAGGGAGCGGCATACAGGCAAAATCTATTTTTTCTGATGATCAACATTGGACGGGCAAAAAAAAAGAAAATGTAAAAGGGTCTCGGGCAGGCTTGGCAGGGGGGACATCCTGGCAATATGGATACATTTGCCTAGCTACTTCTTCTTGAGTTTAGGGACAATGAACCATACCTAAATTGGATATATAAGGCTCTTGCCTGGGGTGGTTCGATAACATCCATTAACGGCTCAAAACCCAACACAGCCTTTAAAATCTAGAAAGCTAGAGGTTAATGTGCCATGCATGTGACTTTCTATACTTTGACAATCTATAAACTTCCAGAATCTTTTCTTAAGTAGAGAAACCATTGATTTTCTAATGGACCCCGGGTCCTCCCATAGGGGCCCTAATCCTAGCCTTGAGAACCAATCCTTGATCATGTTAAGCCATTTAATGCGACCTGTTTGTCTTTGCAGAACAACTAATTCTACAAGGGCCTTCCTGAGTGGGATCTGACTGTCGCTAGTCCAAATCCTGACCCAGAACAGGAGTGCCCTGAGAATGGCAAAATGACTGATAGGTCTAAGGCCAAGATCGAGTCTAAGTGGCAGGAGGGGAGTGTTTACAGACAGATTCAGTGTTGCCCTAATTAATTTATTTTCGGCAAGGACCATATCTTTCAAATTTTCCAACCCCCATAACTCCGCCCCATAAAGGGCTGCACCTACGCCTTTTGCCCTGTGGAGTTCTAGAATGGGGGAGAGTGGCCGAAACGGGGAAGCTCTAGCCCTTCGCACTATAGCACAATCGGCATGTTGGAGGGCCAAGGTGTTTTTTCAATTTGTGGTGCCCAAGCCAGCTTATCACTAATACGTACACCTAGGTAGTCAAATGACCTAACCTGCTCCAGGGCCTGACTTTGTAGCATTATTTTACCTTTGTGTAAATTATATGGATTAAATGTCATATATTTGGTCTTTGAGCAATTTATGACTAACCCCTGGTCTTTGCAGGCTTTGTCAAATTTGTTCAGGGGGTTCTGAATCCCAATAGGTGTCCCGGCTATATGTAGGGTATCATCCGCAAAAAGCAGACAGGGCAATACACTTCCTGCTAATTTTGGGGAATCACCACGACAATTAAACAGCTCCCCTATTAACCCATTAATAAAAAGAGTGAACAATGTTGGGGCCAGAACTCAGCCTTGACGAACACCTTTATTTATCCTTATATCCTTGGAGAGACTTCCATCCAGGTTCCACCTTACCTTTGCAAAGGTATTGTGATGCAATCAGATCAGAATGTTAAGCAGGTACGGTGGGAGGCCAATGTCTTTCAGAGTGGACCACAGTTGAGTGCGATCGATCGAATCGAAAGCTGTTTTTAAATCCACGAACACAACGTACAGATGACCTCTGACCACAGTCACTTCCTTCCATATATGCATAAGAAATCTGAAGACTTGATCAATTTTCCTGGTGGATGTATTTAAATGAAGTCACTTAGTTCGCTCACTGGTTTTTATACGTATTATACCAGGCACTTTATGAATTTTATTGCTGAAAAATGCCATGTAATATTTATTCATTGTCTATGAACTCTCAATAAAAAAAAAGATTAAAAAAAAGAAATCTGAAGACTTGATCAATTGTGCTGGTGGATGCCCTAAAGCCTGCCTGAAGATCTGACAGGACATTGTTATCCTCAATCCAATTTTGGATCCTAATTAGGACGATTTTACAGGAAACCTTTTGGGAGACGTCAATAAGGCTGATCGGCCTATAGTTTTCAGGAGAACATTTGTTACCTTTTTTTGTAAATGGGGATGATTTCGGCACCTCTCCAGGACGCCGGTATCTCTCCTCCACTCAAAATGGTATTGAAGACCACTTGTAGTAGAGGTCCCCATATTACGGGCTCAGCCCTATACAAGTCTCCCGGAAGCTTGTCCAAACCTGGGGCTTTCCATTGCTGGAGTGACTGTATTGGTGTCATTGTTTCCTCTAGAATAATGTCAGTCTCCTCCATTGATGACGGGTTTAACGATCTATGTTGTAGACCCAGATCAAAGGCCTCACCCTGTCCTGCATAAAGTGTTCGAAGTACTCTTCCCACACATGGGCCTGTGTGTGGAAATAGTTTGACAGAAGGTGCCAGAACAATTGGCTACTCGTTTGTCTTGATTCCTCCACAAGCCTTCTCCAATTTTTTGATTCCCAGTCTCTTTTGGCCTTGTTTTGAGCAATTTTATAGAGCTTCCTACAATCACTAATGTCTGAATGGAGTCTTGACTTCATTGCTGTGAAAAGATCATCTCTTGCTGTTTTGCAAGCCTCGTTGAACCATGGAGCGGTTCTGCGAGCTGATTGGACTTTACTACACGGTCTATAAAAGAAAGGTCTAAGTGATTCAACTAGCAGATGCTTTAGATGGTCGGAGCTTGCTCAGGAAAAATACAAATACTAGAAACAGACTGACCCGCAAAAGAGATAGGGTCCACTGAGTCCACTAGCTGCCTGAGGAAATACACAAGCAGAAGTCAAAAGCTTATGGTAACAATTAATTGGCAACGGCTGACCAACCATCGTTTAGCCAAAAATAAGTGGTGTAACAGCACACTTAAATGTCAGAAAGGTGAATAAAAAGCTCTGAAGACAAAGCAACATGCACAAGTATCCAGATCTCATTTGCTCACTTTTATAGAACAAAGGAAAGAGTACAAAAAAGAAGTTTAGAAGCAAAGTTTGAGCATGACTGGATCAAAGTCTTACAAGCCTGCAAATCAAAGAACAACAAACTTATGTGGGCCCGGATTAGCCAGCTAGAGCATGGCCACACTTTTTCAGCTAACAATCATGTCCCGCAACAAGCCTAACTAACCCACATTGGATCCCAGAATCACTCTTGAGAATATACACCATTGCAAATAGCTGACAAGAGCGACTCTCCAACTCTTTTCCTTTCTCTAGCCACAATTGAAGCGCAAATAAACATTGCATAACATCTCCACCTCTCCCGCCGGGGGGGTGGGGTCTAGTATCACCACTCCATGTATGCACATTAACCTGCCCCCAATGCAGTTAGTTGAACATAGCCCAGAGCGAGGGCCCTGTGCACTGGCACCATTCCAGTAGCGACCCCCCCGAGTATCTCAACAAGCATTTAAATTAGGTAACACTGTCTTGGTGACACAGAACCCTGACTGCACATTTCCTACTGAACATGAAGTATGCACCTCTACATCTTAAGGGCTACCATTCTGGGTTCTTCACCAATGCGCAGCAGCAAGAATACATGTTTAAGCACCACTGTAGAATGATAGTACTCCTAACATTTGGGTATCATTAGAATGCATTGCAATTACAGCCCCTGAAGGCATCACAGATGAAATCACAGGATTACGCATATACAGCCAGACACCCTAGCAGGAATGTCTGACAACATAACCCCACTTTCCTTATGACCACCTTACACCAGTACTGCACAATACAAATGTGACCTTCAGACTTCTAAAAGAAATAACATTACTAAAAGCATTTCGGGTGCAATTACACCTTTTCACCTCCAGGAGATGCCCTTCTCCAGACATCCCCAACTCAGCCCTTCACTCCTGGATGCACTTCTCAAAACACCCTCAGCTGTAGAACGAAAGTTCCAGCCCAGAAGGTGTTAAATGCAGACTGAGCCCTTGAGGGGTTATTCCTTTCAAGTCTCCATGTGACTAACGGAGGGATTTCCAGTTTCATGCTGGGGGGGACTGCGCTTTTCAAGCAGCTCCCACTGCACCTTTGCACAAATTTGGAGGTGACCCCGTTCTCCTGGGGCCACCACAAGCACCAAAACGATGTTTTCCCCATGCTGCAAGGCATTATGGGGTGCTTCAGGCTCCTTCTCTGCACATATTATAGTAGCGGCTCCCCCGCTGCTTTGGAAGGAGAGGCGATCGTGCTGCAGCTTCACCGCCTCTACAGCCCTCGATGGGGGGTCACCTTCTGGGGCAACTTCACAGGGGCGCAACAGCACCCCCGACTTTGCTTCCTCCTGGGGCAGTCCCGGGACCTGACCCACCCCGGGGGCATCTCTGAGACCGGAGGTGGAGCCCCACACGCTTCATTGTTGGTATTTTTAGGAGTCAAAGGTCACCTACTTTCCGGGGGCCATATCTCAGCATCTGAGGGTCCTATCTTCCCCATTTTGGCATCTTCTTGCTCCTGGTGGTTCCCCCCCAGCCACTGGGAGCACTCTCCTTTGCCCTCCCGGTCTCCAAGAGTGTGCATTCTGCCGGGAGCGGCCTTCACTGGCTCCCTGCGCCAGCCTTTCGCCTGGCTCTCCTCCTGGGCCTCTCTTTTCCCTGTGCAGAGGCCCCTGATTCTGCGCACCGGTCCTGGGCTCTTCTCTGTCGCTCCCTATCCCCATAAGAGAATAGTGGAATTCACACTGTAAAGCACACTGACTTTCCCTGAAATGTTTCTTCCCACTCTATAAAGCCTATCCCATGTCACCCCCCCATTCTGCATAAGTCCTGCCACACCAGTCTATCTGCACCTGCTCCTTGGCTACGCACGTAGGACTCTCCCCTGCGCATCCCCTACATGTGTGCACACGCATGTACTCATGTCTGCATGTAACCAGCCTGGTGTCCCTTACTCCAGCTGCTGTGCAGTGGCCTAGTCAAGCCAGGGGGACACCAGTAAAAATCCCCATGTAGTCTCTTACATCCTGAGTTCACTGTGGTTGAGTACCAACTTATGAGGCTCCCCCACAGTAAAAGCTCAACAATTAGGGGATCAAAAAGCAAAAAATCTGGTCGGTCCATTGTGTCAGAACCACCTTCTTACACAGGCCCAAATGGATTGCCAGCCACGATTCACAGGTACGATCTGGGGTTCTGGAGTAAACATCTCTTCCAGCTATACAACTTCTGCCTCCGATAAAACTCCACACCGGAGTCTTGGTGTGGGTCTATTCTCTACCCTAGCTACAAAAAAGGCCTCTGGTCGGACTCAGACATCTATCGAATTATTGCGTTATTAGACATCAACTCAAAGATTTTGCCAGCATCTTGTTACACAAACTGAAATGCTAGGAGGAAGAATCAGGCTGGATTCCATGAAATCAAACATGCTTTTGACGCAGGTCCAGTGCGATAGATAATCTTGTGTCTCTTTCCATGCTGATAAAGAAATATACTCATAAAGAACATCTGTTCTACACAAGCTTTATTGATTTCTCAAAAGCTTTTGAACACATGGATAGGAATTTGCTGTGGCAGAAACTGGTGTCATGGAACATCCCAGCAAAACTTTTACAAGCGGTACAGCTCTTGTATTCTGATACCAGGCTAAAAGTAAGCCTTGGCTCAAACAAAGACCTATCCTCGGCAATAAAAACTGGGCGAGGTCGTAAAAAAAGTGTGTGTACTCGCTCCACTCTTGTTCAACTTCTTTAGTTCTAACCTGAGCAAAACGTTGGACGAGGCTCACTCACATCCCTCAAAATTGGGGCAACAATTGCTGATGTCACAACAATATGTACATGATATAGTTCTCATGAACTTAATCCCAATTGGTTTGCAATATTTGTCAAATGCGCTAGCCCTATGCTGTTCAAAAAAGCTGTTTGACAGCAGTGCTTAATTTGAGCCTGTGGTTTCCGGTGCTCAGCACCGGCACTAAATTTTCAGCAATGGTTAGTAGTTGTGTTGGTACTGTCATTGGCAGGACTGCCAAGGGCAACGAGTGGTGTGAGTTGCAGTGGCCTCCTAACGAGGTCCCTGACACTTATATTTTTATAAATTAGGCACTGGATGGCAAGGAATCTTAAAAAACTCAAAATATTAATCTTTGGAGGCGGTCATAAGAAGAAGCGAAAATTGTATTTGGGAGGCAACTTTGTGCAAAAACCCTCCAGCTTCAAATACTTAGGGATCTTGCTCCAATATTGCCATTTCCCCGTTCTCCTCCTATATACATTAAAACCTAGCCCGGCTTCACATATCTCTGCTTTAGTAAAAATACATAATAAAATACCTGGAAACCAATTTTGGCTGCAATTAAAGCAAAACTGATCCCAGTGTTAGTTTATGGGTCATTAGCCATCCAGGGGAAGCTAACCGTATCTTTGAATAACTCTTAGTGTAAGGTTTGCTGCTTTGTATTCCACCTTCCGCATTATACCTCACCAGCACAGATTTGCTTAGAGTTTGGACTACAAGAGCAAGGGCTAGTACAGTAAGGCGTCCTTAAATATGCCATATACTAAATGAGGGTGGCGGACACACTAAAACTATTTATATGGAAAGAGATTCCAGATGGCTGCAGAAAGAATCATTGTGTCCATGCCAGAAGTGAGGCTTTAGAGAAGGGAAGCAAACATGCCCCACAATGCTTTAAACTTGCAATAAACAACCAAATAAAATTACTGTTGTGGGCGAGACACTTTCAAAAGCCTAAGCACTTGTGGTCACGTATAAATACATACAAATCACTGATTCCACAGACCTACTTGTGTAAAACAAATATTAATTTTCAGAAAGTCGATGTCAATATGAATGACAATACATTAATGTATGCAAATTAAATCTCATCTTTATTAACAAATTCGCCCATCATGAACTCCACACCAACCCAACTCAGAAATACATTGTTAGGCAGGCTCTGAGACCCAGGCCTGAGGACACTGATTGACTGGTCACAGAGGTGTGGCAGGAAAGCCAGCAGACAAATGCACGCACATGAAATCCCAGATCAATCCCACAGATAGGTGCAGCGACACCACAATGGTCCGAGGAGATTAGCCCCAATAAAGCACACAAGGCCGAAGGAGTACATGCACTCCCAAACCACATACAATCAGATGCAGCACAAAATTAGGAACATATAGCCAATCAGGACACAACACACACAGTAATCACACGCCCCCCGTGCCGGAAATCTGTGCACGTTTCCCACTGGCCACATTATGTCAACTCAAGGTCGAGGCCAACCTGCATTTCTGATCAAATACATGAATTTATGACTCTACAGACAGCGGTTCACAATCCTTACCAAAAAAAGGATCGAAAGAACTGTTTATGGCATTCAATAATTTGTATAAATACCCATTGCAGGTCGACAGTAAGTTAAGTCAGTCCTCGGACCCTGTGCCTGTGACTGTTCTCCCGCTGCACTGTTTAATTAAATGACCTGTTCCTGTTTGCCAAACGCCTCTTGTCTTTCAAGGTATTTCCTGTTCCAGCAACACACTCAAAGGCTTCCATCAGTATTTGTTCTTAGCTCTGATTTTCAACACACTCAAAGGCTTCCATCGGTATATGTTTTTAGCTCTGATTCTCAACACACTCAAAGGCTTCCATCAGTATATGTTTTTAGCTCTGATTCTCAACACACTCAAAGGCTTCCATCAGTATTTGTTCTTAGCTCTGATTTTCAACACACTCAAAGGCTTCCATCAGTATATGTTTTTAGCTCTGATTCTCAACACACTCAAAGGCTTCCATCAGTATATGTTTTTAGCTCTGATTCCCAACACACTCAAAGGCTTCCATCAGTAGATGTTTTTAGCTCTGATTCTCAACACACTCAAAGGCTTCCATTAGTAGATGTTTTTAGCTCTGATTCTCAACACACTCAAAGGCTTCCATCAGTAGATGTTTTTAGCTCTGATTCTCAACACACTCAAAGGCTTCCATCAGTATATGTTTTTATCTCTGATTCTCAACACACTCAAAGGCTTCCATCAGTGTATGTTTTGTATCTCTGATTCTCAACACACTCAAAGGCTTCCATCAGTATATGTTTTAGCACTGATTCTCAACACACTCAAAGGCTTCCATCAGTATGTGTTCTTAGCTCTGATTCTCAACACACTCAAAGGCTTCCATCAGTATGTGTTCTTAGCTCTGATTCTCAACACACTCAAAGGCTTCCATCAGTATGTGTTCTTAGCTCTGATTCTCAACACACTCAAAGGCTTCCATCAGTATATGTTCCTAGCTCTGATTCTCAACACACTCAAAGGCTTCCATCAGTATATGTTTTTAGCTCTGATTCTCAACACACTCAAAGGCTTCCATCAGTATGTGTTTTTAGCTCTGATTCTCAACACACTCAAAGGCTTCCATCAGTATATGTTTTTAGCTCTGATTCTCAAAGGCTTCCATCAGTATATGTTTTTAGCTCTGATTCTCAACACACTCAAAGGCTTCCATCAGTATATGTTTTTAGCTCTGATTCTCAACACACTCAAAGGCTTCCATCAGTATATGTTTTTAGCTCTGATTCTCAACACACTCAAAGGCTTCCATCAGTATATATTTTAGCACTGATTCTCAACACACTCAAAGGCTTCCATCAGTATATATTTTAGCACTGATTCTCAACACACTCAAAGGCTTCCATCAGTATATGTTCTTAGCTCTGATTCTCAACACACTCAAAGGCTTCCATCGGTATATGTATTTAGCTCTGATTCTCAACACACTCAAAGGCTTCCATCGGTATGTGTTTTTAGCTCTGATTCTCAACACACTCAAAGGCTTCCATCGGTATTTGTTTTTAGCTCTGATTCTCAACACACTCAAAGGCTTCCATCGGTATATGTTTTTAGCACTGATTCTCAACACACTCAAAGGCTTCCATCGGTATATGTTTTTAGCTCTGATTCTCAACACACTCAAAGGCTTCCATCGGTATATGTTTTTAGCTCTGATTCTCAACACACTCAAAGGCTTCCATCAGTATATGTTTTTAGCTCTGATTCTCAACACACTCAAAGGCTTCCATCAGTATATGTTTTTAGCTCTGATTCTCAACACACTCAAAGGCTTCCATCAGTATATGTTTTTAGCTCTGATTCTCAACACACTCAAAGGCTTCCATCAGTATATGTTTTAGCACTGATTCTCAACACACTCAAAGGCTTCCATCAGTATATGTTTTTAGCTCTGATTCTCAACACACTCAAAGGCTTCCATCAGTATATGTTTTTAGCTCTGATTCTCAACACACTCAAAGGCTTCCATCAGTATATGTTTTCAGCTCTGATTCTCAACACACTCAAAGCCTTCCATCAGTATATGTTTTTAGCTCTGATTCTCAACACACTCAAAGGCTTCCATCAGTATATGTTTTTAGCTCTGATTCTCAACACACTCAAAGGCTTCCATCAGTATATGTTTTTAGCTCTGATTCTCAACACACTCAAAGGCTTCCATCAGTATTTGTTTTTAGCTCTGATTCTCAACACACTCAAAGGCTTCCATCAGTATATGTTTTAGCACTGATTCTCAACACACTCAAAGGCTTCCATCAGTATATGTTTTTAGCTCTGATTCTCAACACACTCAAAGGCTTCCATCAGTATATGTTTTTAGCTCTGATTCTCAACACACTCAAAGGCTTCCATCAGTATATGTTTTCAGCTCTGATTCTCAACACACTCAAAGGCTTCCATCAGTATATGTTTTTAGCTCTGATTCTCAACACACTCAAAGGCTTCCATCTGTATATGTTTTCAGCTCTGATTCTCAACACACTCAAAGGCTTCCATCGGTATATGTTTTCAGCTCTGATTCTCAACACACTCAAAGGCTTCCATCGGTATATGTTTTTATCTCTGATTCTCAACACACTCAAAGGCTTCCATCGGTATATGTTTTTATCTCTGATTCTCAACACACTCAAAGGCTTCCATCAGTATATGTTTTTAGCTCTGATTCTCAACACACTCGAAGGCTTCCATCAGTATTTGTTTTTAGCTCTGATTCTCAACACACTCGAAGGCTTCCATCAGTATATGTTCTTAGCTCTGATTCTCAACACACTCAAAGGCTTCCATCAGAATATGTTTTTAGCTTTGATTCTCAACACACTCAAAGGCTTCCATCAGTATATGTTTTTAGCACTGATTCTCAACACACTCAAATGCTTCCATCAGTATTTGTTCTCAGCTCTGATTCTCAACACACTCAAAGGCTTCCATCAGAATATGTTTTCAGCTCTGATTCTCAACACACTCAAAGGCTTCCATCAGTATATGTTTTTAGCTCTGATTCTCAACACACTCAAAGGCTTCCATCAGTATATGTTTTTAGCTCTGATTCTCAACACAATCAAAGGCTTCCATCAGTATATGTTTTAGCTTTGATTCTCAACACACTCAAAGGCTTCCATCAGTATATGTTTTTAGCTCTGATTCTCAACACAATCAAAGGCTTCCATCAGTATATGTTTTAGCTTTGATTCTCAACACACTCAAAGGCTTCAATCAGTATTTGTTCTTAGCTCTGATTTTCAACACACTCAAAGGCTTACATCAGTATATGTTTTTAGCTCTGATTCTCAACACACTCAAAGGCTTCCATCAGTATATGTTTTCAGCTCTGATTCTCAACACACTCAAAGGCTTCCATCAGTATATGTTTTCAGCTCTGATTCTCAACACACTCAAAGGCTTCCATCAGTATATGTTTTTAGCTCTGATTCTCAACACACTCAAAGGCTTCCATCGGTATATGTTTTTATCTCTGATTCTCAACACACTCAAAGGCTTCCATCGGTATATGTTTTTATCTCTGATTCTCAACACACTCAAAGGCTTCCATCAGTATATGTTTTTAGCTCTGATTCTCAACACACTCGAAGGCTTCCATCAGTATTTGTTTTTAGCTCTGATTCTCAACACACTCGAAGGCTTCCATCAGTATATGTTCTTAGCTCTGATTCTCAACACACTCAAAGGCTTCCATCAGAATATGTTTTTAGCTTTGATTCTCAACACACTCAAAGGCTTCCATCAGTATATGTTTTTAGCACTGATTCTCAACACACTCAAAGGCTTCCATCAGTATTTGTTCTCAGCTCTGATTCTCAACACACTCAAAGGCTTCCATCAGAATATGTTTACAGCTCTGATTCTCAACACACTCAAAGGCTTCCATCAGTATATGTTTTTAGCTCTGATTCTCAACACACTCAAAGGCTTCCATCAGTATATGTTTTTAGCTCTGATTCTCAACACAATCAAAGGCTTCCATCAGTATATGTTTTAGCTTTGATTCTCAACACACTCAAAGGCTTCCATCAGTATATGTTTTTAGCTCTGATTCTCAACACAATCAAAGGCTTCCATCAGTATATGTTTTAGCTTTGATTCTCAACACACTCAAAGGCTTCAATCAGTATTTGTTCTTAGCTCTGATTTTCAACACACTCAAAGGCTTCCATCAGTATATGTTTTTAGCTCTGATTCTCAACACACTCAAAGGCTTCCATCAGTATATGTTTTTAGCTCTGATTCTCAACACACTCAAAGGCTTCCATCAGTATATGTTTTTAGCTCTGATTCTCAACACACTCAAAGGCTTCCATCAGTATATGTTTTTAGCTCTGATTCTCAACACACTCAAAGGCTTCCATCAGTATATGTTTTTAGCTCTGATTCTCAACACACTCAAAGGCTTCCATCAGAATATGTTTTCAGCTCTGATTCTCAACACACTCAAAGGCTTCCATCAGTATTTGTTTTTAGCTCTGATTCTCAACACACTCAAAGGCTTCCATCAGTATATGTTTTAGCACTGATTCTCAACACACTCAAAGGCTTCCATCAGTATATGTTTTTAGCTCTGATTCTCAACACACTCAAAGGCTTCCATCAGTATATGTTTTTAGCTCTGATTCTCAACACACTCAAAGGCTTCCATCAGTATATGTTTTCAGCTCTGATTCTCAACACACTCAAAGGCTTCCATCAGTATATGTTTTTAGCTCTGATTCTCAATACACTCAAAGGCTTCCATCAGTATATGTTTTCAGCTCTGATTCTCAACACACTCAAAGGCTTCCATCAGTATATGTTTTTAGCTCTGATTCTCAACACACTCAAAGGCTTCCATCAGTATATGTTTTTAGCTCTGATTCTCAACACACTCAAAGGCTTCCATCAGTATATGTTTTTAGCTCTGATTCTCAACACACTCAAAGGCTTCCATCAGTATATGTTTTAGCACTGATTCTCAACACACTCAAAGGCTTCCATCAGTATATGTTTTTAGCTCTGATTCTCAACACACTCAAAGGCTTCCATCAGTATATGTTTTTAGCTCTGATTCTCAACACACTCAAAGGCTTCCATCAGTATATGTTTTCAGCTCTGATTCTCAACACACTCAAAGCCTTCCATCAGTATATGTTTTTAGCTCTGATTCTCAACACACTCAAAGGCTTCCATCAGTATATGTTTTTAGCTTTGATTCTCAACACACTCAAAGGCTTCCATCAGTATATGTTTTTAGCTCTGATTCTCAACACACTCAAAGGCTTCCATCAGTATTTGTTTTTAGCTCTGATTCTCAACACACTCAAAGGCTTCCATCAGTATATGTTTTAGCACTGATTCTCAACACACTCAAAGGCTTCCATCAGTATATGTTTTTAGCTCTGATTCTCAACACACTCAAAGGCTTCCATCAGTATATGTTTTTAGCTCTGATTCTCAACACACTCAAAGGCTTCCATCAGTATATGTTTTCAGCTCTGATTCTCAACACACTCAAAGGCTTCCATCAGTATATGTTTTTAGCTCTGATTCTCAACACACTCAAAGGCTTCCATCAGTATATGTTTTAGCTCTGATTCTCAACACACTCAAAGGCTTCCATCAGTATATGTTTTCAGCTCTGATTCTCAACACACTCAAAGGCTTCCATCAGTATATGTTTTTAGCTCTGATTCTCAACACACTCAAAGGCTTCCATCAGTATATGTTTTAGCTCTGATTCTCAACACACTCAAAGGCTTCCATCAGTATATGTTTTCAGCTCTGATTCTCAACACACTCAAAGGCTTCCATCGGTATATGTTTTTAGCTCTGATTCTCAACACACTCAAAGGCTTCCATCAGTATATGTTTTTAGCTCTGATTCTCAACACACTCAAAGGCTTCCATCGGTATATGTTTTTAGCTCTGATTCTCAACACACTCAAAGGCTTCCATCAGTATAGGTTTTTAGCTCTGATTCTCAACACACTCGAAGGCTTCCATCAGTATTTGTTTTTAGCTCTGATTCTCAACACACTCGAAGGCTTCCATCAGTATATGTTCTTAGCTCTGATTCTCAACACACTCAAAGGCTTCCATCAGTATATGTTTTTAGCTTTGATTCTCAACACACTCAAAGGCTTCCATCAGTATATGTTTTTAGCACTGATTCTCAACACACTGAAAGGCTTCCATCAGTATTTGTTCTCAGCTCTGATTCTCAACACACTCAAAGGCTTCCATCAGAATATGTTTTCAGCTCTGATTCTCAACACACTCAAAGGCTTCCATCAGTATATGTTTTTAGCTCTGATTCTCAACACACTCAAAGGCTTCCATCAGTATATGTTTTTAGCTCTGATTCTCAACACAATCAAAGGCTTCCATCAGTATATGTTTTAGCTTTGATTCTCAACACACTCAAAGGCTTCCATCAGTATATGTTTTTAGCTCTGATTCTCAACACAATCAAAGGCTTCCATCAGTATATGTTTTAGCTTTGATTCTCAACACACTCAAAGGCTTCAATCAGTATTTGTTCTTAGCTCTGATTTTCAACACACTCAAAGGCTTCCATCAGTATATGTTTTTAGCTCTGATTCTCAACACACTCAAAGGCTTCCATCAGTATATGTTTTTAGCTCTGATTCTCAACACACTCAAAGGCTTCCATCAGTATATGTTTTTAGCTCTGATTCTCAACACACTCAAAGGCTTCCATCAGTATATGTTTTTAGCTCTGATTCTCAACACACTCAAAGGCTTCCATCAGTATATGTTTTTAGCTCTGATTCTCAACACACTCAAAGGCTTCCATCAGAATATGTTTTCAGCTCTGATTCTCAACACACTCAAAGGCTTCCATCAGTATATATTTTAGCACTGATTCTCAACACACTCAAAGGCTTCCATCAGTATATGTTTTCAGCTCTGATTCTCAACACACTCAAAGGCTTCCATCAGTATATGTTTTCAGCTCTGATTCTCAACACACTCAAAGGCTTCCATCAGTATATGTTTTTAGCTCTGATTCTCAACACACTCAAAGGCTTCCATCAGTATATGTTTTTAGCTCTGATTCTCAACACACTCAAAGGCTTCCATCAGTATATGTTTTTAGCTCTGATTCTCAACACACTCAAAGGCTTCCATCAGTATATGTTTTAACTTTGATTCTCAACACACTCAAAGGCTTCCATCAGTATTTGTTCTTAGCTCTGATTTTCAACACACTCAAAGGCTTCCATCAGTAGATGTTTTTAGCTCTGATTCTGAACCACTCAAAGGCTTCCATCAGTATGTGTTTTTAGCTCCGATTCTCAACCACTCAAAGGCTTCCATCAGTATATGTTTTTAGCTTTGATTCTCAACACACTCAAAGGCTTCCATCAGTATATGTTTTTAGCACTGATTCTCAACACACTCAAAGGCTTCCATCAGTATTTGTTCTCAGCTCTGATTCTCAACACACTCAAAGGCTTCCATCAGAATATGTTTTCAGGTCTGATTCTCAACACACTCAAAGGCTTCCATCAGTATATGTTTTTAGCTCTGATTCTCAACACACTCAAAGGCTTCCATCAGTATATGTTTTTAGCTCTGATTCTCAACACAATCAAAGGCTTCCATCAGTATATGTTTTAGCTTTGATTCTCAACACACTCAAAGGCTTCCATCAGTATATGTTTTTAGCTCTGATTCTCAACACAATCAAAGGCTTCCATCAGTATATGTTTTAGCTTTGATTCTCAACACACTCAAAGGCTTCAATCAGTATTTGTTCTTAGCTCTGATTTTCAACACACTCAAAGGCTTCCATCAGTATATGTTTTTAGCTCTGATTCTCAACACACTCAAAGGCTTCCATCAGTATATGTTTTTAGCTCTGATTTTCAACACACTCAAAGGCTTCCATCAGTATATGTTTTTAGCTCTGATTCTCAACACACTCAAAGGCTTCCATCAGTATATGTTTTTAGCTCTGATTCTCAACACACTCAAAGGCTTCCATCAGTATATGTTTTTAGCTCTGATTCTCAACACACTCAAAGGCTTCCATCAGAATATGTTTTTAGCTCTGATTCTCAACACACTCAAAGGCTTCGATCAGTATATATTTTAGCACTGATTCTCAACACACTCAAAGGCTTCCATCAGTATATGTTTTCAGCTCTGATTCTCAACACACTCAAAGGCTTCCATCAGTATATGTTTTCAGCTCTGATTCTCAACACACTCAAAGGCTTCCATCAGTATATGTTTTTAGCTCTGATTCTCAACACACTCAAAGGCTTCCATCGGTATATGTTTTTAGCTCTGATTCTCAACACACTCAAAGGCTTCCATCAGTATATGTTTTAGCACTGATTCTCAACACACTCAAAGGCTTCCATCAGTATATGTTTTAACTTTGATTCTCAACACACTCAAAGGCTTCCATCAGTATTTGTTCTTAGCTCTGATTTTCAACACACTCAAAGGCTTCCATCAGTAGATGTTTTTAGCTCTGATTCTGAACCACTCAAAGGCTTCCATCAGTATGTGTTTTTAGCTCCGATTCTCAACCACTCAAAGGCTTCCATCAGTATGTGTTTTTAGCTCCGATTCTCAACCACTCAAAGGCTTCCATCAGTAGATGTTTTTAGCTCTGATTCTCAACACACTCAAAGGCTTCCATCAGTATATGTTTTTAGCTCTGATTCTCAACACACTCAAAGGCTTCCATCAGTATATGTTTTTAGCTCTGATTCTCAACACACTCAAAGGCTTCCATCAGTATATGTTTTAGCTTTGATTCTCAACACACTCAAAGGCTTCCATCAGTATTTGTTCTCAGCTCTGATTCTCAACACACTCAAAGGCTTCCATCAGAATATGTTTTCAGCTCTGATTCTCAACACACTCAAAGGCTTCCATCAGTATATGTTTTTAGCTCTGATTCTCAACACACTCAAAGGCTTCCATCAGTATATGTTTTTAGCTCTGATTCTCAACACAATCAAAGGCTTCCATCAGTATATGTTTTAGCTTTGATTCTCAACACACTCAAAGGCTTCCATCAGTATATGTTTTTAGCTCTGATTCTTAACACAATCAAAGGCTTCCATCAGTATATGTTTTAGCTTTGATTCTCAACACACTCAAAGGCTTCAATCAGTATTTGTTCTTAGCTCTGATTTTCAACACACTCAAAGGCTTCCATCAGTATATGTTTTTAGCTCTGATTCTCAACACACTCAAAGGCTTCCATCAGTATATGTTTTTAGCTCTGCTTCTCAACACACTCAAAGGCTTCCATCAGTATATGTTTTTAGCTCTGATTCTCGACACACTCAAAGGCTTCCATCAGTATATGTTTTTAGCTCTGATTCTCAACACACTCAAAGGCTTCCATCAGTATATGTTTTTAGCTCTGATTCTCAACACACTCAAAGGCTTCCATCAGAATATGTTTTCAGCTCTGATTCTCAACACACTCAAAGGCTTCCATCAGTATATATTTTAGCACTGATTCTCAACACACTCAAAGGCTTCCATCAGTATATGTTTTCAGCTCTGATTCTCAACACACTCAAAGGCTTCCATCAGTATATGTTTTCAGCTCTGATTCTCAACACACTCAAAGGCTTCCATCAGTATATGTTTTTAGCTCTGATTCTCAACACACTCAAAGGCTTCCATCGGTATATGTTTTTAGCTCTGATTCTCAACACACTCAAAGGCTTCCATCAGTATATGTTTTTAGCTCTGATTCTCAACACACTCAAAGGCTTCCATCAGTATATGTTTTAACTTTGATTCTCAACACACTCAAAGGCTTCCATCAGTATTTGTTCTTAGCTCTGATTTTCAACACACTCAAAGGCTTCCATCAGTATATGTTTTTAGCTCTGATTCTCAACACACTCAAAGGCTTCCATCAGTATATGTTTTTAGCTCTGATTCTCAACACACTCAAAGGCTTCCATCAGTATATGTTTTAGCTTTGATTCTCAACACACTCAAAGGCTTCCATCAGTATTTGTTCTTAGCTCTGATTTTCAACACACTCAAAGGCTTCCATCAGTATATGTTTTAGCTCTGATTCTCAACACACTCAAAGGCTTCCATCGGTATATGTTTTTAGCTCTGATTCTCAACACACTCAAAGGCTTCCATCAGAATATGTTTTCAGCTCTGATTCTCAACACACTCAAAGGCTTCCATCAGTATATATTTTAGCACTGATTCTCAACACACTCAAAGGCTTCCATCAGTATATGTTTTCAGCTCTGATTCTCAACACACTCAAAGGCTTCCATCAGTATATGTTTTCAGCTCTGATTCTCAACACACTCAAAGGCTTCCATCAGTATATGTTTTTAGCTCTGATTCTCAACACACTCAAAGGCTTCCATCAGTATATGTTTTTAGCTCTGATTCTCAACACACTCAAAGGCTTCCATCAGTATATGTTTTTAGCTCTGATTCTCAACACACTCAAAGGCTTCCATCAGTATATGTTTTAACTTTGATTCTCAACACACTCAAAGGCTTCCATCAGTATTTGTTCTTAGCTCTGATTTTCAACACACTCAAAGGCTTCCATCAGTAGATGTTTTTAGCTCTGATTCTGAACCACTCAAAGGCTTCCATCAGTATGTGTTTTTAGCTCCGATTCTCAACCACTCAAAGGCTTCCATCAGTATATGTTTTTAGCTTTGATTCTCAACACACTCAAAGGCTTCCATCAGTATATGTTTTTAGCACTGATTCTCAACACACTCAAAGGCTTCCATCAGTATTTGTTCTCAGCTCTGATTCTCAACACACTCAAAGGCTTCCATCAGAATATGTTTTCAGGTCTGATTCTCAACACACTCAAAGGCTTCCATCAGTATATGTTTTTAGCTCTGATTCTCAACACACTCAAAGGCTTCCATCAGTATATGTTTTTAGCTCTGATTCTCAACACAATCAAAGGCTTCCATCAGTATATGTTTTAGCTTTGATTCTCAACACACTCAAAGGCTTCCATCAGTATATGTTTTTAGCTCTGATTCTCAACACAATCAAAGGCTTCCATCAGTATATGTTTTAGCTTTGATTCTCAACACACTCAAAGGCTTCAATCAGTATTTGTTCTTAGCTCTGATTTTCAACACACTCAAAGGCTTCCATCAGTATATGTTTTTAGCTCTGATTCTCAACACACTCAAAGGCTTCCATCAGTATATGTTTTTAGCTCTGATTCTCAACACACTCAAAGGCTTCCATCAGTATATGTTTTTAGCTCTGATTCTCAACACACTCAAAGGCTTCCATCAGTATATGTTTTTAGCTCTGATTCTCAACACACTCAAAGGCTTCCATCAGTATATGTGTTTAGCTCTGATTCTCAACACACTCAAAGGCTTCCATCAGAATATGTTTTTAGCTCTGATTCTCAACACACTCAAAGGCTTCGATCAGTATATGTTTTAGCACTGATTCTCAACACACTCAAAGGCTTCCATCAGTATATGTTTTCAGCTCTGATTCTCAACACACTCAAAGGCTTCCATCAGTATATGTTTTTAGCTCTGATTCTCAACACACTCAAAGGCTTCCATCGGTATATGTTTTTAGCTCTGATTCTCAACACACTCAAAGGCTTCCATCGGTATATGTTTTTAGCTCTGATTCTCAACACACTCAAAGGCTTCCATCAGTATATGTTTTAGCACTGATTCTCAACACACTCAAAGGCTTCCATCAGTATATGTTTTAACTTTGATTCTCAACACACTCAAAGGCTTCCATCAGTAGATGTTTTTAGCTCTGATTTTCAACACACTCAAAGGCTTCCATCAGTAGATGTTTTTAGCTCTGATTCTGAACCACTCAAAGGCTTCCATCAGTATGTGTTTTTAGCTCCGATTCTCAACCACTCAAAGGCTTCCATCAGTATGTGTTTTTAGCTCCGATTCTCAACCACTCAAAGGCTTCCATCAGTAGATGTTTTTAGCTCTGATTCTCAACACACTCAAAGGCTTCCATCAGTATATGTTTTTAGCTCTGATTCTCAACACACTCAAAGGCTTCCATCAGTATATGTTTTTAGCTCTGATTCTCAACACACTCAAAGGCTTCCATCAGTATATGTTTTAGCTCTGATTCTCAACACACTCAAAGGCTTCCATCAGAATTTGTTCTCAGCTCTGATTCTCAACACACTCAAAGGCTTCCATCAGTATATGTTTTCAGCTCTGATTCTCAACACACTCAAAGGCTTCCATCAGTATATGTTTTTAGCTCTGATTCTCAACACAATCAAAGGCTTCCATCAGTATATGTTTTTAGCTCTGATTCTCAACACAATCAAAGGCTTCCATCAGTATATGTTTTAGCTTTGATTCTCAACACACTCAAAGGCTTCCATCAGTATATGTTTTTAGCTCTGATTCTTAACACAATCAAAGGCTTCCATCAGTATATGTTTTAGCTTTGATTCTCAACACACTCAAAGGCTTCAATCAGTATTTGTTCTTAGCTCTGATTCTCAACACACTCAAAGGCTTCCATCAGTATATGTTTTTAGCTCTGATTCTCAACACACTCAAAGGCTTCCATCAGTATATGTTTTTAGCTCTGATTCTCGACACACTCAAAGGCTTCCATCAGTATATGTTTTTAGCTCTGATTCTCAACACACTCAAAGGCTTCCATCAGTATATGTTTTTAGCTCTGATTCTCAACACACTCAAAGGCTTCCATCAGAATATGTTTTCAGCTCTGATTCTCAACACACTCAAAGGCTTCCATCAGAATATGTTTTCAGCTCTGATTCTCAACACACTCAAAGGCTTCCATCAGTATATATTTTAGCACTGATTCTCAACACACTCAAAGGCTTCCATCAGTATATGTTTTCAGCTCTGATTCTCAACACACTCAAAGGCTTCCATCAGTATATGTTTTCAGCTCTGATTCTCAACACACTCAAAGGCTTCCATCAGTATATGTTTTTAGCTCTGATTCTCAACACACTCAAAGGCTTCCATCGGTATATGTTTTTAGCTCTGATTCTCAACACACTCAAAGGCTTCCATCAGTATATGTTTTTAGCTCTGATTCTCAACACACTCAAAGGCTTCCATCAGTATATGTTTTAACTTTGATTCTCAACACACTCAAAGGCTTCCATCAGTATTTGTTCTTAGCTCTGATTTTCAACACACTCAAAGGCTTCCATCAGTATATGTTTTTAGCTCTGATTCTCAACACACTCAAAGGCTTCCATCAGTATATGTTTTTAGCTCTGATTCTCAACACACTCAAAGGCTTCCATCAGTATATGTTTTAGCTTTGATTCTCAACACACTCAAAGGCTTCCATCAGTATTTGTTCTTAGCTCTGATTTTCAACACACTCAAAGGCTTCCATCAGTATATGTTTTAGCTCTGATTCTCAACACACTCAAAGGCTTCCATCGGTATATGTTTTTAGCTCTGATTCTCAACACACTCAAAGGCTTCCATCAGTATATGTTTTTAGCTCTGATTCTCAACACACTCAAAGGCTTCCATCAGTATTTGTTCTTAGCTCTGATTTTCAACACACTCAAAGGCTTCCATCAGTATATGTTTTTAGCTCTGATTCTCAACACACTCAAAGGCTTCCATCAGTATATGTTTTTAGCTCTGATTCTCAACACACTCAAAGGCTTCCATCGGTATATGTTTTTAGCTCTGATTCTCAACACACTCAAAGGCTTCCATCAGTATATGTTTTAACTTTGATTCTCAACACACTCAAAGGCTTCCATCAGTATTTGTTCTTAGCTCTGATTTTCAACACACTCAAAGGCTTCCATCAGTATATGTTTTTAGCTCTGATTCTCAACACACTCAAAGGCTTCCATCAGTATATGTTTTTAGCTCTGATTCTCAACACACTCAAAGGCTTCCATCGGTATATGTTTTTAGCTCTGATTCTCAACACACTCAAAGGCTTCCATCAGTATATGTTTTAGCTTTGATTCTCAACACACTCAAAGGCTTCCATCAGTATATGTTTTTAGCTCTGATTCTCAACACACTCAAAGGCTTCCATCAGAATATGTTTTTAGCTCTGATTCTCAACACACTCAACGGCTTCCATCAGTATATGTTTTTAGCTCTGATTCTCAACACACTCAAAGGCTTCCATCAGTATATGTTTTTAGCTCTGATTCTCAACACACTCAAAGGCGTCCATCAGTATATGTTTTTAGCTCTGATTCTCAACACACTCAAAGGCTTCCATCAGTATATATTTTAGCTCTGATTCTCAACACACCCAAAGGCTTCCATCAGTATTTGTTCTTAGCTCTGATTCTCAACAGACTCAAAGGCTTCCATCAGTATATGTTTTTAGCTCTGATTCTCAACACACTCAAAGGCTTCCATCAGTATATGTTTTAGCTCTGATTCTCAACACACTCAAAGGCTTCCATCAGTATATGTTTTTAGCTCTGATTCTCAACACACTCAAAGGCTTCCATCAGTATATGTTTTAGCACTGATTCTCAACACACTCAAAGGCTTCCATCAGTATATGTTCTTAGCTCTGATTCTCAACACACTCAAAGGCTTCCATCAGAATATGTTTTAGCTCTGATTCTCAACACACTCAAAGGCTTCCATCAGAATATGTTTTAGCACTGATTCTCAACACACTCAAAGGCTTCCATCAGTATATGTTTTAGCACTGATTCTCAACACACTCAAAGGCTTCCATCAGTATATGTTTTAGCACTGATTCTCAACACACTCAAAGGCTTCCATCAGTATATGTTTTAGCTCTGATTCTCAACACACTCAAAGGCTTCCATCAGTATATGTTTTTAGCTCTGATTCTCAACACACTCAAAGGCTTCCATCGGTATATGTTTTAGCACTGATTCTCAAAAAAGGCTTCCATCAGTATATGTTCTTAGCTCTGATTCTCAACACACTCAAAGGCTTCCATCAGAATATGTTTTAGGTCTGATTCTCAACACACTCAAAGGCTTCCATCAGTATATATTATTATTATTAAAGACATTTATAGAGCGCATGGAAAATAGTACGCCATCTCGGCGTGTCCCCGCGCTAAAGAAGAGGCGATAAACTCATAAGGGGGGAGAAGACAGTACGAGGCAAGGGGCATTAAATAGGCTATAAGGAGAACAGATGAGTTTTTAGTTGCCGTCGGAAAATGGTTTCTGAAGGCTCCATGCGGAGATGGCTGGGAAGTTTATTCCATGCTGTTGCAGCCGCCACTCTGAAAGACCGACCTCCCATTTTTTCTCTCCTATAGCGGTGGGTCATAAGCATGCCCATACCGCTAGATCTGAGTGATCTGCGTGGTTCATACCTGGTAACCAGACCTGTCAGATATCTGGGGGCTTTATTCCAGATGATCTGATGACATATTAGGAGTACTTTGTACTGTATTCTTTTTTTCACTGGGAGCCACTGGAGGGCATCCAGAGTGGTTTTAGAGTTGGCTCTTCGAGGGAGTCTAAGCACTAGGCGGGCTGCAGCATTTTGCAGTATTTGGAGTCTTCCAATGCTTTTACAAGAAGCTCCCAGGAAAAGGACATTTCCATAATCGAGGCGTAACGTTATCAGTGCCTGGGTCATAGTGCGCCGGGCCTCCAAAGGAAGGAGATCTAGGGTTTTGTTGAGAGTCTTTAAGACTCCAAAACACTTGCCTACTAGACGGTTAATGTGTGTCTCATAAGAGAGTGTGGGATCCATCCATATCCCTAAATTTTTGGCTTCAGTACATGGTGTAGGCATATCGCCTAAACAGCTTGGCCACCAATCACATGTCCAAAGCCGTTGATCACCACCAACCACCAGGACTTCTGTCTTGGATCCGTTTAGTTTAAGGCAGTGTGTGTCCATCCAAGTGGCCAGAGCTTGCATACAGGCTCTGAAGTTATTGGCTTCAGCAGCCGGCGTTTGGGTGAGGGTGAGTAGGAGCTGTGTATCGTCGGCGTAGGATACAATCTCTACGCCGAACGATTGAACTAACTCAGCCAGGGGGGCCATATATAAGTTAAAAAGGGTAGGACTTAAGGCAGAGCCCTGTGGCACCCCCTGTTCCAATGCCCACTCTTCAGACTGGAAAGAGCCACGTTGAACCTGAAAGCTTCTGCCTGTCAGAAACGATTTAAGCCAACCGAGTGCTCTATCAGTCACACCTCCTCTGTTCAGACACTGTAGCAAGGTGATATGTGCTACAGTGTCGAACGCTGCGCTAAGGTCTAGCATGACCAGTGCCATTTTAGCACTGATTCTCAACACACTCAAAGGCTTCCATCAGTATATGTTTTTAGCTCTGATTCTCAACACACTCAAAGGCTTCCATCGGTATATGTTTTAGCACTGATTCTCAACACACTCAAAGGCTTCCATCAGTATATGTTCTTAGCTCTGATTCTCAACACACTCAAAGGCTTCCATCAGTATATGTGTTTAGCTCTGATTCTCAACACACTCAAAGGCTTCCATCAGTATATGTTTTAGCACTGATTCTCAACACACTCAAAGGCTTCCATCAGTATTTGTTCTCAGCTCTGATTCTCAACACACTCAAAGGCTTCCATCGGTATATGTTTTTAGCTCTGATTCTCAACACACTCAAAGGCTTCCATCAGTATATGTGTTTAGCTCTGATTCTCAACACACTCAAAGGCTTCCATCAGTATATGTTTTAGCACTGATTCTCAACACACTCAAAGGCTTCCATCAGTATTTGTTCTCAGCTCTGATTCTCAACACACTCAAAGGCTTCCATCAGTATATGTTTTTAGCTCTGATTCTCAACACACTCAAAGGCTTCCATCAGTATATGTTTTTAGCTCTGATTCTCAACACACTCAAAGGCGTCCATCAGTATATGTTTTTAGCTCTGATTCTCAACACACTCAAAGGCTTCCATCAGTATATGTTTTAGCTCTGATTCTCAACACACCCAAAGGCTTCCATCAGTATTTGTTCTTAGCTCTGATTCTCAACACACTCAAAGGCTTCCATCGGTATATGTTTTTAGCTCTGATTCTCAACACACTCAAAGGCTTCCATCAGTATATGTTTTAGCTCTGATTCTCAACACACTCAAAGGCTTCCATCAGTATATGTTTTTAGCTCTGATTCTCAACACACTCAAAGGCTTCCATCAGTATATGTTTTAGCACTGATTCTCAACACACTCAAAGGCTTCCATCAGTATATGTTCTTAGCTCTGATTCTCAACACACTCAAAGGCTTAAATCAGAATATGTTTTAGCTCTGATTCTCAACACACTCAAAGGCTTCCATCAGAATATGTTTTAGCACTGATTCTCAACACACTCAAAGGCTTCCATCGGTATATGTTTTAGCACTGATTCTCAACACACTCAAAGGCTTCCATCAGTATATGTTTTAGCACTGATTCTCAACACACTCAAAGGCTTCCATCGGTATATGTTTTAGCTCTGATTCTCAACACACTCAAAGGCTTCCATCAGTATATGTTTTTAGCTCTGATTCTCAACACACTCAAAGGCTTCCATCGGTATATGTTTTAGCACTGATTCTCAACACACTCAAAGCCTTCCATCAGTATATGTTCTTAGCTCTGATTCTCAACACACTCAAAGGCTTCCATCAGAATATGTTTTAGCTCTGATTCTCAACACACTCAAAGGCTTCCATCAGTATATATTTTAGCACTGATTCTCAACACACTCAAAGGCTTCCATCAGTATATGTTTTTAGCTCTGATTCTCAACACACTCAAAGGCTTCCATCGGTATATGTTTTAGCACTGATTCTCAACACACTCAAAGGCTTCCATCAGTATATGTTCTTAGCTCTGATTCTCAACACACTCAAAGGCTTCCATCAGAATATGTTTTTAGCTCTGATTTTCAACACACTCAAAGGCTTCCATCAGAATATGTTTTTAGCTCTGATTTTCAACACACTCAAAGGCTTCCATCAGTATATGTGTTTAGCTCTGATTCTCAACACACTCAAAGGCTTCCATCAGTATATGTTTTAGCACTGATTCTCAACACACTCTAAGGCTTCCATCAGTATTTGTTCTCAGCTCTGATTCTCAACACACTCAAAGGCTTCCATCAGTATTTGTTCTCAGCTCTGATTCTCAACACACTCAAAGGCTTCCATCAGTATGTGTTCTTAGCTCTGATTCTCAACACACTCAAAGGCGTCCATCAGTATATGTTCATAGCTCTGATTCTCAACACACTCAAAGGCTTCCATCAGAATATGTTTTTAGCTCTGATTCTCAACACACTCAAAGGCTTCCATCGGTATATGTTTTTAGCTCTGATTCTCAACACACTCAAAGGCTTCCATCAGTATATGTTTTTAGCTCTGATTCTCAACACACTCAAAGGCTTCCATCAGTATTTGTTCTTAGCTCTGATTTTCAACACACTCAAAGGCTTCCATCAGTATATGTTTTTAGCTCTGATTCTCAACACACTCAAAGGCTTCCATTGGTATATGTTTTTAGCTCTGATTCTCAACACACTCAAAGGCTTCCATCAGTATATGTTTTTAGCTCTGATTCTCAACACACTCAAAGGCGTCCATCAGTATATGTTTTTAGCTCTGATTCTCAACACACTCAAAGGCTTCCATCAGTATATGTTTTAGCTCTGATTCTCAACACACCCAAAGGCTTCCATCAGTATTTGTTCTTAGCTCTGATTCTCAACACACTCAAAGGCTTCCATCAGTATATGTTTTTAGCTCTGATTCTCAACACACTCAAAGGCTTCCATCAGTATATGTTTTAGCTCTGATTCTCAACACACTCAAAGGCTTCCATCAGTATATGTTTTAGCTCTGATTCTCAACACACTCAAAGGCTTCCATCAGTATATGTTTTAGCACTGATTCTCAACACACTCAAAGGCTTCCATCAGTATATGTTCTTAGCTCTGATTCTCAACAAACTCAAAGGCTTCCATCAGAATATGTTTTAGCTCTGATTCTCAACACACTCAAAGGCTTCCATCAGAATATGTTTTAGCACTGATTCTCAACACACTCAAAGGCTTCCATCAGTATATGTTTTAGCACTGATTCTCAACACACTCAAAGGCTTCCATCAGTATATGTTTTAGCACTGATTCTCAACACACTCAAAGGCTTCCATCAGTATATGTTTTAGCTCTGATTCTCAACACACTCAAAGGCTTCCATCAGTATATGTTTTTAGCTCTGATTCTCAACACACTCAAAGGCTTCCATCGGTATATGTTTTAGGACTGATTCTCAACACACTCAAAGGCTTCCATCAGTATATGTTCTTAGCTCTGATTCTCAACACACTCAAAGGCTTCCATCAGAATATGTTTTAGCTCTGATTCTCAACACACTCAAATGCTTCCATCAGTATATATTTTAGCACTGATTCTCAACGCACTCAAAGGCTTCCATCGGTATATGTTTTAGGACTGATTCTCAACACACTCAAAGGCTTCCATCAGAATATGTTTTTAGCTCTGATTTTCAACACACTCAAAGGCTTCCATCAGTATATGTTTTTAGCTCTGATTCTCAACACACTCAAAGGCTTCCATCGGTATATGTTTTAGCACTGATTCTCAACACACTCAAAGGCTTCCATCAGTATATGTTCTTAGCTCTGATTCTCAACACACTCAAAGGCTTCCATCAGAATATGTTTTTAGCTCTGATTTTCAACACACTCAAAGGCTTCCATCAGAATATGTTTTAGCTCTGATTCTCAACACACTCAAAGGCTTCCATCAGTATATGTGTGTAGCTCTGATTCTCAACACACTCAAAGGCTTCCATCAGTATATGTTTTAGCACTGATTCTCAACACACTCAAAGGCTTCCATCAGTATTTGTTCTCAGCTCTGATTCTCAACACACTCAAAGGCTTCCATCAGTATATGTTTTTAGCTCTGATTCTCAACACACTCAAAGGCTTCCATCAGTATATGTTTTAGCTCTGATTCTCAACACACCCAAAGGCTTCCATCAGTATTTGTTCTTAGCTCTGATTCTCAACACACTCAAAGGCTTCCATCAGTATATGTTTTTAGCTCTGATTCTCAACACACTCAAAGGCTTCCATCAGTATATGTTTTAGCTCTGATTCTCAACACACTCAAAGGCTTCCATCAGTATATGTTTTTAGCTCTGATTCTCAACACACTCAAAGGCTTCCATCAGTATATGTTTTAGCACTGATTCTCAACACACTCAAAGGCTTCCATCAGTATATGTTCTTAGCTCTGATTCTCAACACACTCAAAGGCTTCCATCAGAATATGTTTTAGCTCTGATTCTCAACACACTCAAAGGCTTCCATCAGAATATGTTTTAGCACTGATTCTCAACACACTCAAAGGCTTCCATCAGTATATGTTTTAGCACTGATTCTCAACACACTCAAAGGCTTCCATCAGTATATGTTTTAGCACTGATTCTCAACACACTCAAAGGCTTCCATCAGTATGTGTTTTAGCTCTGATTCTCAACACACTCAAAGGCTTCCATCAGTATATGTTTTTAGCTCTGATTCTCAACACACTCAAAGGCTTCCATCGGTATATGTTTTAGCACTGATTCTCAACACACTCAAAGGCTTCCATCAGTATATGTTCTTAGCTCTGATTCTCAACACACTCAAAGGCTTCCATCAGAATATGTTTTAACTCTGATTCTCAACACACTCAAAGGCTTCCATCAGTATATATTTTAGCACTGATTCTCAACACACTCAAAGGCTTCCATCAGTATATGTTTTTAGCTCTGATTCTCAACACACTCAAAGGCTTCCATCAGTATATGTTTTAGCACTGATTCTCAACACACTCAAAGGCTTCCATCAGTATATGTTTTAGCACTGATTCTCAACACACTCAAAGGCTTCCATCAGTATATGTTCTTAGCTCTGATTCTCAACACACTCAAAGGCTTCCATCAGAATATGTTTTTAGCTCTGATTCTCAACACACTCAAAGGCTTCCATCAGAATATGTTTTTAGCTCTGATTTTCAACACACTCAAAGGCGTCCATCAGTATATGTTTTAGCACTGATTCTCAACACACTCAAAGGCTTCCATCGGTATATGTTTTAGCACTGATTCTCAACACACTCAAAGGCTTCCATCAGTATATGTTCTTAGCTCTGATTCTCAACACACTCAAAGGCTTCCATCAGAATATGTTTTTAGCTCTGATTTTCAACACACTCAAAGGCTTCCATCAGTATATGTGTTTAGCTCTGATTCTCAACACACTCAAAGGCTTCCATCAGTATATGTTTTAGCACTGATTCTCAACACACTCAAAGGCTTCCATCAGTATTTGTTCTCAGCTCTGATTCTCAACACACTCAAAGGCTTCCATCAGTATATGTGTTTAGCTCTGATTCTCAACACACTCAAAGGCTTCCATCAGTATATGTTTTAGCACTGATTCTCAACACACTCAAAGGCTTCCATCAGTATTTGTTCTCAGCTCTGATTCTCAACACACTCAAAGGCTTCCATCAGTATTTGTTCTCAGCTCTGATTCTCAACACACTCAAAGGCTTCCATCAGTATGTGTTT